>NC_056749.1:184305821-184340821 GCF_019279795.1 Protopterus annectens
TATATATATATATATATATATATATATATATATATATATATTATATATATATATATATATATATATATGTATATTATATATATGTATATATATATATATATATATATATATATATATATATTATGTATGTATATATATATATATATATATATATATATATATATAGACATACATATATATATATGTATTTTATATATATATATATATATATATATATATATATATATATATATATGTATACATTTTTTCTATAAAAATATGTCAAGAAGTACTTTAGATTTATTGACAATCTTATATTTATTTGCAAAGGACGACGAAATGAGGTACAGTCATTTATTAAATATCTGAATGAAAATAGATATTTTATGAGATATGATGGTTTACAAGAAGGTACATTAGTAAATTATGTGGACATTTCTTTAGAAGGTTTGGGAAGTGGGAATATAAACACCAGGATATATAGTAAGTTTGAACAACCTAATTATATGTTACATGCTTCTAGTTGTCACCCTGGCATCTATTCCCTATGGTGAAAATGTAAGAATCGGCATATTATGTAGTGATGCACAAGAGTGTAAAGTGGAAGCCAAAAAGGCATTAACCGTGTTTTTACACAGGGGTTGCAATGAAAATTTAGTGAAAGATGGCTACAATAAAGTAATGAAAAATAGAAACAATGTCGTAGACTCCATAAGAGGCAATACTAATAGAAGAATATTTAACGACTTTGCTTCAGAAAAGAATCTTTTTTATGTCTCCAAATCTACTCTATTTTCAGTCAGACAGGAGAAAATGTTAAAAGAATATTGGGATGTAGTTAGAAGGGAGGTTGACCCCCTAAAGGATGTCAGATTAATCAGAGGGGACACAACCTAAAAGATTTTTGGTACACAGAATTTTTAGGAAACCCCTGGGGAACAGAACAAAAGAAATGGGAATTAGAGGTACCAAACCTTGTGGAAATTACACTATTTGTAAACATGTAGTAGAAATGTTCAATACAATCAATGAGAAGAAGTTTCAGGTACAAGGTCTTTTCACATGCAAAAGTGTTATTTATGCTATTAAGTGCCCCTGTGGAAGTTTTTATATAGGTGAAAGTAAAAGGAGTTTAGGGGAGAGGATTAAGGAACACATTCGGATGTTAAAAACAAAATAATTAGTCCTATAGCAGAACATTTTAACAAGGTGTATCAGAGATTTTAGTGATTTGCAAGTAACAGTTTTATAGCAAATTAAATCTGATTTTTTTAGGTGAAGATACGATTAAATATTTTTTGGAGAAAAAAGAATCAATTTTATATTGAAATATAATACACTCCAACCAAAGGGTATGAATAAGGAGTGCTACTGGAAGAGTTTTATTTAAAATGTATATTTTTTTAAGAGAAATCCCCAGATTTACTAAACTTCATGCAGGACTAGCTTAGTCCTGCATGGAAGCGCCCATTCAGGAGCAAGACGGCAGCGTGCCATGCATATTAATAAGGCGGGCTGCCTGAGCTCCTAGGCTTACATGGAGCATGTAAGGGGGCATGTCTGAGAGCAGAGCTCCCAGAATAAACACGTCCCCACAATGTAGAACAGCAGAAAGGAGTAAGAAATGAGCGAGATCACTCATAGGTGTCCTCATATCCCCACCAACAGTCCCCCATGTGTACAATAGCAACAGTACATATAAATAAAATGAAGAAACCCTTTAATTATTTTTTTTACAAATCCGATTGAAGCTAACCATAGGTGCGCGGGTGTGCCCATCACTTAGCTATGGTTAAAGCAGCTTAAAAGGCTGAAGAGGATAACAAGGAAGATAAATGCAAATGAAGCAACACAGCAATAGTGTAGTGGGCAGAGCATTCACCTAATGAGCAGGCATTCCCGGTTCGAGTTCCACTGCAGCACAGTCTATTTTACATGGCAAAGCACGGTATAACCAATATTTTTGTTGCAAAACCCACTAAATGATATATTTATGAACTGGACTACTGAAGGAAAGGCACATGTGAAGTGTCAGTGTCATAATGAATAAGACAATATTAAGCAGGTTTAAGCCCAAATAAGCATTAGTAAGCATATTTAAGCACTAGTAACCATGTTTAAGTGTGCTTGTGTGAGGGTAAGCACTTCCTAAACAAATTAAGCAATTTAGAAAGCTAACTTGAGTGTAAGAAACTGTAACTGGAAGTTAGCAGTGCTTACCTCCGTGCAAACCCGCTTACAACTCCTTTAAAGTGCATTAATCACTCTGTATCAAATGGCTCATGTTCTGCTCGCAACAAAATAAACAGCCTCTGCAAGGCTCGAACCCAGGACCCTGCACATCATAGACAAAGTGATTTACTACTAAGTCATGCTAGATATACAGAAATCTGATGTTTTTACAAACATATCATCCAGCCCAGTCATGCAACAGCACAGAGAATGTATACCAGCATCTACATGTGTGTGTGTGTGTGTGTAAATGTATTACTATCTAAACAGATACAACATAGGTATATATATATATATATATATATATATATATACATATATACATGCAAATGCCTACATCAACACACATATGTCTACACCTGTATGTCTACATATACACAGCAAGGTACATATATGCATGCAGATATATATCTATGTAGGTATATACGGACATATTTATATATATATGTAAGCAGATATCTATATATATATATATATATATATATATATATATATATATATATATAGGTATATGTGGCCATACGTCTGTAGATAGCAATGGTAGATTAACAAAAACAAATATGTCCACATGCACCTTTAATGGGGTTGAGAAGCCTCAAACAATATAAGTCTTGTACGAATAGGCATACCCTCCCACAGCCAAACACCTCCTCCCTGCAATACACTATCAAGTGGTGCAGATCCCATAACCAGGATCTGACCTGACATGAACACAAGATGTTAACAGTACTATATCCCACCTGTATTATGTCAGCCTGCCTCCCATAGGGAGTGTAAACTGTGGAAGCTGTCAACAACCCCAGGATACATATACACAGAAACAGCCGCATATGTTAAGCTAGCATAATATTACAGTATATGGACTATCTGTTCGACACCATCCTCATATGTGCCACTGACAGACTAACCCTACATATACTGGGCTGCTACACAGTTTGGTCTGATGACCGTTTGTGGTATGGGACATGAGTGTATGGCCCTACAAACATGTAAGCCAATACAGTAACATACAGTGGAGCAGCATGTAACATCAGATAGGATGGGACCTAGAAAAATGACATCTACCACAGTCTGTACACAGGCTAAAGTACATATTAACAGTACACACACTGTCAACATTCACCATAAGTACACAGACCTCAGTACTGTACAAACATCCACAGATTGTCCAGGTTATGTCATCAAATATAACCTCTACTGTACAATAATGTGTAGCAGTCGGATATCTCACTGGCTTGTTATTAGATATGATGACTCTAATTATGGTGTACAGCACATGCGCACCTCTTAATGCACAACTTATGTACAAAGATTGACAGAGTTGTAGCTGGAAGCACATACACAGGGCCAATATTGACATGTTGATGTGATAACCTTATACATATATATATATATATATATATATATATATATATATATATATATACACATATATATATATATATATATATATATATATATATATATATATATATATATATATACTGTTGTAACAGGGTTTGTTGCAACATATGTCCTATGAGGGATATGAAGTCAGTAACTGTCACGACTTTCACCATCTACAGACTGCAGTCCTTACATTACCTTCTGCAGTTCACAGATAGATGCTCTGTGGTTAACACATGACACCAAAGGCATAACACACTGCCCAGTCTGCAACTGACCCTACAGATGGGGATTCCTCATAAACATAGAACTGACATGCAGGTATTGAAACATTTAGGACAGCCATATCCACACACATACTTTTACACCAACATTACTCCAAATGCAGTATAGCAGCACTTACAGTCTGTATTTTTGTCAGGCACATCCCCCTCCTGTGTGTCGCCCTGTTTCCACAGTGTATGTTGTTAGAGGTTAATCCCCAAGCCATCTGAGATGCTGTTTGCCAAAAAACATATCTAGTTCCTGCTCACAGTGAATGAAAAGGGCCAACAACAACATGATGTTCCTAGATATTGAAGTGTGTTTCCATGCAGTTGGCTATGGGAATGCTACTACAGCTGTTGCACATGCAATCAGCTAGGGGAGAGCTGCAATTCATGCAGATGCCATCAGCTGATCATGAGCATCACTTAAAATACACATGCTGATGCCTAAGCAATCCAGGTGTAGGTCTCCACATCCACCAGAGAGGGAGTGAGAGAGGCAGACAGAGGCAAAGACAAGTCAGGGAGGGGTGGGAGAGTAAAACCTAAGCATGTTTGTGTCACACACCTACCAGCACAGGCTATCAAACCCCTGACTATGCAGTGCTATCACAGTTCTATGCAGTTATTGGATGTGTCACATAGGCTACCTGTTATGGAGCCCTCAGAACATATATGTGATGGTGAGTGACATCTGCAACAGGGATATGGTGGTTATACAGTAGGTGACATACACATGCCTGTCTGCATGAACAGATGTCAGCATCAACACAGCCGCACTCACACAGGGATGCACACACATTGGCACACTTGGTAGGGCCAGGATTATGGGATTGCCACAACACATTACTGTGCAGGTATCACATGCACCACACTGGTCATATGGAGGTTGTATGGGCAAAGGGTATGGTGCATGTCTGACATCAGACAGCATGCTTCAGTATGCCAATGGGGGTTGTAGTGAATGTGGATGTGATCATATGCTTCATACAACACACACATAAACACACAGGGTGCCACTACATACATGCATAGGTGCATGTTTTCATGGGTGTGTGGTGGTCAACTGTGCCAGATGGCAATATAAGGCTAGGCGATGGGTATACCTTGGCATCAGGCCACATGACAATGGCCTGCATTGTGGCTCAGGGCTGTAGTTTTTGCAGTTGTCCACACAGGTGGGTACTGTATCCCCCGTCCAGCCACCTGGGTGACTATTGTGTGTGGCCAATGCTGTGCATCGCTTGCCATTTATGTGTTCCTTAGTCTATGACATGGATGGTGTCTAGGATGTGCATACCTCCCACATGCATGTACAGTGACATGTGGAACTTTACCTGTGGTTTCTGGCCCATGTTGTGAACACAGATCATCATCAGATGTGCTAGTCTTGCCCACCTGTGATGGGAACTGGTAATGGACAACAGGTTTACCCTGCACCTAAATTGATAGCATGCTAACGGCATTCCCTGGTGTCAGTGGCATCTGTCCATACAGGGCATGTTGGCAGGCATGGTATGTCCTTTGTGGGTCATATGTGATGGCACCACAGGTGTTGCAGGTGTCCATTGAGGAACATGGGGAAGGTGCACTGTCTACATGTACATGCATATTGGACAGATAGATAGGGTGCCATGCCCTCTGTAGCCCACTGCAGTCATGCCATAGTTACTATCAGTGGCCAATATGCAGTGCACTACCCACATATTGGCTGTTGCCTAGGCATGCGTGTGTGTATGAGACATGGGTTGAGAGTGTACTCTGGGTAATACTGGGGATGCTAACTGTAATTGCCTGGCCTTGATGTCACATGTATGGGTATGGATTTGCACCCCAGCCTCTCAGCTATTTCACAACTGTTATTCCTGTATGGTGGACATTGTAATATATACTAGGGCCAGCATATAAGAAATATGCAAACCCCACACCACATTGGGCCCAGGTGTCGCAGACTCTAACCCACCTCTACACAGGATACGAGTTACAAACATACACACACCTATCATGTTTGGGAGTAGAACCACTACCTAACTAGTTTATTACACTGCAGCACTATGCAGTTATAGTACATGCCATGGAGATTACTGGAGTACTCCTTCCACAAAGGTGTATTTCACAAGGAATGACATCAGCAGGATTGCCATAGTAGGTCATTTGAAATGTACTGAGTATGACTAGCCTATAATGCATTGTTCCCTACACAGACATTGAAACACACACAAAACATCCAGAACTGCCATGGGTGGAAATAGAACCCTACCAGAGTTCTAAATCACACTACAGCAGTATGCAGTTATGGCATGTGCTGTGGAGATTACTGGGATACAACCTTCCCAGAGGTGTATTTCTAGGTGGATGATGTCAGCACCCTTGCCCAAGTTGAGCATATGAATTGTAGTGAGTGTGACTACCCTAAAAAGCACTGCTTTCTACACAGACAGAGTCAGACACACATACACACACACACACACACACACACACACACACACACACACACACACACACACACACACACACACACACACACACACTTGCCATGTCTGGGATTAGAACACCTATCTAACTACTTTATCCCACTATATTAGCACACAGTTACAGGACGCACTATGGAGATTACTGGGCTACAACCTTCCCAGAGGTATATTTCTAGGTGGATGAATTGTAGGGAGTGTGACTGCCCTAAAAAGCATTGCTCCCTACACAGACAGAGACAGACGCACACACACAGTTACAAAGTCTGGGATTAGAACTTCTACCTAACTAGTTTGTCACACTATAGCCGTACGCAGTTATGGGACACGCAACAGAGATTACTGGGCTACAACTCTCCCAAAGGTGTAATTCACAGTGGATGACCTCAGCAGGTTTGTCATAGTAGGGCTTTGGGGAGGGCAGTGTGTGTGCGTGGACCATAACCCATTTATCTAGGGGTTGACATGCCACATGTGGGCACACACAGGGTCATATTTCACAGGTACGTGTATACAGCTGCTAGATGATTACTTCCTTGTACAGTCATGTTGCACAGCTGGCACGTGCACCACATACTCTGTAATGCTGACAGATACCAGTGGCTAGTATCTGCAGTGGGTGACATCTGCCCCTCATATGGTTGTGGCCCTTTGGTTGTGTGCTGGGTGGGACAGGCCTGGTTGGCTCCTTGTCACAGTCACCCTCTTCCACACATCTATGTACGTCTACCTTTGGCTTATTATAGTGTGTTGTCGTTAGATATATGTCTGTATTCCTGTCCACTGTGTGTACAAAGCATATGTGTTGCATACTGAGGAGTGTCTGCACTAACATCTGTGACTGCCAGTTATGTCTGGTCCACTGGTGTTTGCAGACAGGGCCTTCTGTGTTTTAAGTCTGTGAGCATGCCCAGTATGGCCATTTGTATTGAATGTGTGGATAGAGTCCAGGTAGTTTGTACTGCAATGATGACCTTTGTGTTGTACACCTACAGGTAGCATGCTGTCTCCGCAGGGTATCCATCGATCATTTGGCATTGACTGTTACTACATGTCTGCATAGTAGGGGGGGCACACCTGACTATTTCTACATGTCTACGCAGGATTGGGGGGAGCACACCTGACTGTTACTACATGTCTATGTAGGGTGGGGGGCACACCTATTTCTACATTTCTACACAGGATTGGGGGCACACCTGACTGTTACTAAATATCTACGTAGGATGGGGGGCACACCTGACACTTGCACACATTTGCTAGGACTGTACTGGTATGTCGGGTACTACATTTCATTCTGTAGGCTTACCTATCGTGCTGACTACAGGCATACCAGTGTACTACAGATCTTAGCTTTTAATTACCTACATATTAGTTTCTGACTTCCTACCCTTCAGAACTGACATCCCACTGCCTGACCTGCTGTAGTCTGTGTAGGCCTGAGGGGGGGGGGTTACCCAAAGGCCTCATTCAGAGGCCATAGCACAGCCTTTGGTTACGTTTGTTTACTCCTGTCCTGCTGGCTGTGACTGTTGTTGGGTATGTGAACCCCCCCTGCCTGGCATGTGTGAGTCACTTACCTTGTGGGTGTCCCAGTATTGAGAGAGGTGCTGCAGTGCTGCCTATGTTTGATGCACATAGTACACTCCTTACACATGGTTAAGCACAGGTAGTGTAATGTTTGGCATCCCTTTTACTGTATGTGAGAGTCAGAGAGAAGTGTTATTCCCTGGGTCCCTCCTGTGCCAGTGCATGTGCTATGCGTTGTCTCTTTGCCAAGGCCAGGGCATACTGGGCATGCCTCGTTCTGCCTACTGGGGCAGGCTCAGGTTGTTCCTCCTCCAAGTCACTTTGTGCCTGTGCAGGCCTTGGCAATGGTGGGGGGGATGTATGGTTCTGCCCCATTCTGTTCCTGCTGCAGCTGTTTCTGCAGGATCATATTGAGTAGCATGGCACATACAAGGACAATTTGGGTACATGTAGCTGGTGAGTACTGCAAGGCTCCACCAGATGTGTCCTGGCAACAAAACCATGTCTTGAGCATCCCAAACACATGCTCTACTATAATTCTGGTCTGTGCGTGTGCCTCATTATGGAATTCTTGTTCGTGTGTGTGTGTGCATTTCTGATGATGTCATCAGCCATGCCTCCAGTGCGTATCTAGCATCCCCCACTAGGTGACCATCAGGGATGCCCCCATTGACAAATCACTGGTACAGCTGTGTCAGATGCAAGATGTGAGAATCATGATAGCTTCCAGGGCAGCCAGCACACACATTCATTATTATGCCCTGGGCATCGCACACAATCTGACAGTTGATGGAGGGGAAGCCCTTGCGGTTAATGTAGACCCTATCCCACATACCAGATGGTGCTTTGATGTGTATGTGTGTGCAGTCTGTAGCACCCACAAACTCAGGGTATTCTGCTGTTTGGTGGGACAGTTTTATATTGCTGGACAACTCCTCACAGGTGTTGGGGAAATATACGTGCTCACTGTCATGTGCTGACATATCATCCAGGAACTGGTGGAGTACCCTGGATGCTGATGCCTGTGAAATCCCCATCATATCCCCAGTTGGCCTTTGGAAGGTACCTGTAGCTAGTATTCATAGGCCTACACATACCTTGGTATCCACTGGGATGGGTTCCCCTCTGTTAGTTCTGTGTGTGAGGCGTGGCCGGAACAGCTGAACAATTTGCTGTAGGAGGTCCCTGTCCACCCTATAGTGCTCCACTATCTCCAGCTCATGTAGCCCCTGGTAGGTTACCCTGGGTCTGTACACTCCTCTCCGTCTCCTTACTGTGGGTTGGCCGCCAGCATTCACATCCTCACCACCCTCAGCCTCTTCCACAAGTTGTTTGATACTTATTACAGCCCCGATCATTTTGCTGTTGTGTGTTAAATGTTCTCCATTTGTTTACACTGATGGTGTAGAGTGTGGGAAAAAACAGAGGGGAAGGTGTTTGCATAGTTTATAGCAGTATTCTGGGCTGGGCTGGTCTGCTGTCTGTGTAACTGGCTGATTCTGATACATTTCACCTGCCAGCTATGCTAGTTCTCCTTGATTACCTTCCTACTGCTGTTTTCCTTTCCCATTGCCTTCCTGTTTAAGCCCAGGTGTGCGCCGTGCAAACACAGTGCTCAAATGTGCACACTGCTGCTATTGCCTGGTTTAACTTCTTTTTTCTTCCTGTAAAACACAGTGCGCGGCGTGCACACCCGCTTAGGCTTTGTAAAGACTGCTAGGCAATTTTAGACACACCCCCTAGCTTAGCTGTGCTAAGCTAGGAGTAAACCCGAGCCACAGGGCTCCAATCTGCTTACAATATGCCTGACCCCCCCCCATGATGTCACCTAACTCCTAGGCTTGCAACAAGCTATTCCTACTCTAACACTGTTGGGACCTGACTCTCATGCTGGGCAAAACTGGGATTCACTATCCTTCCCCTCATTTGCATAGGATTGCCTGCTAATCCAGTTACATGTCTCACACTGAGCCTCCCCCCTTAGCAACCACTACTCACTGGCCATGTTGTCTTCTGCCTGCCATTGACTTGCATGGCAGAATACTGATTTTAGTTAGAATGCTTAATTTAGGTTCATTTTGTTATTTTCCCCGAGATCCCATTTGCCCGCAGCTGCCCTACCTTAAACAGCCGAGATTGGCTAAAAAAAAAATAAAAGTTAATTTTTGTATTTTTTTTTTTTTTTATGTTTGAAAAGCCAATGGCCTTATACTTGGCCATTGGCATGCTTACTACATAATATGCAGCTTTTATTTGGAGTTGTCACAGCTCTGTTTTGGATTTTGTAGAAATGTACTCGGTTACTAACCGAGTACATTTCTGCAGATAGCACTAGTCTTGCACGGATGGTTGCAAGCTTCCTGGATTACAAAATCACCTCATTTGCATAGTTTTCTCCTGCAAATGGGGTGATTTGCAATACAAGGGCTTCGTCCGTGCAGGATTAGTGCAGGAGCGCTCATGCACGCCCCTGCAGGCTGTTCTTGGATCTCACGGCAGACATATTGCCTGCTTGAGCTCCTGCACCAATATTGCACGCCGTGCAAGCTTTCGAGAATCCAGGGGAAAATGTTTTTAAGAGGCTAATTGATTATGATACTAAATAATTGTTTTATTAATTGGATGACTGTGCTCTTTTTTTTTATAAAAGTTCATTTTGGAGGTGAATTTAAGCTGAGGAGCTAAGAGGATTGATTTGGTGTGCTAATAAACAAATTTTGTTTCAGAGGAGTACTGGTTCCTTGTCTTCTGTGGTGGATTTCACTTTTTTCTTGTGTGGTTTCAATAAATTGATTGTCCAGGATTAAAAGGATTTTTCATTCATCAATATCCAGATTACCAAGGTCTGAGTTAAGTTCCATAGCTTTATATATGAGGCTTGTGAGACTAGTGGGTCAGTGACTGGGCCACTCATATGAAACTACATTACAGTGGTTGTTTTTCAGGATGTGGAAATGTAACGAGTGGAGAAGCTTGAGTAAAGAGGTTAAGTACGAGTTCAGTTAGGCCGTATTTTGTACTGATGATAAAGCGAACTGGTACGCGACCAGGGACCATGGATTGGAGATTGCAGGGTGTTCTCTGCTTTCTGACATAAAGAAATATTTTTTGGATTCAGTGACTATTTCTAGTACATATTCAGCTTTAACCTTCCTAATGGTACCCTTGTGTTCTTTGCTAGTGTGTGTGCTCTTAATGGGAGTAGAACGGAACTTATATCTATTAGGTAATTTCTTTCTCTTGTTTTTATATATATATATATATATATATATATATATATATATATATATGGATCCCCTTCACTACACCGACACGCCACAATGCCAACACACAAAACACTGACACCAAAAGACCGACAACACACAATACCGACAATACACACAACCATACATGCACTAACCTTAACCCAAACCCTAACCCTAAGGTCCGACACAACCGCACACTTACCCTACCCGCACCCTAACCCTAACTCACTTAACCCACCCCTAAACCTACAGTCCGTCACTATTGCACACACACCCTACCTGCACCCTAACCCTAACTCACTTAACCCACCCTTAAACATATAGTCCGTCACTATCGCACACTTAACCTACCCGCACCCTAACCCTAACTCACTTAACCCGCCCCTAAAACTACAGTCCCTCACTATCGCACACTTACCTGTCCGCTCCCTAACACTAAATCCCTCACTCTATCGCACACTTACCGAGTCCGTTGGGTTCTCACCTTGTCGGTCATCTGAGTCGTCGGTCTTCTCATCTCCTTCTGTAGAGTGTCGGTCTTCTAGCGTTTCGGTGAAGTGAAGGGGATCCATATATATATATATATATATATATATATACATATATATATGTAATTTCTTTCTCTTGTTTTATATATACATATATATATATATATATATATATATATATATATATATATATATCTATATTTGGGAACACTTTATAATCCTGAAATTCCGAATGTCAGAATCCCGAGATTATAAAGCTGAAAGCTTAAAAGTTCAAAACCCCAGAAGCGCGAATTTCAAAATCCCGAAGTACAGAGATTTTGAAGTAGCCCTTCTGCTCTTGCGCTGTGTGAAGGGATGGCTGGAAGTTCAGGTAAGTATTTATGTTTAAGGGTTTTGGTTAGGGGCTTTAGTGTGTGTCAGTGTGTATGGTTACTGTGATCTGTGTGTGCGATGGGAATGTAGCTTGTATGGTGGTGTTTTTGTGTGTTTGTCTGTGTAGTGTGACCATGGAGTTAGTGTATTTAAGTAGGGGTGTGTGGGGGGTAAAGGGGGGGCTTGCCCCCTCTGCTTGTATGTAGTGTAGGTTTTAGTGTTTTTGTGTTGTGGAAGGTGTATGTGTGTGTGGTGTATGGTTAGTGTAGTGTTCGCGATTTTAAAATTCGCGCTTCTGGGGTTTCGGGATTGTCAAGTTTTGACTTTATGATCTCAGAAATTCTGAAATTCGGTATTTCTGGATTTTGGGATTATAAAGTGAATCCATATCTATCTATATCTATATATATATATATATATATATATATATATATATATATATATATATATCTCTCTCTCTATATATATATATATATATATATATATATATATATATATATATATATATATATATATATATATATATATATATAGAGAGAGAGAGAGAGAGAGGGGCGCCATGGTGGTGCAGTGGTTAGCATTGTCGCCTCACAGCAAGAGGTTCTCCGATTCAATCTTCGGCTGGGGTGCCTTCTGTGCGGAGTCTGCATGTCCTCCCTGTGGTCACGTGGGTTTCCTCCGGGTGCTCCGGTTTCCTCCCACATCCCAAAGACATGCTGCAGGTGGATTGGACACACTAAATTGGCCCTAGGTGTGAGTGCGTGTGTGTGTGCCTTCTGTGGAAGGTTGGGCGCTGGGCTGGCAACTCGACACTGTAAAACTCCACTTCTAATCATGAGCGGACAGGTGATCCGCTGTGGCGACCCCTAACCGGGAAAAAAGATGAAAGAAGAAGAAGAAGAGAGAGAGAGAGAGATACGTATTTGTATTCTGGCATAGAGATGTGTTTTAAAATTTCCCATTCTATTTGTTGTGGATAGGGACTCCTTTCTCAAAAGGACTATAACTAGCCATAGAATTCAAAGGCACAGGCATTAGTTTTACTGAATGTCTCCCTCAAGGGATTATGGTGAATTTTTTTAGAGATCAATTAAGTTAAGAAGGCTGTGTTTTCAGAAGTCACTAAGCACTGATGTATTTAGAGGGAAAGTACCACCACTTTTAAAGAGAAAGATTACTGAGTTTAGTTCTGATTTAATTAAAAAAAGATGACCCACACAGAAGTGTGCAAAAAGGGGTCATATTTAGAGGGCAGGATCCAAGAGTATTTTGGCCTCTGGCAGGAAGGTAAACTATTTTTCACAAAGCCTATATTTACAATTTATAATGTCAAGAAAGGATTGGGTAGGCTTGACCATTGGTGGTATATGTCAGCATGTTTATTGATGGATAGGTGATATTACCCAGAGCAATGCTTGTTTTATGGAGATTTTGTCTAAGGCTTTAATAGAGCTTCATAATCAACAGGGTGTATTGTTTTTTTTAAATTTTATTTACAAGTAGCTATGAAATGATAATTTTACTTATTTAGTGATTTGAACATCTAGAAATTCAAATGCGGGTCCAGACTAATTTTTTTGGATGGTGATGGTATCACTGAGAAATGTTCCTATGCCTCTGTGATTACCACTTAGTCTGAAAACATGATGCGTGCTAATGCCCTGAATAGGAGGAGGGATTTCATTGGCTGAAGTGGCTCTGTACCTACATTTATATGATGAATAGGAGGAGTGATTTCATTGGTTGAAGTGGCTCTGTATCTACATGTATGTGAATGTGCTAAATTTGCAGGATGGCCTCAGTTTTGTGAACTGTTTTGTTAACACTTGTAGCACTGATAAGAGCCACCTTAATATGCTCCATATTAGATTTTATTATGTTGGAATGTCCAGAAAATACTCTAAAAATACACTGTGGAGACAGAAAATTTTGTGAAAGGATCTGAAAGCCAGGTAAGATAGGCAAAGACAATCAATGGCAAGATGGGAAAGCTAGTCAACCATCTTATCCTAAGCTGACACATAATGGATGCCCCTAGATTGACACTAGCTATACATGGTCAATTATTAAAACTATTTGCCTTGGCAAAATAACAATCAGGAATAGTTTACCTGTCATGGACACATGCATAGGAAGATCAACCCTACCCATCTGAGTATACCTTTCGTATGTTGAGCACCTAAGGTCATTCACCCCTGCAAGGGTCACTACCAGGTCAGTCATATTTGTGAGGATGGAGGGATCCAAGAGCTCACTCTACATCCTGGCTGTCCATTCTTATCCAGCTTGTTGAAGGCGATGATGTCTGACTAAAAGATTACCATGGATGAAAGCTGCCTGTTTGGGCCTGAAGAGCTTGGACTCAAGCAATGAGGTTTGTAGGATGAAAGATCCAGGTGTGGATATTGCTGTGTGAATTAGTGGCTGAGATTTCTTCATTCTTAGTTTGAAGAAGTCTTGCAGTGTTGTCTTAGCAATTTAAGATGAAGTTGGAGTAGTGAAAAGTTCTTTGTGCTGTAGGTTTATGCGTTGCTTAATGAATGGGTTTTGAAGAAAAAGGGCAGTCACCAAGTTCAATAAATGCTTACACCTCTCTCATATTGAATGCTTAAACTGAAAAACACTGAAACACAGATGTGATTAACTATCTTTTATGACATCATTGGGTATTTTTGAATCATTGTGAGGTAGCATTTTTTTTTTTTTTTTTGCTAAGTATGAGCTAGATGCCACACTGCTTCAAAATAACTAGAGCTATCAGGATAGCTACAGAATAGGCAAGATCTGACACAGATTCATAAGTTCTTATGTTATAAATTCCAGTGATAACTGGGGTCATAAACGTTATCATCATGCATTCAAATGCAACTTAAACATATCTACACTCCTAGACTCCCTAATTTTATAGGGAATAGCATTTCACATCCTCAGAATAGTCTGTGAAATTAACTTTGTTCTCCATGCTTTTTATTTAAAGACATTTTATTATTAATAGCATTACACACAATTCTAAATTCAATGAACTTGTTCTAGCTCATCTCTATATACACTTAAAGCAAGAACTGCTTTTCCACGATAATGCCTATGGTGCCGAGCCTTTGGCACATTTCCTTATAATGCAAACCTTTCTCAGTAGGTTTACATTTAGTGAACCTCCTTTGGACTTGCTGCAATTTACTTAGTTGGGTCCTATTGGAATTACGTAATAGGTGCAGTTAAAGGGATATTAGAAAACAAACAAAAACGCTTAGTAACCTTTTCTGGATATAAGACAGAACAGTATAATGGATATGAATGCTGCTAATTGATACCTGAATATGATACATTAATCAATGTACTTTAACTTGCAAACTTTAGATCATCAGTAAAGTGTAAAATATGGTACAAAACATTGCCTACTTTGGACCAACTGCTACCTTCCACTAAATTTTAAGTGTTATAAGTGTAAGTGAAAAATGTCTGGGGCCTCAATACTACTCTCTATGTCACTCTCTTAACTTTAAATTTTGATATTTGGTGCTGATAGTCTTCTATATTGCAATAATTTGGAATGCTATACCCTTTGCTCTTAGACAAACTAAAAATGCTAAATAATTCAAAAATCAGCTGAAGCAATATTTATCTGATACATGGTTATGCCCATGCTCTGCTCCTGGCTTACGGTAACTCTGCCTATAACTTCCTATAACTTAAGTTTGTCAATCACATTCAAGTCCTTTTCTGTACTGTATCATCCTCCCCCTTAACAGCTTCTACCAAATTCTCTTTGTTTACTCTTTACTGCCACAGCTCATAATACAGCATACTGCATATTGTATATCTAAACATCATATAAATAATTTTTAGCTGCTATGTATACTTTACTAAATGTTTTTGTATGCTCATTTGTTGCTGTAACATATTGTTTTAAGTATCTATATGTTATCTGTCTAACTTGTAACTACTGTGCGTCTTTTCTCCCTGGGGAATCTGCTTTATCCAGATGGACTATCCTGGTAACAAATGTAATATATAAATAAAATAAATATTTAATGATTATAAGTGGAACAATGCATTCAAGAGAGATATTCAGTCTTTCTCAGAAACCTTTTGTCATTCATTTTTGCTACAAATTAATTTTGTTTAAAAATAAAATACAAATCTACATAACGCAAACCCAAGTCCATTAATAAGTACTTGTATAGTTTTGTACTGTGCATCATAGATGAAAGCTTGCATCTACTTGAATTCTATTAGGTGAACAGGTTTGGTTAGATATAAGGGAATACTATATAATTATTCTTTCAAATCTTATAGAATTAATGAGACAATTACATTAAATTGACTTACCCTTAAGAGTTATTGGCCTCTACATCTTGGAAACATCTAGACTAACTTTTTTTTTAACTGGAACTATTATTCCATCGTACCAAGAGCTCTGAATATTTATGTCTCCTAAACTGTGCTGTATATATATATATATATATATATATATATATATATATATATATATATATATATATTGATCATGCCATCCCTTAAGATTGCTAGATCCCATGGTTGATAAATTGTTGGTCTGAGGATTTTCTCTTATTTAATGGCTTTCTGGATCATTTGTATTACTTGTCACCCCATGTATGTAGTACAGACAGCCCATGGCCTTCCAACAAAGAAGTAATCATTACTTCTCCACTCTTTTCTCAGATTTTCCCTTCCGTGTGCCAGTCTACATTTCCCATTGTAATAGCACCATCATCTCACTTGCGTATGAAGGTGTTAGGCCGTAGCTTTGTTCTGTGGAGCCTTATGTTAGTTATTTTCAACCAATTATTCATACTCCTTTTCCAGGCTGTCATGATCAAACCCATCCTTCATCTTAGTTTCCATTGAAGCTTTACATTCTCCTTCTCGAAGCACCCCTGATGTTGTTGTTTGTCTTTCAGCTTTTTCCCAGTTAGGGGTCACCACAGTAGAACTCCAGTCCGCTAATGATTGGCAGTAGATTTTTACAAACGCCGAGGTGCCAGCTCGAAGTTCAACCTTCAATGAAGGCACGCCCATTTAAGCATGTCTTTCGAACGCCCACCCAACCGTGGGGAGGACATGCACACTCCACACAGAAGGCACTCCCTGCACTCTAGCTGAGAATCAAACAGGAGAACCTCTTGCTGTGAGGCACCACCGAGGATGTCGAAGCACTGTTGATAAAACTGGAAATTTTACTTATTTTCCTCATTGATATACAAATTCACCGTATACCTTCAAGAAATGTTAGTAAAACATTTCATTCATGTTATTGACAGCTTCTTACTTCATGCAAACCGAATTTATCTCTTCATTAACCAATGAAATACTTCCAAAACTGTCAGAATATAATTGTCTGCCTTTCCCCTGAATTATCTTGGTAGCTCATCAGTTTACCTCAGAAACATAATTACAGGTAAGTAAGCACTTTTAGGTCTGACTGCTTTCTACAAATCTCTTCCCTTTTTTAGTTCAGTAGTACAATTTCATAATCTATTACAAAATCACTTACGTTTCACTAAATCAGTATAGCCCTTGCTGGTGTCACTAAAATAGCCATTCAAGATGATGAAGTCATGAACCAATCCATTTCCTTGGGTATCCACACTATAATTTAATGATTTTATGAAATATGGGACCTTTTCTTCCTGCAAATATTTTTCAAGACGTGTGAATGGGCGTGCCTTCGCTGAAGGTTGGGCATTGGGCTGGCAATTCGGCACCATAAAAAATCGACTGCTACAGGGAAAAGCCAAAAAGACAAACAACAACAACAAACAACTAATAAAATAATAATAATAATAATATTGTAACTAGTCACATTTTCTTCTGCTGTTGTTGTTTGTCTTTTGTCTTTTCCCAGTTAGGGGTCGCCATAGCGGAACTCCGGTCCGCTAATGATTGGCAGTTGGTTTTTATGGTGTCGAGTTGCCAGCCCGATGCCCAACCTTCAACAAAGGCATGCCCATTCAACGCATGTCTTTCAAACTCCCAACCTTGTTTGTAACAACTCACATACTTGTCTGCCAACTGTTAATACTCTGTATAATTGAATTGCCTGAGGAGCTTTTTTTCTCTCCAGGTCTCTGCTTGTAAGATCATATAGCTGATTGTTACTACTATGTTACTAAAAATTAATAAATTGTTTTCTAGTCCTGAGGAGCTTTTCTCCCTGGGTCTCTTGCTGAAAATGAGCCAAAAGCTCAGCCAGACTAGCCCGGTTAACAAATGTAAAATAAAATAAATAAAAATAAATACATTATAGCCACCTAATATACCCACCAAGGCTCATGAATAATACTCTGCTTCTCCTGTCTTGCTGACTTAGTTTTACACCTCCTTTTAAGTTTTCCCAAAATATATTTTCTGACTAACTTGCTGTATATTGTTTTGTATATACAATTCTATTGCCAAAAATTCCTGCAATGCCCATCAACTGTACTGAAAAAGATGGGATGATTTTGAACAGAAAATTCACTGTGTGTGTGTGTGTGTATGTGTGGATATATATATATATATATATATATATATATATATATATATATATATAAATAGTATACCCATATTTTAGTTACAAGGGAGGGGAATAATGTAAAAGAGGGCAGGAAGAGAAAATGTAAAATAAATCACACCACTAGAGTAAGCATAATAAAAGTTAATAAGAAAAGTCTTGGATGAACTCAACAGGGATTAAAAAGGGTAACACCTTAAATGTCACTTGAAAAAAAAGACAGACAAAATAAACATTGTCAAATAATTCACTGAAAAAGGGCAGTAGCTCAGTTGGGCTATCCGGTCAATAAATGTCAAATACAATAAATCTGATCAAACAGGGGAAAACAATAATGGCTTCTAACGTTCTAATATACCTGCAAAAACACCATAAGGATTTATAGACCCATTCCAAGAATTTCATGCATGGCATAGACCATAATTAACTACACATTTTGGTTACAAATGTAAGAAAATTTTAAAAAATAAAGTATTATTCTTAGCTGTTTTTATAATATAGTAATATTGGTCCAGTCATAATGATTGATACATGGTAAAGAGTTCATGAGTAACAAACTTTACGTTCACAATACATTCCATTGTTTTAGGCATTTCTGTGAAGAAAGGAGTAGTAGTCATAATTATAATAAGAGAGCCCATGCCTATCACTGGCACAAATAGGCTACCCAAATCAAAAGTACATATAAGAGAAGTACAAAATGGAATTATGGGGGAGAATTGAATATGCCAGACAAAATAGACTTCACCAATACAGCATCTACTTATTAAATTCTAATAGAAAATGAATTACAGCAAATCAGATTGCTAATGAGAAAGGACAACATCTTTTGTCATACCTTTCAACCTCTCTGCACAAGAAATCTGGACAAAGCCAAAAATAATGCAGGGACAAAGGCTCAAAAATAAGGGCACATTTTAAATATTCCTCTTACACCCTTAGAATGTTGCTAGAATAAAAAAGTTTTGTGTTAGCATGCATTTTCTGAAGGGTGTGAAGTCTGAAACTCAAATTTCTATCATCATTTACTGACTTAAATCCTCAGCAATTTTCCAGAAAACCACACATTTTATAAAGAACAGACCAAAAATATGAGGCAAAAATCTGGACAGTTGAGAGCTATACCTTGGATTATATGTGCTCTGTGAAATGTATTGGTTAATAAATGTATTGTATTGCCACCTTTAAATGTGTAACGATAACATAGATTTATGCATTAGAACATTTTTGTGCAAGCAGAGGAATATTTAAAAATAAATTGGGCTATCATGACCAAAGTATACAATGTGTGCAGTATATGGCACATGAACATATGGAGTATAAGGAACTTTCCTTTTGTAGGAGGAAAGAAAATCAAGAACCGTCAAGAAAATATAAAACCAAGAAAAAGGACTATTATAAAGAAGAGAGAGAAAATATTCTAGAAATGGAAGATAGCAAAATGCAATCCCATATTAAAGTTCAAAATTAATATACCAGATTGGGAAATAATTTGTGTATTTTATCTAACATTTGTTCACCAGGAAAGTCTGACTTGGAATGAAACCAGTTTCAGTGGAGGCCTGGGGAGAAACACTCCAGATGCATGTCTTTGTAACGTGGGAGGAAACCGGAGCACCTGGAGAAAACCCACATGAATGCAGGGAAGATATGCAGACTCCGCACCAAAGGCACTCCAGCCGAGAATCAAATTGGACAACCTCTTGCTGTGAGGCAACAATGCTACTGCTGCACCACCGCGCTGTTCGTAAATAGAAATAAAGCATTATGGGAAGACAAGCAAGTATTTGGAAAAAATCTGGCACCAGTCATTAAGAAAAAAATAGTGTCTTTAATTCCATAAAAGTGGAAAAGGACTGTAAAAACTGAATATCAACATTTTTCTTAATATTAGAGATGTTGAGTATAACTACAATGTTGTAATTCAAGAACCACTCCTTAAAACTTAGTGGAAACAATACATGCATATTAAAAAGAGAAAACGTATGAATAGATGATGTGAATTACAACTCTAAGAAGAAATATTTATTCTACTAAGTAATCTTGGATGTGTCAAGCATTGGGCATAGATGGCATCATAAAATGAAAGTTTGAAAAATCTTTAGATAAACCATTAACTTTGCCCTTTGGAAAAAAAAGTGACAGTGCATGCAGGATTCTCTCTGTCTGTAAGGTTCATAGGTTCATAGGTTCATACTAGGCTATCTGCCCGAGGGCATTTATAAGCCTAGCCCATAGTTTTGTGGCTTACGCCACCCCTTTAGTTTGGAGAAACTATGCCCATTATTTAGCTGTGCCTCTGTCGAGCAGTGACACTGAGGTAACCCCTGGGGTGTATCTGCGATCTCCCATCCATTGGTCAAGATTCCTCTTGAACAAGGCCAGTGAGGTGCTCTGCCTCACATAAACCGGGATTTTGTTCCACAGCATAGGGAGTCTTTGGGTGATGAATCTATCCCTCCAGCACGTCTATTAATAACCATGTCGAGGTTAGGTGGCTATAACAAAGGCAGTTTAAAGGAAAAAATTAAAATTAAACTGAATGTGGTGACATATCACAGACTAATATTTTTATCTTGTTCAAGTGACGTGATGGAGAGTATTGTCATAATATTTTATTGAATGCATTTCCAGCTTAAGCTTGTATGTATATCACCATGGTTGTGCTAAGGCTAGGCCTACAGCAGCTTATAAGAGGACATTTACAACATCTATGTAGCAGCTCGAGTGAATAATAATCATATTGTTTCTATTTATGTTGCTTTCACTTCAGTGTTTGATAAGGTCAAGTGTGACATCTGATCAAAAAACGTCCAAGTCTAGCATTTGTCCATTCTCTGTTTTCCTGGATGAAGGAGAAGCTACACAATGACTTGGCTGTCTGTCTATCTTTTTTAACAACTGCTTATCAGGTCCAGAAATACTTTCAGAAGTATTTCATAAGTTTTGTGTTGATCACTTGAAGCTAGGCAAGCTGATTACAAGTCCAAGTAGTAAGAAGAATTTGTGCAACTGAGAAAAAAATAACAATCATAAACATCAACACAAGTAATCATAAGGGATTTGGTCCTACTAAAACAAAAGTTAAAAGTCTCTTACAGAATGAGAAATTGGAAACTGCCTACCACTGAAGATCTCAGTATCTTGGCTGATAATCTGTCCTTTAAGGAGCATCGACATAATAAAGTGCAACAGAGTTAAAAATATAGGGGCCCCATAAATGACACACGTGGGACACCTTGCTCATAGCATATCCTATGACTGATAGGTGTTCTCTAGACTAACAAGTATAAACATTGCTCAGTAGTATAAAGAGATACTTTGCATCACAAGACACAAAACATATTTAATGCCATCGTAAAATCAAAGATGGAATTTTTTTGTACTTTATCGTAAGGATCTAATAAAGGATCAAAAGATGTTACAGAACACAAAGTTTAACAAAGAGGAATGCATACATTAAGATATGTAGAATGCTTACATAAATTAAAATATCTTCATTAAAATATAGACAAGAGAGCGGGGGACTTAATTCACATTTATAGGTTCATAGGTTAGACCTAGGCTAACTGCCCTTGTGAGTCATTTCAAGCCTAGCCAATTACCCCATGTGAGAATCAAACCCTACACCTTGCGTCTGTCAGGTAAACACCTTAACCATTATGCCATCCTCCCACACCAAAACCATTATGCCATCCTCCCAAACAAAAGGGGATTTATACCAGTGAGAATGTAATTAGTCATTAATTATAGATGTTCTATAGTTTAACACTGAGGTTTATATGTTGAGAACTGTTATAGATTTGTTGAGTGCATTACTTTAAAAAGACTGTCTAAAAACTAAAAGAAAATCAAGGAAATATAAATAAACCAACACTACAGTGTTAGAATAAATGCACAAGATATATGTGCATGAAATCTGAAAAAGAGAAAGGTGGGATATATTTCACTTTTCCATCTCCTTTAATGTGCATGCAGAATCAAACCGCTAAAACTTTTAGTGCAATAAACAAAGCCTGACAAAATAGGGGACAAAGGCCCAAAAATAGGGACAGGTTTTAAATAGTGCTCTTATAAACATGAAAAGTTGCTGGAGTAACAGGGTTTGTGTTAATGCACATTTTCTAAAGGATCTGAAGTCTGAAACTCAATTGTATGTCATTTAGTGACTTCAGTCCTCAGATCATCCCAGTGATTTGCCAGAAAACCACAAATTTTATGAGGAATAGTCCAAAAATATGAGGCAAAAATATGTACATTCTGTAAACATCTGGACAGTTGGGAAGTATGTGCAGAATATATGCTGAGTAATGGATGAAATTTCGATTGAGACATAGGCCTGCATTCATAGTAATTTGTAGAAATGTTAGGGGTAACCCCCGCTGCTTACAAATGAGAGTAGCAAAGATATAATTTATAGAGGCCATTTAGACTAAGGCAAAAAGCTGCAAATGTCATGAGATGGAAATATGTTTTGTAAAGCACCAGTTTGCTCCAGTACCTGTGATACACACATGCTTGATCCCAGATCTTCACTACCAACTGCATTCAGTACCCCATTTGGTAGATGTAGATTCCTCAAGATGCCTTTTAAATTCTGCCAGTGAAATCTTTCAGCATGCAATAGAGCAAATATTTTCGGGCTCTCCATGTGCTATAATAGTTGGTGATTTACTGGTTGGAAGCGATGGTGAAGCAGAGCATGACAGAAACCTCAGGAAGGTTTTGGGCAGAGTGAGTGAAGTGAACTTAAAGCTCAATCCTCTGAAATGTAAATTCAAATTACCAGAAGTTACTTCTGTAGGTCATTTTTTTACTAGTACTGGCTTATGAACAGAGCCTTCCAAACATGCAAGCCATTCTTGAGATGCCAGCCCCAGATAATGTCCAAGCCTTACAGCATTTTATTGGTATAGTTAACTATTTGGGCAAATTTATTCCTGACATTAGTGAGCTAGTGGCGCCTTTAAGAGAGCTGACACTCAAAAATGTTGCCTGGTCATGGTTAGAACAACACCTGAGAGGCATTTGTTAACCTCAAACAGCAAATTGCCAGCCCACCTACATTACGATACTATGATGTCCACAAACCAGTAGTTCTTTCCTGTGATGCTTCAGAGTTCGGTCTTGCTGCAGTTATTTTTCAGGGGGGCAGACCTGTTGCCTATGCATCTAGAACTCTTACCCAAACTGAGATGCAATATGCTCAAATTGAGAAGGAACTTTTGGCAATTGTGTTCACATGTTCGAAGTTCCATGATTATATCTATGGCCAAGCTTTCCAAATAGAAACTAATCATCAGTCTCTAGTCACTATTTTAAAGAAGCATATGCATACCACATCAGCAAAACTACAAAGAATGATTCTTAGATTACCAACGTACAAATTCAAAATGGTCTATGCAAAAGGCAAACTTCTTTATCTGGCTGATACCTTATCCAGATCGCCCAGAAATACTACAGAACAGTTTGATGCAGCGAGCTTTGATTTTGATGTTATGGAAGTGCATAATTTTTCTACCATGAGACTTGATGAGCTAAGAGATCATATAAAGATTGATCCGGTTTTGCAAAAGCTCAACCAATTCATCAGTGTTGGATGGCCGTCAAAGCAATCCTGTGTACCTCAAGAAGTACAACCTTATTTTCCATACAGAGATGGGATGAGATGCTGATGGAAGATGGTATCATTTTCAAAGGGCTAAAGGTTATTGTTCCTGCTTCCTTACAATGTGAATAGATTCAGATTTTGCATTGTGGCCACCCAGGTTCTGATTTTACCAACAGAAGGGTGAGAGGACTAGTATTTTGGCCTTCTCTATCAAAGGACATTGATAATGTGCTTTCTTCTTGTTCAGTATGCAACATTACTAAACTGCATTTGCAAAAAGAGCCAGTTCAGCTAAGCCAGATTCCTGAACTACCTTGGTCAACAGTAGCCACTTACATATTTGACTGGAACAATCAGCATAACTTAGTGTTGGTAGACTCCTATTCAAGCTGGTTTGAGATCGATTTAGCCTCCTCATATTCACGTCTGTCTCTTGCAAGCTTTTTACTTTTTTATGTTGAAAATCAGTCATAGACTTATCAGCTTTCTCAAAAATATTAAAATACTGCTGTTTTCTATGTTCGAATAGTAAATCCAAGTGTATTTTATTGTCTAGAGTTTTTATATTTTCAGAAAGTTCCCTCAATTGTCTCTCAATGTCATCCACCAGACATTGCAACAAATCGCACCCATGCTTGTTGAATAATTGTAGCAATTCAGTGTGCAATAGAGTTTCTTACCAGCCACGAGGGATATTTCGACAGTCTAAGTGCTTTAGGAATGCACTCCACTCTGATGTACTCCCGTAGATAATGATTTTCCAGCTGCATTTAACGATATCACAAAATGTAGTCTTCAAATTGTGAAAGCTGCTAAGTTAACCATCCATAACTTTCTGTTCTGGTGTTGTTGGTCAGCCATCCTTCTCGTTCCTCCTCCATCCATTGAGAAAGGGTGTTTCTTCCATTATAGGAAGTTCCACCCCTCAACTTTGTGCCAGAAATACCGGAATTGGTTTGGCCTACACCCGATTGGCTAGGACTCAGTGGCTTTTACTCTGGGCGGGAGTTATTCCCCAAAACTGAATCTCATCATTCTCTCTAGTAGACCCAGTCCCCATCAGGCCCACGTTCCTTGTTTCCAAGAGGGACTGGTTGCTGGGTTAGTTGAATAAGCTGCTGTATCAGCAGTGTCAAATTACCAACATTCTGGTTGAGTTCTCTAGACGACTCAGCAAAATCTGTAATGAAAGTGGATCAGAGTCCAGAGTTCCTGACATACTCGCCAACTATACCACTTAAGAATTCCACACAAACTGAAAGGACAAACAGGAACCAGAATACAATCCACCATGAGTTTATCTAGCTCTTAAGTTTCAGTAAAAAAAAGCTTCATCAGAATACACCCCAGTCCCACTACCCAGCCTTTTTATATACTCCATCATTCATTAATTCATTATGTCCCTAATTATCTCTTAAAAAGACATAGAAAGTGGAAGACTTTAACATGCAGTGAATATTTCTAGTCTTCTGTTACATACATTATCACAAACATAAAATTACAAGACATTGAAGCCCTAATAAAATATATTAGATAATGTTAAGTGGCAACCTTAAGTGGTATAGTTCTACTAAATTGTCAGTATTCTTTCCTTCCTATATTGTGACAATATCTGGCATTCTCCTCACTGAACTTCATATCCTTTTGACCAGTTTCTGCAGTTGTATTTTTAACCTTTCTTCTTTTTGATAAATCATTTTTCATTTCTCAAGATTTTCTTTTGTTTTTCATTGTAGCATTGTAGCCATTATCCTGGCTTCTTCATGCTCCTGCTTGTGACATTGTAGCCATTGTTCTGGCTTCTTCATGCTCCTGCTTGTGACATTGTAGCCATTGTTCTGGCTTCTTCATGCTCCTGCTTGTGACATTGTAGCCATTGTTCTGGCTTCTTCATGCTCCTGCTTGTGACATTGTAGCCATTGTTCTGGCTTCTTCATGCTCCTGCTTGTGACATTGTAGCCATTGTTCTGGCTTCTTCATGCTCCTGCTTGTGACATTGTAGCCATTGTTCTGGCTTCTTCATGCTCCTGCTTGTGACATTGTAGCCATTGTTCTGGCTTCTTCATGCTCCTGCTTGTGACATTGCAGCCATTGTCCTGGCTTATTCATGCTCCTGCTTGTGACATTGTAGCCATTGTTCTGGCTTCTTCATGCTCCTGCTTGTGATATTATAGCCATTGTTCTGGCTTCTTCATGCTCCTGCTTGTGACATTGTAGCCATTGTTCTGGCTTCTTCATGCTCCTGCCCATAATCTTCTCCTTTTTTATGTCTGTGAAACGTGCTTTCCTTTGTATGGACTACTTCCTTAATCTCCCAGATGAACCACAATGGTGGTGTGCTTTTCCCTGCCTGGATCCTTCTTCATGGCTCCTCTTCCCTACCTGCTGGTGTGTTTTATCTTTATTGAAAAGCTGTTTGCTGCTTGCACTTGTCTTCAGTCTCCCCATCTATTTCACATTTAAAAATTTCTCTTAACTTAGCATAGCCTGCTTTTCTGTTGTCCCGCTCTTTGATTATGTTTGTCTGTTTTCCCTTTTTCACTTAGTAAAATATATTTTTGCATATTCATTGATGGACAGAGGTATTTTTACTTCTAATTTTTAAAATTCCTTACTGATGTTAGACAATGTCTCTAGTGTTTTACCCATTTTGTATTTTTCTTTTTTAGTTGAGAGTCCATCACAGCATAATGCCTCCACTGTTTCATTTTATCTTCCTGAGTGGAAGGTATTAGTCTCCCATAATTACAGATTTATTTTCCTGTCCCAAGTCTTCACCCATCCTTTATCTGTTCATCATTCTTTGTTTCAGCATTCAGTAATCAGTCTATCATTATATGATCTAATCACCATCTGTCACCGTTTCTGCCTTTAGTCTTTCTGTTAGGCTGCTATTTTTTATGGCCTCCAAGGTTTCTGTGTTCCTTGATCAGCTCTTCTGTTCTAAAGTACCTAATGTTTTATTATATCATTCCAAGATCACTGTTGCAGTTTTCCTTACAACAGAAAATAAACCAGTGTACCAAAGCCTGGTCACTTGCATGTGTCATGCATCTAATGTATGATCTAAGCACAAAACCTGGAGGCAAACAAGGGATGCAATCATACTTAAAACCTGAGAATGTGATTGTCTGAGGCAAATTCCCTACAAGGACTTTAAGGATGAGTGTTTGTTCTGCTTAGGAGATGAGAATAACCGTAAGAAATGTTCCACTAATCAGGCATTTGTTCCCTAGTCCCTATATACCTGTCTGTTTATCTTAAGCCTGCTACCCAAAGCATGATATTTGCTGTGTAATTTTTCTGCCCTGGGATCCAGCTTCCAGATAAGATACAGTCTAAGAAATTTAAATCCGAGGCTTCAGCTATTCTGCACCAAACAGTTGTTTCTGCTGTTTCCAGTGCTGAAATCAGGTACCATACAGTTTTTACACCAGCTCCTGCTATCATGAAACTGTCAGAGGCTAATATAGTGCAGACCATTTACAAATCCACTGGAGATGATCAGACATCTGTTGCTGATAAGAAGGGGCAACCGAGAGTGGTTATTCCAGAAGTGCTGGGGCGGGGGTTATTCCACAGATCTTTTTCTGAGAGGAAGTACCTGGTTCCCTCATTGAAGTGCATCAGGGCCCACTAATCTTCTAAGATTTGTGCAGGCTGATGTCCACACTAAAAAGAAGCAAAAACATATTTATTCTGTAGCAAAATACCCTCAAAAGAAATGGCAGGACTTTACACAGATATTCTATAAAGCTCTCATGCCTCTGAAGCCATCTGAGTTTTCTGGTAGTCTCTGCTGTTGGAACCTCTTTTTCCTCCTCTTCTTTTTAGAGGCATAGAAATGATTCTTCAGAAGGAGAGGATCTGGATTCAGAGAAAGTATCTCTTCTCTAATTCATTCTGTCATAGCTCTGGCTTCAGATGCAGAGGATTGTCTTTCCCCTTATTCTCCCATAGGATAACTTTATTTTGGGGATTCAGTGCTCAAAATGATGCAACATTTCCAATGGAAGAGTTCTAAAATGGGTGGTGATTAGTGAAGGTATTATCATTTACTTCAAATCAAGACTCCCAAGCCTTCTGCCATTCTTCCAGTGTTGGAAGCTCTATTGGATACTTTGTCAGCCTCTCAGCATCCTGACTCTCAAACTCCTGCTCTTAAAACATCTGATAGATGGTATAAGGTTCCTGATGATCAGAAGTTCCATTATAGGACTCCTCCTCCTGATCATTGTGTTTCTCTTTCTGCAGCTAAGCCTGCTAAATTGCTTATATCCCCTAAAATCTTGCCTGCTGGTAAAAATTAGTTTGCATAAATGTCTACTACTTTGGCTATTGGAGCCATTAATTCTCAAACTATATGAAAAAATACATTTGATCTCCTGTTTCTAAGTCTGGGGAGGTTTTCAAATTCTGACGGTAGATCCTTAGCTTTGTCCCTTGCTTAGGTCTGCTTCTCAGGTAGCTAGACAATTCTATCAAGTGCTGCTATGGTGCTGTTGATGCTTCTTCCAGGGCAGCTGCAGCTAGGTCAGTTATTCAAAGGTATACCTGGCTTTGGGTCCAGTTCCCTTTCAAGGATGTTAAAGCCAAGCTGTTGTATTCTCCTTTGGAGAGAGACAATTTGATTCTGTTGCTACAGACCTTTTTAAAGTTTTACAAGATAAGGGTAAAGTGAAGCAATTTTTTCTTTAGCTTATCACACAGTATCAGAGGAATTATCCTTCTAAATCAGGTCCTTTTGTTAGGAGGCAATAAAGGCAGCCTGAAAAGGGTACGAGTCCCTCTAAGAGTAAATTTCTGGAGAACACAGGCTGAGATTCCAAAAATGAAAAGCCTTCCTTTCCTGATGAGCATGCTTCTCTGTGACTATATTCCTTCCCTTTGTCCAGATTCCACTTTTTCAGAGGCTGTCACTATCCATTTCAGCTTGGCAACAGGCCACCATTGACCAGTGGGTTCAGTCCATGATCAGAGGGCTACATGATGATATGGAAGTCTCTCTCCCCTTTTGCAGCAATTCTCAACCTCTTCTAAGCCAATTTTCTGTTTCTTCTACCCCTTCAGGGTGTTTTGAATCAGGATGCTGTTTGGACAGTTTTTCCCTCAGTGGAGGGCAGAATTTTTTATTCTTGAATGTTCCTGATACCTAGGAAAGTGTGTTCATGGAGACTAATTTTGGATCTTTATTTTCTCAACACTTTTTTTACTGGTTCTCATTTTCAAGATGTTAACTGTTCAGATTTTATTTCCCATGCTTTTCCCTCAAGCCTTTAGGGTTTCTCTGATCCAGAGAATGTCTGTTTTCGCATTCATATTCATCCTCTCTTCAGGAAGTTTTTGAGTTTCTCTGCATCTTCCTCTCATTATCATTTTTCTGCTTTGCTGTTTGGTCTTTCTACAGCCCAGAGGATATTTACAAAATCCCTAGCTCCTGCTATAGCATTTTGGAGACTTTAAGGCATACAGCCATTTCCTTATATGGATGACCTTTTGGTTTAAGCTCTTCCTTCGTCTCTTCTTTTAAGGGACCTAACGTTCATCATGCATCTTTTTTGCCGTCTAGGGCTCACTCTAAACCTGAAAAAAGTAAATTCTAGTACCCTCCCAATACTTTCTTGGGTTGTAGAATTTACTTTGTCAACTTTCCTTCCTAGTCATGGGGTTCATAGTATTCACTGTTATAATTCCATATACCAGACTCCATAGGAGGAAGATGCATTGGTACCTCAAGACAGTTTGCCATCAATATTGTCACCCATTGGACTTCCAGATTACTTTCATGCTTTGCCACATTTTAGAGGTGAATCAACCAGATTTCCATCACTTTGGGACTGTATTTTCTACCCGCCCTGAGAAATGTCTCAGACCTGACATGGAAGGGCTTGTTGCAGCAATATGATTTGGGGGGCTGGTCTCTTCGATAGGAAGCCAAACAGATCAGTATTATGGAGATAATGGGTTTGATTTTGGCTATTAATTTCCTGCATTATCTTTGTTTTCCAGGTCCTGTCTGAGTGCTCACAGATGATACCACAGTTATGTGGTACATTAACAAACAAGGTGGGGGGAGACAAAGTGTTATCGCCTTTGTGAATTCACTCTGATGGCTTGGACTTTGCCATTAAACAAAATTTGATTCTTCAGGTAGTCTACATTCCCTCAAACAGAAACACAGTGGCAGATGCATAGATTCTCATAAATGGGTGATATATAGGGCGTCTATATCAGCATTTCGAAAATTGAATAGTTAGAATCACTAAATGTCGAACTGACATGATCGAACTATCCAATTTTCGAATGCAGATTAAAACAAAAAATGAACAAACTGGTGTAGGCAGGGGGGCAAGCCCCTCTGCACCCCCCACGTGGGGGAGGCTGTGCCCAACACCCCCCACTACTTAATTATATGAACTCCGAGACCGCACTACATTGAAGTAAATGGAAATCTCCCCTTATGGAGATTTCCGTTTACCAGTTCGACCTTCTGCACTTTCAGCATTCTCAATGCGACAATATCAAATTCAATATTGTCAGCATTCAAGATGCTGATAGGGACCCTATATAGGGAGGTATTCCTGGATAAAGACCTGTTTGTGGAATAACCCCATCGACGGACTGTTTGCCTTCCTTCAGAACAGGCAACTCAAGGTTCTATTCCAGGGTACAGAGCCTGCTGTCCTGGAAAATGGATGACATGTCCTCCTGCTGGAAGGGGATGTTTCTTTAAACATTCCCCCTCTTCCTCTTCTGCCTGGAGTCCTCCACAAGATACTGGACAGATCTAAAATCTTGCTGGTGACCTTTTTATCCAACTAGCACTTTACCCTTCTTTTCCACCTGTCCAAGGGCAATCAACGCATGGCATTTCACAGGATAAGCTCGCTCACTCCAGACAAGGGTTCATTCATTGATCCTCAGCTTCTAGCTCTGCAATTGAATCTTTGGGTGATAGGGTATTTATGCCTTTTAGGCTTCTGCTGAGGATGTGCCCCAAGTTTTATAGGAGGCTGGAAAAGCAACTACTAGAAAATTAAATGTTTCTAAATGGAAAAGATTTTCTTAATGGTGCCAGAAACAGAACCTGGACCCCTTTGCTGTGGGAATTCCTCTTGTTCTTTCCCATCTGTTTGAATTGCTAAATTCTGGTCTGTCTTACTTTTCTGTTAAGGCCCATTTGTCAGCCAGTATTGCTTGTCTGCCAATCGAGCCACTTCTAACATCCAGATTCGAGGTCAAGCATTTGTTTGAAAGATGTCCTTCAAATTAGGCATCCAAAAAAACTTATTCTTCCTCCTTGGGACCTTAATTATTTTCTTATAAAGCTAACTCAGACCCTTTTCAACCTGCAGTTAATTCTTCTTTAAAATTTAGTACTTGGAAAACTGCCCTGTTGGTGGTACTGACTTTTGCCCAGAGGGTCAGTGAACTGCATGCTCTTATGGCAGTTCTACTATTCCTGTTTTTTCATAAGGGCAGGGTTTCTTTAGGGGGCTAATCTTTCCTTTATGCCCAAGGTAGTTACTGACTTATCTTTGAAACAGTCCATCAGTCTTTCTCCTTTTTTTTCTTCACCCCAAAATAAGGTTATAAGGATATTTCATTATTTGGATTTGCAAAGACAGCTCAGACTTTATCTTCACAAGAATAAGGACATTAGAAAATTGGAGCAATTTTTTGTTTCTTCACATAATAAGCTTGGTTTGCCATTCTCCAAGAAAGCTATTTATTCTGGGATATTTCTTTTTGTTGTTATCATGGGAAATGGCTCTAAAAGAGGAAGTAAGCTCATTCTACTAGGGCAGTAAACTCCTCTGTTGTTTAAGGGCATACATATCAGATCCATTCTAGAAGCAGCTACTTGGTCTTCTATTCACACTTTTACTAAATATTATAAGTAAGTTGCATGCATTTTCTAGGGCCAGCACAGGTTTTTCAAGGCCCATTCTCATCGGGATTCTGGACTGTTCAATCAGCCTCTTCTTCCTTTGCCATCTCCCTTAAACTTTAGTACTCTCCCTTTTATAAGGAATGCTGCAACGGTGATCCTGGAAGGACATAGTACAGTTATGGAAGATGTTATGATAACAGTAGATGCCCTACTGATCACTGTTGCTGTATTCTGTCCCTCTCTCCCATTTTTTTGTTGGTTTGGCTAAAGGGCATCCTTTCATTTCTCCTTTTCATGATGGGCATGTACATATGTATATATTTACCTCTATTGCTATTCCTTTTGTCTCCTGAGGCAAGTAAGTTCTGAGGTTTAAGCATGCATACATCTCTTATGTACCTCCCAGTGTTGGGCTTAGTCCATAAATTGGATGTATGGTACATGGAAGGTCCCAGGCTTTGGTATGTTGGCTGCACATATGGCTATCCTTGGCAGGATTTCCCTATTGTAAGGAATACTGCAACAGTGATTAGTAGGACATCTACAGTTATGGTAAGTTTTTACACAACTGTATTTTCTGTAGTAACAGAAAAGTTCCCACCATGTTGTTCCTTCCACTAGCTTAAGCAGTTATTATCATGGAATCTCTAATGCTCTGTCAACATTTGCCAGGCTTTGTACCACACCTACTATTTTTACTTCCCATTTTGTTCTGTTCTATCACTATGTAAAACGCTCAGTTTTTAATTTCTGCAGTTCTGGTGTCACTCAGCCTGACCTTCCACGCCGCCTTTCCAGTCTTGTTAGTTCTTTTTATGGGTGTTTCTCCATTCTCTCTCTTTCCCTTATTAACGTTTCATTTTTATACTGCAACACAGTCCTTTTTAAACCTGTTTTGTACACATGGTAGCTTTCACCTTACTTGCTGATTTTGTGCCTTCCTGTTACTATCATTGCTTATTCAAGTCATAGGTTCATAGATGAATACTAGACTAACTGCCTTGAAAGGCCATTTTAAGCCTAGCCAATAACCCAAGACCAGAATCAAACCCTGTACCTATGAAGTGAAGACCTTAACCATTATGCCAAACTCACCTCTCATCCTACTAATCCAGCAAGGCTGTCACCCCCCCTTGAAAGCCGATGTCCAGCTGTGGCATTTGGCCTCCTCCTCAGTTACCCACTATTCCAAATCCCTGCTCTTCAGTTCAATTTTTAGCCTGCACTTTGTAACACATGATATCTTCCTCTGCAGAGTTACACTTGGCACCAGTGACAGCTCCAAAAAAGGCCACCAGTTTTATCCATGTAATGTATTGTTACAGGATTTTTGGTTGCCATCAGAATGGCTTGTATGGTCTCTATTGTTTGTCCTGTTTTGTTAATTAGGTGAAGGGCTTGAATTACTCTGCCCACATAATTGGCGGCCATTTTTGGTTACAGTAAATTAACTATTCTTCTTCCTTTTCAAATGCCAGAGAGCGTCAGAGCTCTTCATAGTCATCTTTGATATCTTATATTGCACATTCTTACTCTGTATTTATTACATGATATGAAAACATGCTTTTTCTATTACCGGCCTTCCTCTACTCCTTTTTTAATATGCTTATGAATGTTCTGGAATTGTTGAGTCTCCCGCAGTAGTTTGCTGCACTTATATTTGTCACACTTGTTACACTCCTTGCTGGAGAGACTCCTTGGAACCAGGCAGGCTTTGGCTGGCTTGTTGCTTTCAGATATATTTTTTCCTGTAGCTTGGCTGCTTGTTCCTTCATTTACTTAAAAATGCTGGAAGTCAAGACGGTGCAACTCTACATAATGCTTACACTTTCACAAGTCTAATATACTTGAATTTCAGCAAGCATTTATAAATTAATATTTTGTACTGTTCATATAAAAAAGTATGTGATGAAGTGTACTGGATCTCTTGGGAAAATGTGCTCTTTATAAATTGTGTAAGGGGGGATGCCAATTTAAAGTAAGAACAGTCTGTGTCTGAGAGGTGCAGCATTCTGAAGAAACACGGATATTGTTTTTTTGCAGACTGCACATTTTTAGTGTGTGTTTTCTTTTTATGTTTTAGCACTAAAATAGGATTAACATAGGTATGGGTTTTTACTGTAGGAAGCAGTTGTGTTTGGAATACTTAAGGAAAATGCATAGAGGGTTCACTAGAATACATGATACATTGTACTGCATAATGGGTTTTTGTATTCACAGGACATGGACCTGAGTGTTAGACAGCTGATTGTGTTTTTAATGGTTACAGAAATACAAATTATGTAAAGTGGTGGGGTTTTCTGGAGAAGAAAAGTGCCTGCCAGGTTTGAAGTTAGCAGATGGGCAGAAGGACAGCACCCCTCTAAATCATTCTGTAATGAACTTACAAAGTACCTCCTGAGGACGATAAAAAAATGAAAGCTTTTCCACATTTCTAGCATCAAATTTAAGTTTGCAACCTGCTATGTCACTGACATTGTTAAAAGTATTAAACTTCGGTATTCAGTGAAATAATTTTCTAACTCTTTAAACGCTGTGGTGCATTTTAATGCTTGGGCACCTTAACTTTGATCTCTTCTGACACGCTTACTAGCAACAGCCTCTAAGAGCTGGATGTCTTGGCTCTGAATATAAAGATACTGTGAAAAACTGCAATAAATCTTTCAGTTCGGAGCAGACAAAGTACAAATGGGAAGATATGACACTAAAATGATTGCGGAGCTTCTAGTATTCTGATTTTGTGTGTGTCTGCACGCGTGCATGTGTGCACATGTGCACTTTGTTGAGTAGTAACATGATAGCAATAATCACAAATATTTTCCAGCAGCCTCACTTACACAGCCTTTCCTGGATGGAACAAAATGAACATGTTTTAGTCCCGTCTATCACCTTCAGGCATTGTGTTTGGTAATCCATCTTCATTTTAAATGTTTTCACATGTTAATAAAGAAATGTAATAGCACTATTGTTTAGGTTTAAACTGATGGAACATCATTTGCTTTCATAAGCAAC
>NC_056749.1:184348321-184415821 GCF_019279795.1 Protopterus annectens
GAATAAAATCCCAGTCCAGGTTAGGCAGAGTCCCTCATTGACTCTCTTCAAGAGGAATCTTGATGAGTGGATGGGAGATCGTAGGTTTACCCTGGGTATCACTTCTGTGTCACTGTTAGATAGAGGCACAGTATACTAACCTCGAAAAAGGGCATAGCAAAATAAATTTAAAATGGGTGGCGAAAGCCAAACACATTCTGGCAAGGCTTATAAATGCCCTAGGGCAGATAGCCTAGTATGAACCTATGAACCTGCATTTGCTATACTTGGTCTGTTTATCTGCAGCTATTCCAGGCCTTCGGTTTCAACAGTTATTGCGTTTGTCAGTCGTTTATATATATATATATATATATATATATATATATATATATATATATATATATATATATGTGTGTGTGTGTGTGTATGTGTATAAAATACATATATATATATATATATATATATATATATGCCTTTTGAGTTATAAATATAAATTAAAAATGCTTCTTGCTGAAGTCAACATTTCTGCATTATTTACCATTTAAACAAAAATAGTTCTCAAAGATAGCATTGGGAGATGTACACTTGACAATACTGCTACGTATTTGTACAGGAGACCATGGAGAACAAAAGAACAATACTATGTTCGCAGTAAAGATGACACCAGTGACTGACTGTTGAAGGTTCAGTAGCCATAACTGCAATACTCAGAACTGTAGAACTAGAAACACAAATTCTTTGTCTCTATCTGTATGTCTGTCTCTGCACACACACACAATCCACCTCCAAGACTGCAGTATCTTTGAAAATTCCTCCTCCTCCAAGGCAGTGATTTCAGAGTTTGTATATCTAAGTAGGAGGCATATAAGTAGTGCAGTCCCTTGTGTTAGGGTTGTGGGATGGTTAAGACCCCAGAAAATCAATTTCAAGAAAAAGTTTGAAACTTGCTGCTGTTCAATTTGAATTGCAGTTTCTTTTTTCACTGTCAGGAGTACTAATGTTATCTGTTGTGATTCTGACAGAGAGCTAAGAACTGCAGCAGTACAATGGTGTAAACAAGCCAAAAGTTTGACCAGCAGTGCATTCCAAAATGGAAACCAAGCAATCCAGCCAGATCCCCACAATTATGGCAATTAAGCGCTCTCATCTTGAATGAGAGAGACTTTCTCAGAACTCATCTTCAATTAACTCTGTCCAACAAATTATTTTTAATACATCTCATAATAACCCAGACCATTAATTTCTATTTAAAAATATAAATGAATTAATCTATCTCAAAACAGATAAAAATTCTTTACAAAAAACATCAAATGTTTATAAATATATTAAATTTCAATAGTCCATTAATATAATTTATAAATTATAACTTCTCTGATCTTAGTATTCAGTGCATCTGTCATTGAAAACATGGGGGGACAGCATTTAAAAGCAATTTGCCAGCTAAATTCTTTAAATTCTATATGTTTCTCCCAGCATTCACCCTTGGGTTCTTCTCAACTTTTTAAATAACAAGAAAGGTAAGCCTAGGTGATGTAAACCCAAGGCAGGTTTCAGCAAGAACATGGGTCTATAGCATGTGGTTTGTGGTCTCATTGTTTTACATTACAATGGGGTGGTAACTGAATAAAATAAGGTGTGAATGTGATATCAAATGAAAGTGAACCTCTGGGGTAGGAATGTGCATTAATAGGGGACTTGAATTTACTTGTTACATTTATGACTGCTATAGGTATTAATAGTGAGCATACTTATGTCAAAAGCAACAGAGGACCTTCACAAGTTTAGAAGGTGCTACCATTTAACCTTCTTCTGCCAAAGCTCACATTGTATGATAGTGTGTAAAGTTAATGAGTATTGGTAAGTTTGTGAAAATCCACTGGTCATGCCTCATTTTTGTCATTACTGTCTATTTAGGTGTTATACTGTGTACCATTTGCTTGGAAAGGAGAACTGCTATTGTACAGAGGAGGGTGTTAAGTATAATGTGATGTGTGGAAATGACCCTTCACTGTCACAAGACCACATTTTAAACTTGTTTAGAAGCTAACTTGAATGCACGATAAGCACATAAATGAATCTAAAATGACCCCAAAGAGAACCACTTTTGCAGAGAAGACTTTTTTTTTAAATATTAAGGGTTGTTGTAGTAAGGAAGCTATTAAAATATATTGTGATGAGGATCCAAGGGTATGCAGTCATCTGTTTATTTGCACTGGGCACCAGCATTCAAAGTAAGACTACTTAAATACCCCACAAAATGACAGCGCAGCAGAAAACCATCTTGATTTCACATCTTCAGCTGGCGCACCAAAAACAATGCATTATGGTATACGCAGTTCATAGACACAGTGCTATATTACTTGTGCACAAATTCGTATATATACATGTTCAACGCTGTGCACACTTTTTTATTCTTCAAAGTAACTGGATCTCATCATGCTTGCCTCAAATACCTGCATATCGCTCTCTGATGCATTGCGTAAATGGAGATACTTCAGGAAATTTCTTGCATATATCTCCAGTTACGTGTCACAATGGCACTGTTATCAATTTGTACCTTGAAGCACCTTGGTTTGCCGTTTTTTTTTTTTTTTTTTCTACTGCAACAGCAGTTATCTCACACCTTTTCTTCCTCTTAAACTTTTGGTGCCTTGTTTGGCCTGGTTGAAAGATAGGTAGGGTTTGAAAATTGTCTGTCATAAAAACACTTGTAAGAGTCTCTTCTTCTTTGGTCATTCCCCGTTATGGATTCATAGCGAATAGTCGTTTCTTTTTGGATTCCAGCATAGGGCTGCTAGTCCTAATTTGACTTTCAAGTATTAGCTGCACGGGACTTACTCTTGCAGCACTGTGTGAAGTAGCGTAATAATGTGGCAAGAAGATTAGATTGTCATATAATCTTTTTAGCCGTTTGAATTACTCTGTCAGGAGTTCCATTGGACTGTTGATAGTGGAAGCTTGATATAGTATGTATGAATCCGTAGTGCTCAGCAAGTCACTAGATCTCTGTAGAGATGAACTTCATACCATTGTCAGTAATCATTTTATGAAGCCATAGCTGGTTAACACAGGTTTATGTCCGGTAATGATTTGTTGTCTAGCACATACAATATGTCTATATCCCATGAATAATAGTCCTGGTCATCTAAGTAGCTTGCTACTTTCTGCCAAGGACCTTGTGGTAAAGGAGGGTGGTAGTAATGGTTCTTTACTTACGGAGGGTTTAAGTGTAAAAGAATTTGGCATTTTGACATGAGATTTGCAGTGTCTAGACTGATGTTCGGCCACTACACAGACATCTTGGCCTTTTCATGACAATTAGACTATAGCGTCTTTGATTTGCATGTGTGTTGTGAATAAGGCATGACAATTTTGTCTTGGTACAGTGGCAAACAATCATGATTAGACAGCCATGCTGTACAAGTGTATTATTTGTAAGTCAGATGCTTAGTCCATCCCTTACATATTTGATTATTATGCATACCTCATTGTCAGATTTGGTAGGTTGTAGCTTTTCTAGCCTTTTTTGTAGCACCTAGTCAGTTTGCCATAGTGGTCTGCACACAGGCAGCTGTATTATCTTTGGTAACAGACTGTCTAGTTGGGTATTGAGTTTCTCAACAATATGCCAGTAATAATGTTTGGTTTTCAAGCACATAGATTGCTCTTTAATTGAAATGTCTGTTTCATAAGTAAAGTTTGACCGTTGTGTATTACTTCATCTAAGTTATAAAACTTAATCAGTTGAGTGAGTGCTTTGAGCTCTGCCTGGACTTCGAAACTCTCTAGCCTCAGTAGGTCCCTGGAAAATTTCTAACATGCCCAAACACTTCCAAGACACTCCTTTTCTGACTGAATATCTGTTCAGTGTGTCTCGGAATTCTGGAGCAATACGCAATTAGTATTAAAATATGACTGTCTATTTGGAGTAAAGCAGCACTATAACTGCTAATATCAGCAGTCATGACTGTTGGTTTGAGGTTAGGGTAGGCAAGCCCTCAAGCAAACATTAATATTTGTTTCATTTTGCTTAAAACTTGGGGTTGAACTTTCCCCTGTGACCGAGGTGCATCTTTCCTTAGTAAGTTTTTCAGTGGCTATATCACTCTTCACAGTTATGATATGGAGCTGTTGTAGAAATTTATCATGCCCACACATGTTGGACTTCCATTGCTTTTGCCTTGCTTGATTCTGGTCTGATTCCATTAATGCTTAGTCTGTGACTGAAATACCGGATCTCAACATTTTTCCAAAATACCTTTTTCTCTGAGATTTTGTAATGTTTTGGAGCACTGCTTTTTCATCCTCATGTCATGTATCACTTTATCAGGGCCAAGTATTACCCACGGTAGTGGTGCTGCAGTAGCACTGTCGCCTCAAAGCAAGATGTTGTCCCGTTCGATTCTCAGCTAGAGCGTCTTCTGTGTGGATGCATACGTGAATGGGCGGGCCTTCGTTGAAGGTTGTGCGTCAGAGCTGGTAACTTGGCACGTAAAAATCCTCTACCAAACATTAGCAGACCGGAGTTCCACTGTGGCGACCCCTAACCTAATAAGCTGAAAGACACAACAGAAGAAGCACTTTCAACACATTAACAACAGAGATATGTCAACATGAGATGAACAAAGTTATACTAGATGATAGGATGATAGTTTTTTTTTTTTTAAATAAAACCTTTCAGATCGAATGAAGGAGGTCATTGTTTGGCCATCTTTCATTAGGGGTGTCTACCAAAACCCACTTGAATCATCTAATGTAGAGAATACACTGCATTGGCCAGCTTCAATGCAAAATCCTATAAGGTAAGTAAACATCTCGTAACTGCATCTTTTCACTTTTTGAATGTGTATTCTTTCACTGAATCCTTTTTGATGTATGGGACCAAAAAGAGCACAGCATTCATTCTGTTGAGTTACACTGTCCACTCATGCCAAGTCTGTGTATTAATATGAGTTCTTTTTCTATTCTACAGGCTTTAGGAAATTATACTTTTCTGGGTGTGGACAAGGCGTCTATGATGGTATTTGGCTTTAACTTTGTCTTTACTTATTCACAGGTAAGCAGACCAGCCTAGCCTCACCAAACACATCTCCATCAGTTTCATTTATTCTCACAGTCAGACACTGTTCACATTGCATAGTTTTCCTGTGCAAATTTCAGCACATAAACCCATAGTTCATACTTATGCCCCTTCACCCAAGGCACTGCTAGGAATCTTCCAGTGACAAATTTAACTGCAGGGCCACTTCATGTCATTTCTTTTTCATGGAATGGCAGACTAATCTTTTATATGTAATGAAAAACTAGGTGAGCACAACAGTAAACAGTATCTGTTTTTAAAAACAGAAATGGAGTAGTTAGTGATAGGTTAACAGAATAAGATAACTGGTAGATTGATATAAAGACCCCCTATTGTAATGCAAGTGCTATTATGATACTTGAAATTATAAGACTATTACAATGAATATCGGAGGATATATACAAAGTTCAAGGGTGCTGTATCTCAGACTATTCCCTTTATTTTGAGCTGTGGTTACCACAGCCCCCCCCCCCCATGTCAAAGGGTATAGCTCACTTGCTCCCACCAAAAACACAGAACTGTGTCAAGAGTTTGATAGTCTGGTGTTTTACTGTTGTAACCAAAGTTTATTTTTTTCAGCAGAGGTACTTGTCATAAAAGTTCTAAAAGTCATAATAGGGAAGTTGATATGGACATCTCCTACTATACTGTGTGTGTCTGATGAACTGTGAATGAGTAATTGCTGTAAATATTATGTTTCAATGAGAAAAGGAGATGGCATGCAAATTATCTTACAGCTGTTGATGAGTTCAAAAGCATGGCATCCACATCACATTGAAGCTAGTAAGGGGTTCCTTATTCAGTAGCTACAAGGTCATGTATAAGCCAGGCTATTCATAATTTATGGCAAGCATTTGACTTGTAGCCAGTGAGGACATCATTATAATGACAGAAACATAGCCTTGTAGCTAGCGAACTGGTCATTCTCATAACAACATGGCCTTTTATATGAAAGCAAGGACATTATTATGGTATTCAGTTGGCTTTTAACTTTGATCCCATCAAGAAACTAAAAAATATACTTGTGTATAAATTAAAAAAATATATAAAAAATTTAAGTCCTAAAGCCTACTGAGCATTGTAGCACTATTTATATACAAGTCACAAACCAAGTTCCTTAATCCTACATTACAAGATATTGTAAGTGTTGCTGAAACCAGCCCTCACATCTTCAGTTTTTTTTTATATTTTTATGCTTTTGTGTTAAATCTCATTGACTTCAGCTGCTGTATGAAGTGGTGGGTCTTAGCATTCAGAGACTTTATAGGGAGAAGAATAAATATTTTATAAAGGTGTCCCTTGTGTGCTCCATTATTGTCCCTTTCATTCCTAAAGATACGAATCCTTAGTATGATAAGTGTATCTAGACCTTGGTGAGGGCTTGCAAGCATCACTGTGTGTATGCAGTACAAGTTAAACTGAGGTAGCTGGTTTGCATGCACTGCATAAATTAAGGTAGTTGGTTTGCATGGACTGCAGGGAACTTTGCTGCCAGCCAAACAATAGCTGACGTATTTAGTGCCCAGTACTGGTCCCCAGTCTGACTCTCCTCAATGTTAGATTGAGGAGCAAGAAAAAAAAATGATCTTCTCTCTGATCTGGCAGTCCTCCCTTCTCTCCTAAGTAGGTGTATCAGGCCATAAAACCATTGCACTCTACTGCCTGCCATTCACACAAGGAGCAAAATATTTAAAAAAAAAAAGTCTCTCAAACCTTGACCCTGACTGACTGTCCCCTTTGCCCCATCAGTATGGAGTTTTCTGCAGTGCAACAGGTGTTTTTATTTTATTTATTTATTTTTACACTAACATGTTCTGCATACCTTTGTAGTGGTGTCACTGTACTGCCAAGTGCACCACCCTTGTATTATGTCTATACTCCCATTGGTTATCCACTTTGGGATCATCCAGTGCCCTGGTGGTGTTGCCTTGCTAAACTAAGTATGATCAGCACTTGCAGTACTAGGCCTATGAACTGAGAGACTATGGAGTATGATGCCTATGAACTGAGAGACTATGGAGTATGATGCCTGTGGACTGAGAGGCTATGGAGAACGATGCCTATTTTTATTTATTTATTTAACATTTGTTGACCAGGAAAGTCTGACTAGGTTCCACAGAGCCTGTTTTTAGCGGAGGCCCGGGGAGAAATGCTCCAGATGCATGTCTTTGGAATGTGGGAGGAAACCGGAGTACCCAGAGGAAACCCACGCGAACACAGGGAGAACATGCAAACTCCACACAGAAGGCACCCCATCCGAGAATCGAACCGGAGAACCTCTTGCTGCGAGGCGACAACGTTAACCGCTGCACCACTGTGCCGCCTATGAACCAAGAGACTATCGAGTACAATGCCTATGAACCAAGAAACTATCAAGTATAATGCCTATGAACCGAGAGACTATGGAATACGATCCGTATGAATCAAGAGACTGTTGAGTACAATGCCTATGAACCAAGTGACTGAGTACAATGCCTATGAATTGAGAGACTATGGAATACGATGCCTATGAATCGAGAGACTATGGAATACAATGCCTATGAATCGAGAGACTATGGAATACGATACTTATGAACTGAGAGACTATGGAATACGATGCCTATCGACCGAGAGACTATTGGAGTATGATGCCTGTGAACCGGGAGACTATGGAGTACAATTCCTATGAACCGAGTGACTATGTATGTTACTTGCCCTGTTGTGTACAACTCTGAGAATCGTTCAGGGCATTAGTGTGCAGGTAATCTGCACACCTAGCCCTGCTGCACTGTTCATCAGAGGTGTGAATAGAGTAAGTTTTTACTGAGTGAGGAGGTAGGTGTTTAAGTATTTATGAAGAAATATCTAGTAATGACTCTGCACACTCTAATTCTAAGGCGTTTTTTAAAATCTTTTTGTTTTTAGTAGCAATTCATTAATTTGATGCATTTTAGTAGTTTAGTGAGGGGTATGTTATGATTTATTTTTATAGTTTAGCTATGTTTTCATTTGTTTATTTTTAGTTAAAATACTTAGAATTGCATCTTTTTTTTAATGATAATACTGTTTTCTGATTAGCTATTTGTGTTTAATGTTTCATTTTTAGTTTATTTTAACCTTTTATTTTATTAAGAAGGTAGTTAATTTCTACTAAGTTGATTTAGGATGGCATGTTTTTTTTGCGGGCTGGTTGTGTGTGCTTGTGTATTTTGCAAAATTACACTTTTTACAATGCAGTGAAAGGCAAGGGGGGTCCATGTTTAATTTTTTTTCAATTTTCAGTTTGTATAGATTTAGGGTTAGTGTTGCTATAGGTGGGTTTAGTCTGTGTTTATGCATGTGATGCATTTTACTTTAGTAGACCCAATATTAATACAGAAAGGAGGTGTCATGAGAATATGTCCTTTGCTGCAATTTGTCCAGAAAATGGAGGAATGGTCTCCACACTACTAGAAACTAAGTGACCCATAAGTAGGGGATAGTGCACATATGTATAGTACATTCACAAAAGGCAGTCCATACACAGACTTATGTACCCTACTGGTATACATGCCATATGCAAGTCTGAGAGAGAGAGAGAGAGAGAGAGAGAGAGAGAGAGATGCAAATGTTAAGTTAACAAACCAGGAGAATGAGGTGTTAATGCAGGCCCTCCATATACCTGGCATGCACCTGCTGGGCAAAGGTGATGTGTTACCCTGCCTTGCATGCAGTACCACCTGTTCATCCTCAGACTGCTCACTCAGCTCTTCATCTTGTGCTGTGACAGTTATGGGGGACTCTGCTTGGGATATTTCCCTGATGCTTCAGCTTTTCTGCAGAGCCATGTTATGCAGCATGGCACACACAACGAAGATTTAGTTGCAGGACTCTGATGAATACTGAAGTTCTTCACTGGATATATCAAAACAGCAGAAGCTTGCCTTCAGCTGGCCAAAATGAATTTCAGCATGTTGTATGTTTGTCTGTGCAGTCCTACAGGCTATCCATGCCATGGCCTGAGGCTTGCTGCAGGGGTATTCAGCCATGGTTCCAACCATTATCTAGAATCACCCTGTTTGATGCCATCATTGGTATAATCCCTGGCCTCATTTGCGTTAGAAATTAATTTCCTTACAATTGTTTACATATGTATATTCTGCATACTACAGTATTATGAGAGCCTGTCAGTGTAGCAACAGTCATTTTTACAAATGCCAGTAAAATGAATTAAAAGTGCCCCAAACCACTATCAACAACAGTGGAGTTTTCTTTGTGACCTCTGAGGTGGTGTGTGTGTGTGCATGTATATATATATATATATATATATATATATATATACACACACACACACACACACACACACACACACACACACACACACACACACACACACACACACACACGCGCGTTTGAGGAGATTTCTCCCTCAAGAAGGTGCAGGAAGCTTCTCTCTTGTTTGACGGGACTTAACCTCTGTGTTTCACTGGAAGTTGTTTCATCAGTCTTCTTTTTTGGACAAACATCCTTTCATTGATCAACATTATTCTACAATTCTTTATCCTAGTCTGGTTCCTTTACTTGTGTCTTGAAATTGCCTCATCCTTGCATTTTTTTTTTTTTGGCGCAGTGTTCTCCTAACTGTGCATGAATACCAGCCATTATATTTTCTTTTGTTTATGGTTGTTTGTTGCTTATTGATCCAAGTTTTTATTCCTTTTTAATATCTAGTGATAAAAATAGAGAGAAATGCCCCTTGTGTCTTTTTAAAGATCTACTAATAAATGAGAACAGCACTGCTTTGGAACTCAGACTTTATAGGTAAATGTTTTTAAACTTCTGTTCATCAGATCAAAAACTTTATACTAGTAATAATAGTTCTAACCGATAATCATGTGATCTATTCAAACTAATCGGTAAACATAAGAGACAGGATCAAGAAAAGGCTGGAAGTAAGCCAGGAAGTACTATACAGTTCTAAATATCGAATATTCACATAAAAACTTTAAAATTAAGTATTTCTTGTAAAACATTTTTATCATGCAGAAGATTTCTTTAAATGGCTATTTCTTATAAAAGTACACAAAGGTTTATCAGAGATTAACTTATTTTTTTTCTGACTTAGAGACAATATATATGTGGTCAATCATTGCCATAGCTCTGCAGGCATTTAAATGTAATTGCCACTTTGTTTCTGCCTGCAGAAGCAAACTTAATATCATCATCCCACTTTTTTCTAATATTTGAAATCACACATTTTTATTTTTCTTTAAACAAAAACATGCGTGTTTCACTTTTTTTTTTCAGTAGGTAACACATTCTCTAACTATCATGTAATGTTCTTTTTAGTTGCCAAACGCAAAAAAAAAAATGCAGTTGCAAGTGGCCATTTATGCATTTTTTCTGGGTGTATACAAATATCAGTGTACTTGAAATAATTACAGGTTCTGTGATTCTTGCACATTGCTGTTCCTACTTTTTCTTTGTCTACATTTTTTATTTATATAATTATGTTCATTAACATATAAGATTTTTTTCTCATCTGTTAGTAATGTGCAGTAAATCTGCAATTCTCATAATTTTTACATTACTATGTAGTACATCCCAAATTCTGTGTATAATCTCTACTTCCAGGTGAATATTTGTGCTTAACGTTTGTGCACTTAAGGCCAGCTGCACATTTTAGTTTAAGGATATAAGCAGTAGCCATCAAACATAATACTGCTGCTTTTGTCATACACAGATATTGCCAGCTGTCTTACAAAAGACAAAGGATGTGGCTCCCATTAGTCAGATTTGCTACTATAAATTTCCTTTTAAATCATTAGAATGTGTGGGTGTGTTAATATGTATTTACTCTCTGGTTTAAGTGTTGGTTAAGGTTGTATACACAAATTCTGTTTTATGTAATTCTGTCCATTATTGTACATGAGACCCAACATGCTGTGTCAGGATGTGTGATTTAAGATTCGCATGTTTATTGGTCTAATGTAGAATCGTGGTATCGGTATCTTGGATGTCAGTCTGGGTTACACTTTTCACCAAGGAGGGCTGCACTTTGTCCAAGGTGAGACTGTGTTCATCAAACATTTGTTTATCATATTTTCTCCCATTCTGGGATTCTTGGTCTCTATTTCTCGTAGTATGTCTAGGGAAAGTGGCCTGAAATCAATATTGCCAAAGCTACTACATTGGTAAAACTGAAAGAATGTTTAAGCAGAGAATTTATGAACACCAGTACCAAATTAGTAGGCGTAATACCACAAATGCTTTGGCTAGACACATTCTAAAATACCCCGCACATAAATTCCAGTTTACAATATTACAACAAATAGGAACGTTAGAGGTGGGCCCTGGGAATTAAAGCTTGAAGAACAGGAACTTGTTTGGCAAATTAAAACATATGCACATGTTCCACCAGGGCTTAATGAATACTGCTCGATAAAATGTATTTTGAAATTAAAAGCCCCACAAAGGTGAAATTCGGTTCTATAACAACTTTTCTAATACTTGAATGAATTTATAAATATTTATTTATACATATCTATCTTTATATATTTATACAAATTTTATATTTCCATTTGTTTGAGTTGTTCAAGTTGTTATCTAGCATTTAACAGTATTTAGATTCATTTATATACACAAGAAAATTAAGTAATAAGACTGATGTGTTGTGATTTTAAAATTGTTGCTGATTTAAAAAAAAACAAAAACATTTATTTACATATATATTTTAGCTTGTATAACACGGGCTCCTTAAATTTCTCAAGTTATGTTAATTGGTTTTATAATTAATTATCTCATCATAACTGACAGTTTTGTTTTAACTGAGGACTCTTGGGGTTTCTTTGTCTGAAGAAGTTCATGTATTTCCTGAACGAAAGCGCTAACAATAAACTGGTTGGAATTCTACAGCTTGCTGCCTATCTTTGTTTTTGTTTTTGAAATCATGACTTGTTTTGATGCCTTGTGTACCTGCTGACTTCCCTGTTAGGACTTCTTGGGCGTCTCTGCTATGCAAGACTGCGGTTGGAAGCATTACTGCTGAAAGCCTGTTTCTACACACTGGTGTACATAATTCAATTTCTGTCCATGTAAACCAAATTTGCATTGCTGTGGCAATTTTGGTATACTGTGGGATGTAGGTGCTTTGGAAATAGCATTAGTCTCTTTGTGTTATAAGTTAAGGGGTATGCAGTCTGTCACCATTGAGGGGGGTGTTATAAAGCCTGCACATCCTTTGTGCAGCTGACCATGTTGTCTTTTTTTCTCTTGTAGTGAGTGTAACTTTGAGTCTATTGACCATATGAAGAATGGAAGCTGACTGCAGGTATAAACTAATCCATCAGTCATTACCATACAGTTGGAAGGTCTGCAACATCACCATTACCTTTTATTTCTGTTGGAACAAGTCTTCTGGTCACTGACCACTTGACAGTCTCAACTGCCTGTGGGAACTCTCTTCCTTTAGATGCTTATTAGTTTCTTTAGTTTTGTTGTTTGCACTATATATATGCTACGTTTTATGTCTGTATCAGTAACGATGTTATAACTCGTAGTTGTGTAGCCAGTGATTTGTTTTCCTTTTAGTTCTTTGGATTGTTAGTAACCTAGTCAGATTATTGATATCTCAGCCACCGCATGGTAAATAGGGAATTCTGGGACTGGCACTCCAGGTGGAATTATCCTGATTATGTTGTATGTCTCCTCAGTCTGGATTCCTAAATCTGGTATCGAGGCAGACCCCATATTGCTTATGACACTCTTGGGAGACCACTGCTGCATGGTGTAACCTAACTACCGAACCCCAAAATATATTGTTTGAATTATGCAAAAGCTGCAGTGTTAAAAGTTATTTTCTCATCTTAATGAATAGATCTCTGGACTTATCTCTCTAGAGACTGAACACACTTTCATGGCCAAGTGTGGGAATTATTCAATTACTACTTTACTTATCAACATGCCAGATGCTAGATAAGAAACATGTTAGATGCCTTAATATTGCTACATCTCAGGGTATGATGCCTAATCTGCCAGACCGTCAGTGTAAACTGAAATGTTGATGCTGGTTTACCCTTCTTGCAAAATCTGCTCTTTCCCTCATCTTCAGTGTGACAACACTGTTAACAGACGCTATGCTTGTGCCATGGGATGACTACAGATCTAATGCTAATTACATCGCTTGCTGAAGGAGATCATTTTTGAGGCAGACCAGCTGCTGCACATGTCACTGCTCTAATGGGGCTCATGCCCTGTTACATAATCATCATAAATTCCCTTTTTTTACATGGGGTTGAGTTGTCATGTTAACTGTCACCATCTTTCACGATTCAATGTCACACTCCTGCCTTCTTTGACACTTATGCCTGACTGTCACAGATCATCTCTCCCACAATCCTTCCACCTCTTTGCTGGATGCCCTCATTTCCTCTTAACTTCTTCCTGTCTGTCCCAAATCATCCTCACCAGATTGTCTTCTGCTTTTATTTTTCTATAAATGTGCCCAAGCTACCACAAACTGTGGCTTCTGCTCTTATGTCCTCATTTCATCTGTTGCACAGTGTGCATCCTACCACCCTTCTCAGACACTTAATTTCCATCACCTCCAACTTTCTCATCTGCTCTGCCTTTACTGCCCAGTATTTTGTACCATTCAGTAGTACTGGTCACACCAGTGTTTTGTGCACCCTAGTTTTCAGCTTCTTTGGCATTCTTCTGTCATACACTCCACCTGACACTCTATGCCAGTTGGCTGCAAGCCCGTCTGATTCTAGCTTTGACCTTTTCATTCAGACTTCTTGTCAACCACCCCTCCCAGCTACTTGAAGCCATTAACCTGTTCTACTATCCTGTTATGTACATGTAAAATTAATGGCATGGAGTCCTTCACTGCACCAACTTTCAAACTTGGAAACAGGATGTCTAGCTGCTCTACGTTCCCACCATATAGCAGGTAAACTTTATGATAAGATTATGGGGTGCTTCCTTTAAGGGGATACTAATTTAATGCATTCCAGTCTCTCAACGAGGCTGAATGATTTTGCTTTAAAATTTGACATCATGGCTATTTTACACCAGCTTTTATTAATAAAAGTATTCCTACTGCAACTAATACTTGCAAAATATATTTGCTAGTTTGCTACGTTTTCAGAAGAGGATTTTTTTATTGCAAGTGAGGAAGGAAAGGACCTCACTTGATCCTTAAAACAGAATTGATTTTTTCTCCTCTATCATGAAAAAAAGGACCTGGCTGACTTGCTCTCTTGCTTTTTAAATTTGGGAATTGGGAACACACATTCTCCTTATTATTCCACATGTATTTATCACAGCTTGTTTGTATTTTCTGAATTCATTTTGTATCTACCCCTGGTGGGAGGTGCCCAAACATTCATATTACATGTTACACTTGGAGGTATCATCATCTGCTTCACATTTATTTGTCCCACCAATATGTTTTATTTAAACCATGTATGCAATAAACCATTACCTTGGGAAAGCTTTAACTTTCCTGTACTGTCAGACCTAAATATTTCCAAAATTTTATAGCCAGGTAAACCCCCCTTCCTATCAGCTCTTCATTTATTTTACCCACCCTTGTTCCAGTTACATTCAAGTCCTGTGTTCATTCAGTGTTCAGATATCTCCCAGACCTCTTCTAGTCTGTCTGTTGACAATGTGCAATCATCTGCAAACAGTTTTGCCCTGCTTCTGTATGCATGTCTGTGTATAGATATGAATCATATGAAATGCAAAGCAATGGAGACTTGAGACCCCCTATACCTTGACAGTATCCACCCTTGCGTCTCTGCCTTTTTTTTCAAGTACGTTTAGGGGTAAATTTGTGAATACACAACTGATCATCCACTTTCTGAAGGAAAGTAATCAAGCTGTTTGATTTATGTGAAATCTATCCAGAGGTGGAGAAGGTGCTGTGTGATGAACTTGTCACCATGTTTTATTTATTTGCTGATGGAAATTTATTTTTGGGACTATTTGATTTGTGGAGATAAGACATCCAGGACCATTGGGTCCCTAATGACATGAAAGCAAGGCATTGATCTTTCCTCAGGATGCTGAATAAGGGCACCGTGCTTTATTTTTTCATGGTTGTTTAGGGTTTTTAAGCCGGTGATTTGAGTTGGGTACTTCGTGGGACTTTCTAATTGCTATGTCTAGTGAAGTACAGGCCTGGCATTTGGTCAACTGGTGCCCTAGGCAAAAGGGCTCCACAGTGCCCCCTGACACCACCCGGTGCCCCCATCCTGGTCTACGTATACCATACAAATTACTGGAAAAGTGCCCCTACTACAGCGACGCCCTAGGCGGCTGCCTAGTTGGCCTATGCCTAAGTCCAGCTATGAGTACATCCCCAAGGAGAGCATTGTATTTAATTGACCAGTCAGTGCTCAGTATAAGGGGGAAATGACCTGTGTAGCTCTGGATACTATTCCTTTGGTAATTATCTGTGTTAATTAGAAGGATTTTGATTGCTGTCATTGCATGGTGATGAAAGGTGTGTGCATTATCAACCCAGACTCCAAGGTCTTGAACAACATTTGTATTTTGGAGTTGGGTGCTGTCTATTCTTGTATGCTGAGGGGGTTTACCAAATGTGGCAATATTGCATTTCTTAGCATTTCATTTCAGCCCATTTGTAGTACACCAGGTATTTAAAAGTGTAAGTTCTAGCTGAAGAACTTTGGCATCCAAGAGGGACTTGGCAGTGATTCTGCATTTACAGTCATCTGCAAACTTGTTTAGCTAGAGGTCTTGATTCATGATCTGAAAATCAGAAAATGAAATTAAAACAAAAGAGGTCCCAGAACTGAGTCCTGTGGCACACCACTAATCACCTTCATACTCTCATATAAGACACCTGTTTACCCGCACCACATGGGTTCCATCTTTAAGCCATCTGGCTATTCATCTCACTACATATAAGGTTGTGTTTGTAATGCATTAAGCTTGCTAACTATGATGGTATGAAGGGATAGTGTCAGATGCCGTAACCATGCCAAGGTATGCTGTGTGGACAGCATGATCATTGTCTCAGCCAGTATTACAAGTTCAAGGAGGTTAATCAGATTCATTAGACAAGGGTCTGCCTTTGACAAAGCCAAGCTGCAGTTAGTCAAGTCAAATTAGATTTTTAATATCCTAGTTTATCAGGCCAGTTATAATATGCTCCATGGCTTTGCAGATAAGACTTTTTAGGCTGATGTGTTTATGATTCCTGGGTCAGTGCTGGAGCCAACCTTGTGGGAGTGGCATCACTGCTGCTGTGCACCAAATATGTGACAAAGCCAGTAGTGGCTGAACTTAGATTAAACTGTTTGAGTGGCTCTGCCAGGGCTGTTTAGTACTGTTTATTAAACAGAGCACCACGTTGGCTCCCATTGAGGAAGTATTTTTAGTCTTGGAGAACACCTTTGGTATGTCTTCTTTAGTGGTAACGGGGAGGGATCTGATAGACTCAGGCATATAGGCAATGTCCATCATAGTAGGTGCTGTCATTATTAATAACTTCAGAGCACTGTTAGGTGTTACTTCCTAATGTAACTAAATAAGTATTTGTATTTGTCCTTGGGTTCATATGCTAACCTAAGTTCATGGACTGCTTTTTAATAGACATAATAGTATTTTCAAACGTTTAGCCATTTTTCATATGTTATCCTTGATAATGAGGGTCTTTTGGCTGTATACATTAAGGATATTTGTTTTTCTTTTATTGTAGAGATTTTGTTTTATATTGATGGGCCACCAGGGTGGTTTGTTTTTAATTTTCTCATTATAATCAGATCAAACTACCAGTTCAACCCATTTATCTAAAATGGTATTGAATTAATTTCTGAAACTACCTACCATCAGGGATGATATTACAAGTGAAATTTTGAAACTTGATTGTAGAATTTGATAAGATTAGTATGTTTGAACTCATAGCCATAGCTGACTTATATTACACTAAGTGCCAGTCGTAGAGCAAAAAAAAAAAAAAACAAAACAAACTGCTCACCTGTCTGCTAAGGAGTGCCAGGTCTGATGCCGGTGATTTCCTCAACTTGAGAGGCAAAAAAGGAAAACAAAAGTTTTTCTGCTTTGAATGCTATTTGTTACAAGTTATATCACGTGCAGAGCACTGAAACTGATCTTTGGTGGTCAGGACCAAAGAAAAAGTCCCCGTTACCCCACCCTCGTTATGTTCCTGTTTGAAATGTATGAACTCTGTGATAGTAGTTTGTGTTTTGTGTGTGTGTGTGTGTGTGTGTGTGTGTGTGTGTGTGTGTGTGTGTGTGTGTGTGTGTGTGTGTGTGTGTGTGTGTATATACATATACACACACCCCACATGCATATTGATATCTTTTAATGTCAACACTCTGAGGTTAATCCACTCTGTCAGAAATGGAAACATTGACTTCCTAGTATGTATGCACAGAGGAAGAACCTTGATGCATGCAATTTTAAAACATTATTTTTGTAGGGGGGCAAACCCTTTGTACCCACACCACCCCACTAATTATATGTAATAATGCAGAGAATGCCCAATCCCTGGGGAAAGGGAATATTCATTACCTAGGTACTGTCGCTCTCATGCACCTGTCAACTATTTGTATAGATGACCAAATGCAGTTGATTAAAAAGTTGTTGGTTAAACTTCCTGTTGACCAAACCAATGGTACCCATATTATATTTAGACTTAGACTGATTTTGTTAATGCTGTTTTTTGCCTGAAGTAGTAGAGGCACTGACCTGTACAAATGCACTAACCTTAATATATTAAATTACAGCATCACTGAGTTGGATTTTGTCTGGAGTGTCTCGTGTCCATTGCCTTTTTGTCATTAAGGAACATTTTCAGTAATTATATTTGAGCAATCATCACTGATTCTGTTTATAGCACAAATTATTTAATAAATGGTCTTGTTATAGCACTAATTATTTAATAAATGGTCTTGTTATAGCACTAATTATTTAATAAATGGTCTTGTTATAGCACTAATTATTTCATAAATGATCTTGTTATAGCACAAATTATTTAATAAATGATCTTGTTATAGCACTAATTATTTAATAAATGGTCTTGATTTGCATTATATGCAGGAAACTAGACCTGGTTGTCCTGTATTATAGTTGGGATACGTAGTCAGTATGGAAGGTATCAAGGTAGTTGTTTCTCTTATAGTTATCTCTATATGCATAACCACTGTAGCTATTGGATTCCCAGAAGTGATTCTATGACCATTTTAGTGGTTGGCTAATGAAATGCTCAGTGGTGGCCACTTTATTTTTTTTTCAGAAATGACAGTATGGCGGTTTGCTATTTAGAGGGCACCTTCACTCCAATATCAAGTTTTACTCATCCCAAAGGGTTTTTCTTTAGTTCCAACACAGGAATGTCACTTTAAAAAATGTTGCATTGTATTACTCTGCTTTTTGCTTGAAACTACTACTGCAGTTTGTGCCCAGTTTATTTTACTTTTTTGTGAAATCTTACATTTCCATTTGATATTTATCTGTTACGACACAGTTTTTTTATGACTGAAACATGACAATGAATACTGTGGAGGTAGCTACACCTACATTTGCTGTCTTAAGAATGTCTGGTAATTAGGCTAAGCATGTGACAATTTATTGAATAGTGGGGTTGACACTTTGCTTAGCTGAAACCAGAGAGAGGCCACACACAGCACCCCCACTAACTCCACCCATCCCTTCCTCCACACTCTCCACTCACATCCGTTTCTATTTTGTGACATAATTTGTCAAGTCAGGAGAGGCAGGATGGCTTATTTTTGCCTGGTTACATTGGATTAATAATGCTTTCTTTTAAGAAAGCAGTTTATTATTTTATTTATTTATCATTTGTTAACTGGGAAAGTCTGACTTGGAACAAACCCAATTTTCAGTGGAGGCCTGGGGAGAAACACTCCAGAGGCATGTCTTTATAACTTGAAAGGAAACCGGAGCACCCAGAGGAAACCCACACGAATGCAAGAAGGACATAGTAGTTTCATATTTTCATAGTAGTGTACTAGGCTATCTGCCCTGGGGCATTTACAAGCCTAGCCAACAATGATGTGGCTTAAGCCACCCCGTATTATATAGTTGCGCCTCTCTAGTAGTGACACATGTTGGACCCCATTATTTAGTAAACTATACCTCTGTCTAGTAGTGACACTGAGGTGACTCCCGGGGTAAACTTACGATCTCCCATCCATGCATCGAGATTTTTCTTGAACAGTGCCAATGAAGGGCTCTGTCTCACATGAACTGGGATTTTGTTCCAGAGTACGGGTAACCTCTGTGTTATGAATCTATCCCTCCAGCATGTTTTATTCATATTTGTGCAGAGGTTGAAATCTTTAGCTCGCGTGGTTCTGGTGGATCTGGATTTTTTGAGATGAAGCATGTCCATCAGTTCTTGGTTGGACATGGCCCTATATGTTAGGCACAAATCACCTCTGAGCAGGCGGTATGCTACTGAATAGAGCTGGAGTTTCTTTAATCTAGCTGGATAAGGCACATGTTTGAGACCCATGATCCTCTTGGTGAGGTACTTCTGGGGTCTTTCCAGTTGTTGCATGTGCCGGGTGAGATACATCCCAAATGGAGCATTATATTCAATCATGGGCCTGACAAGGGAGGAATATAGAGGTACAATGACCTCCTTTGATCTGGATGAGAATCCCTTCATGATGAGATGGGCAAGGTAGAATGTCTTTCTGACCACTTTGGCAACATGGTTGTCAAAGGAGAGGTCACTATCGACTTGAGTCCCCAGGTCTCTGATTACTTCTTCCGTACTCAGTGGGTTATTGTCTATGTGATAATTTGTGGGTACTTTGTTTTTCCCAAAGGGGATGACTATACATTTTTTGGCGTTAAGTTTGAGGCCATGATTCCGGCACCAGTTGCCCGTTTCAGTGAGACCTTTCTGTAGGATGTGTGTGTCAGCAGGTGAATCAACTATGGCACCCAGTTTGCAGTCATCTGCAAACTTTGTCAGCCATAATCCTCCCATATTTGCTTTCACATCCGAGAAGTAAATGCCGAATAAGAGTGGTCCCAAGACTGAGCCCTGTGGCACACCACTAGTGACTGGTTTTGAGTCTGACATGGCTCCAGCAATTTTGACCTTATGGGTTCTGTTTTTTAGCCAGTTTGCTACCCATCTTGTGACATATGGATTTACATTTAGGCTGCTGAGCTTGTCTATGATGCCAGAGTGTGGTATCGTGTCAAAGGCTTTAGCCAAGTCCAAGTAGGCAGTGTGGACAGCCTTGCCCTCGTCGATGGCACTAGTGACTGTCTCGAAGAAGTCAACCAGGTTTAAGAGGCAGGATCTGCCTTTTACAAAACCGAACTGGGTGGGATCAAGGGTCTGCAGATCTCCAATATCGCCATTTATGAGTTCCATGATGATTCTTTCCATAGCCTTGCAGACCAGGCTGGTCAGACTTATGGGGCGGTAGTTACCAGGGTCAGTAGAATTTCCCCTTTGTGGAGTGGGACCACTGTTGCTGTGCGCCAGTGTTCAGGTACATATCCTGTAGTGAGGCTAAGATTGAATAAGCGTTTTTAGGTGCGGGTTTAGTTCATCTTGAAGTTCACGTAACACGCAACCGGGATACCATCGGGTCCCATAGATGCTGTTTTTTGCTTTGTTGAGTGCTGATTTCACTTGTATGTCTGAGATGACAGGTAGGTTACATTCAGCAGGGATAACTACTTCATCTTTAGGGGTGAGGGAGGGAGAAATTTGCACTGAACCTATCTGCCAGAATATTGGCAATGTCGGTAGGGTCAGTGAATTTTTGTCGTTGTGTACCAACTCAGAGCATATCTGAGAATTTCCTCCCAAGGTTCTGACATAATTGAAGAAGGCCTTGTGATTGTCTTTGGTATCCTTGGCAATCTTTCTCTCAAAGTTGGCTTTAGATGTTTTTATGAGAGAACGTAGTTTTTTACTTGTGCTGATCAGGGAAGCCTTTCCCTTGTGGGATTTGGCTTTGTCCTGCAGTAGCTTCCTTCTTTTGTTGTATAGTTTGTTTATAGCTGGGGTCCACCAAACCGGCTTTTCCTTAGTGGAGAGGGTCTTGGTTTTAGTTGGGATTGCTTGATCCATGCATTCTTGGAGATGTCCGTAGAAGGCTGTTGTGTAGGATTCAGCATTTTGGGATGTGGTTTCCATTAACCCAGTAGGCTTAAAGGATATCATTTCTGACTTAAGGAGTGTAAAGTCAGCTTTTGAAAATTTTTTCACTGTAGTTTTTTTGTTCTGGGGGTGGGGGTGGGATATGTACATCCAACGTGATCAGTTTATGGTCAGATCTTACTAGTGAGGGGTTTATATCCGGTGCAGAACATTTGGACCCCATGTTTGTGATAATCAGGTCAAGTATATTATCTCTCCTCGTAGGAGAAGTGACCAGTTGCTCCATAGCATTTGAGTTAATGAATTCCAGGAATCTTTGGGCTAGGGTGTTAGGGCTAGAATAGTGGGCCCAGTCTATGTTGGGGTAGTTGAAGTCACCCAATATGATGGTGTTTGGTGTGACATTCATATCCTCCACTGTTTTCAGGAATGCTTGATGGGATTCCTGGGATTGGGAGGGTGTTCTATAACATGTGACCAGTTGTATGGCAGTTTTGCCTATGGTGAGTAAAACTTGTATGGTTTCTGATGCTTCATGGGTAGCCACCAATCGAGAGGTGTAGGTGTCCTTTATGAAAATGGACACTCCCCTCCTTGTGGTTCGGCCTGGAACTTGAGGCGAAAAGCATGATATGAGGTATAGCCTGGTAGCGCTGGAGTGCTCTCAGGAGCCTTGAACCAGGTTTCAGTTACTGCACAGACATCGATGTTCTCCATACTGAGAAGTGCTTGAGTGCCTGCATCTTGAGATTTAGACTTCTGGCGTTGAGCAGCATTACCCTTAATTTTTTCCATTTTGTTTTTATGGAGGTTGATTTGTCTTTTGAGCATTGCCTAAAAAGGCACTATGGGGGTGGCAAGAGCCTTGGCCAGTATCCGGAAGCCCAGTGGTGACAGGTGCAAGCCATCCCTTGCGAAGCAACGCGGCTTGTCCAGCATGTCATCCCAGGCTGACAGACATTGGATCCCCCTAGAATGACACCAGTGATTAAGCCAATTGTTAAAACTGATCATTTTCTCTTTGTACTGAGGCATCATTCTTGGTGAAGGCAGGATGCTGCTCAGGGTCAGGGTCATACCAGTCTGGGCTACATAATCAGAGAGCTCCTCAATGTCTCTTTTCATGTAGTCCAGGGAGGTACGTCTCAGGTCATTCACACCAGCATGGACAATGACTGCATCATACTTGTACTTGCTTTGGAGTGACCTGAGTGCATGTGTAATGTGGCAGATCCTAGCCCCCGATAGGCAGCTCACCGTTACCCTCTCCTTATTCAGCCTGGTAAGTGGAACGTTGGTGTGTCTGACTATAGAGTCACCTATTACTAATGTCTCTGGCATAGTGTTTTGCCTTAGGGGCTGTGATTGTGTGACACACCTGTTGTTTGAGGTATGTGTTGTAGGTGTTACGTTTTGTGGGGGTGTATTTCTGGGTGTCTGCTTTGGAGGCCTCTGTTGTTTTGGTAAGTTTATTTTAAGAGCCTCCAAGTATGTCTTTGTGTTCTTATGTGTTTGGTTTGTAGTGGTGGTGGTTTTATGTGTGACCGGTTTTGCTTCGGGTGTGGGTACCTTCTCCTCCTGTCTGGTCTTGCCAGTCCTGAGTTGAGAGAGTTCAGCCTCCAGTCTGGCTATATAGTTGCATCTCTCACAAGTATTTGTGTTAGTAGGAAGGAGGAGAGGGTTGTCTGTGTACATGAGACAATTGTAACATTGTCTTAAGATTCCCAGGTTAACCAGCTGAACAAGAGAGGATGCTAGTGGTCTACCACTCGACATACTAGAATATTATAAGGAGTGCTGTGCCTTTAAGGGAAGTGGGTATTCACAGGGGTAGTGGATGGCTGTAGTGCTTACTTTAGTATAAGAGTGCTTACTTTATTATAAGAGTGCTTGCTAAGACTAGAAGTCCCGAAAACAAGTGCTAATATATACAGCTAAATAGACTGAGTAGAGCTTTCTAAGTGAAAAATTGAAGAGCAGACTTGGCGGAGCCAGAAATAGTTTAAACCTGTATAACCGCTGCTGCGCTATGCGCCCAACCGCGCAAAAACGCCCTGAGGCGGATTTTTATACAGGGAACTTGAAAAGAGCTAGAAATGGTCCAAAGCAACCAATAATTTACAGCTCAAGTGCTGAGGTCACTTCCCCCAGGGACAGATAGGCTGCTCAAGGCTCCCCACTCCCACTGGTGAGCACAGAAACTTCCTTCTATCCAAGTAAGGCAATGGCCAACACAGGAACTACACACAGCCCAGAATACAGCAAAGCCTGTATACTGGTCCAAACTAGTCGAGCAAAGGCGGGAAAACAAGGAGTATTTTTTTTGTTTTTTGTTTTTTCAGGAAAGCACACAGAAATGCAATTAAGCAAACAGTAAAATCGATTTACACAGGCTAGCACACTTTAGTGGGCAGCCTCAGCAGTTAAATTAACAAAAAACAGTATTAATCGACCAGAGTCAACCAAAATGCTACTTTTAAGTGCAGATACTTCAGAAATCAGCAGATAGACACAAAAACAGTTATAGCTAGTTAAATGAAAGCCAGAGAGGACAATGCAGATAAAAAGTCAAAAATACTTAAATCTGGAAAGTGGTCGCTTCTTTCAGTTCTCTGTTGCCAGGACCCTCTGCAGGACCACGTGGAGCTCTGCTTGGGTATATAGCCAGAAAAAACGCCATGAGGCGGATTTTTATACAGGGAACTTGAAAAGAGCTAGAAATGGTCCAAAGCAACCAATAATTTACAGCTCAAGTGCTGAGGTCACTTCCCCCAGGGACAGATAGGCTGCTCAAGGCTCCCCACTCCCACTGGTGAGCTCAGAAACTTCCTTCTATCCAAGTAAGGCAATGGCCAACACAGGAACTACACACAGCCCAGAATACAGCAAAGCCTGTATACTGGTCCAAACTAGTCGAGCAAAGGTGGGAAAACAAGGAGTATTTTTTTTGTTTTTGTTTTTCAGGAAAGCACACAGAAATGCAATTAAGCAAACAGTAAAATCGATTTACACAGGCTAGCACACTTTAGTGGGCAGCCTCAGCAGTTAAATTAACAAAAACAGTATTAATCGACCAGAGTCAACCAAAATGCTACTTTTAAGTGCAGATACTTCAGAAATCAGCAGATAGACACAAAAACAGTTATAGCTAGTTAAATGAAAGCCAGAGAGGACAATGCAGATAAAAAGTAAAAAATACTTAAATCTGGAAAGTGGTCGCTTCTTTCAGTTCTCTGTTGCCAGGACCCCTCTGCAGGACCACGTGGAGCTCTGCTTGGGTATATAGCCAGAAAAAACGCCCTGAGGCGGATTTTTATACAGGGAACTTGAAAAGAGCTAGAAATGGTCCAAAGCAACCAATAATTTACAGCTCAAGTGCTGAGGTCACTTCCCCCAGGGACAGATAGGCTGCTCAAGGCTCCCCACTCCCACTGGTGAGCTCAGAAACTTCCTTCTATCCAAGTAAGGCAATGGCCAACACAGGAACTACACACAGCCCAGAATACAGCAAAGCCTGTATACTGGTCCAAACTAGTCGAGCAAAGGCGGGAAAACAAGGAGTATTTTTTTTTTGTTTTTTTGTTTTTTCAGGAAAGCACACAGAAATGCAATTAAGCAAACAGTAAAATCGATTTACACAGGCTAGCACACTTTAGTGGGCAGCCTCAGCAGTTAAATTAACAAAAAAACAGTATTAATCGACCAGAGTCGACCAAAATGCTACTTTTAAGTGCAGATACTTCAGAAATCAGCAGATAGACACAAAAACAGTTATAGCTAGTTAAATGAAAGCCAGAGAGGACAATGCAGATAAAAAAAGCCAAAAAATACTTAAATCTGGAAAGTGGTCACTTCTTTCAGTTCTCTGTTGCCAGGACCCCTCTGCAGGACCACGTGGAGCTCTGCTTGGGTATATAGCCAGAAAAAAACGCCCTGAGGCGGATTTTTATACAGGGAACTTGAAAAGAGCTAGAAATGGTCCAAAGCAACCAATAATTTACAGCTCAAGTGCTGAGGTCACTTCCCCCAGGGACAGATAGGCTGCTCAAGGCTCCTCACTCCCACTGGTGAGCTCAGAAACTTCCTTCTATCCAAGTAAGGCAATGGCCAACACAGGAACTACACACAGCCCAGAATACAGCAAAGCCTGTATACTGGTCCAAACTAGTCGAGCAAAGGCGGGAAAACAAGGAGTATTTTTTTTTTGTTTTTTGTTTTTCAGGAAAGCACACAGAAATGCAATTAAGCAAACAGTAAAATCGATTTACACAGGCTAGCACACTTTAGTGGGCAGCCTCAGCAGTTAAATTAACAAAAAAACAGTATTAATCGACCAGAGTCGACCAAAATGCTACTTTTAAGTGCAAATACTTCAGAAATCAGCAGATAGACACAAAAACAGTTATAGCTAGTTAAATGAAAGCCAGAGAGGACAATGCAGATAAAAAAAGCCAAAAAATACTTAAATCTGGAAAGTGGTCGCTTCTTTCAGTTCTCTGTTGCCAGGACCCCTCTGCAGGACCACGTGGAGCTCTGCTTGGGTATCAGAAGGCACCCCAGCCGAGAATTGAACCTGAGAACATCTTGCTGCGAGGCAACGACGCTACCGCTGCGCCTTACATTTCCAAGTCTGAAATTTAGCAAACACTGGTATTATATTTATTTTGCTAAACAGAATATCAGAGTTTATGCAGTGTTTTCCAGAGTACAGGACAATTGCTGTGATTTCTGGAAAGTATGAAAAAATCCAGATAGATAAGCCATTTGAATAGTGATATAATGAAAGTCATAATACTGAATGCAAAGTACTGAAATGTCAAGGTGCTAAAACTTTACAATGTTTAACTCAAAAAAGACTAGCTAGAAGCATACTTGGACTACAAAAAGTATCACTCTCCCATTGGTGAAACTCAGAATCAGTTACTAACGTGGGTCCTGTAGAAGGGGAATGGAGTAAATCCGAGCTCTCTCCACATGTAATGAAGGAGGTATTTTGATTTCAACATTTATAATTTCAACATTGTACATTCAGTAGTATGACTTTCAATGTATTGCTTTTCAGTAACTTTTCAGTAAGTTGACATGGGTCCAGCTAAGTCACTGATTCCATCTGTTATAAGCATTACCTACAGGCACTTTGAAAGACATTGAACATGGATACAGACTGCAAAGCCAGCCATTTAAGTGTGTGGTCAGTCATGCTTGACCAGCTTCACACTTAAGCTAGAAATCCTAAGTTGCAACTACATTTCAGAGCATTAACAAAACTACTTCAATAACTGTTTGACTTCATATTCAAATAAACCTGAAAGGTCTATAAGGAAATTGCTCTAAACATAAATAGAAGGATTTGGTGAAACAGAATCAGTGAAACTTTTGTCAAATCTAGTCTGAAAAAGGAACTACAATATGGTCTCTGTAACCAAATGCACAGACAGTTCCTTGGAATGGTTGTAATCTTAAAGGGATTCAGCATGACAGCTCAGTTAGGTGATTTTGTGGTATGACAAATTAGGAAGAATACTTGCTGTGATTGTACGACAATAGTATGGAAGAAAATAAGACATGGTGAAAAACAAATTACATTAAACATCTAAGTGATAAGAACCAAGAAATGTAATGATTAGGCATTAGAACATGATCAACACCTAAAATATAGAAAAGCAATCTATCTTTGCATGGTGCTGGAGCAAGTATCCATGTATCTTGTGGGGTCTATATCACATCATCAAATCTCACTTCAGTGAATGGCTCTTCATTGAGCAGCTAATCAGTGAACAAACTTTTCAGTGAAATGTTTCCTAGGGCAAACTGATGCTACTGATGGTAATCCATTCTAGTGACCATAAACAAAACCATAAAATGTGGCAACAATGCAGGTGGGGAAATACGCACTACTAAATATATCAACTCCGAGATTGCACTAGAGTGAGGAAAACAGCAAATTTCAGATGGTGGCCAACTGTTGGTTTGTCCTAGGAAACATTTCACTGAAAAGTTTGTATGCTGATTAGTGGCTTTGATGATTAGTTGTTCGAATAGCCGTTCGCTGAAGTGAGATTCAATGATGTGATATAGACCCATCTTGAGTGGGGACAGCCTTTCCATACTGTTACAACTTTGGTTTATTCTTCCTGCAAGGTTGCATAATCTCTGATGAAAAGGACATTGTCTTCTTGAATTTGTGCAACCTCAGCTGTAAGCTGCCAATAGTTTACCTTTGTATTTTGTCTTTTAGATCATTGACCATTTCACTTTTATTAGTAGTCTGTGTCTATCCCCTCCTTCTGTTTCTCCAGTATTTGTTATAATGAGGATATACCATGAGCTGTAGTTGGAAGTACATTTTTAGTCTGCAGAAGGATTTCAAAAATATGCCAGAGATCAAAATATGCTTTCAAAATACGCCAAGAGTTTATATAGGCAGGAGATGCCATAAGCTTAAAAGATTTGTCATTGAGACCTTTAAGCAAGGTTCTTGTTCTTGTTCCACTAAGTGTAGATGCCAGGTGTGAAGGCCTTATTGATTACTGAAGCCAATAATGCCAATTGATTTCTGCCAGATTCCTGTGTAGCTGGTTCATAATCATCTTCATTGACTCTAAAGTTTGCCAAAAGAGAGTGGTGCATTCTGGCCATTGCATTTATGACTGAAAAGACCCTCATCTTTGTATTAATTTGTTTGGTGTGTTTATAAAGAGTGTATACTTAAGTCTGTCTTGAATATGCTGCTGTGTTAACAGACAAAATGCTATTTTAGATACCAATGAGAAGATGCTCCTTTGATGGTATGCATTCATTTCCTCATATGGAGGTTGTACGACTCACAAAAGTGCAAAAGTACAACCTCACGATTTCCTGAATGCCGAAAAAAAGGTGCGAATTTCAAATGAGCGAATGCACAGTGGCATTTGCTCATTTGAAGTCGGCATTTTGGGTGCAGATCGCACAATAGCGGGGATCAGAAATTACTCCTTTCCCTCACTGTAGTGCAATCTCAGAGTTTGTATATTAACGTAGGGGGGTGTTGGGGTGCAGCCCCCCACATAGGGGGTGTGGGGGGCTTTCCCCCCTGCATAACGGTGTATGTAGATATTTTGATTTTGAAAATGGTTGAATCTCGTTTTCGAGATTACCATTTTCAAAATCTCAGTATGTTCGGAGTGTTGTGATTCGACATTTAAAGTCGCACAACCTTACGACTGCCAAAATATATTTTGAGGAAATGAATGTATACCCCTTTGACAAAGACTGGCATAAGTCTGTCTGTTACAGCTAATACCCTAATTTTTGAGGGGATAGTTTGGGTTTGGTATAATGGTTAACGTGTTTCTCGTACAGGCACAAAGTGTAAGGTTTGAATCTCACCTTTGAAAGGGAAACTAGGCTTAAAATGGCCCACAAGGGCATCTTGCCTAGTACTTACATATGAACCTAACTGGACATTTGTCCATTTGTGTTATGCAGCTAGTATTCTTCATCAGCACAACATCCTGTGGTCACATCCCAGTATCATTCAAGGAATTAGATTGGTCATCCAACCATTGTTATCTGTCCTCTGCAGGTTCTCATTGCTTTTTTCCTGTTTCTGGATACTTGCTACATGGATGACCAACTATTCGGCTTCAGTTTGTGTTTCTTCCATTTTGGCATGCTGGGTAAAGTATATTTCTTTATCAAGGCATAGCAAGGTATTTCACTGAAACTTGGTGATATGACTTGTTAGTGCATTGTGTTGCAGCGTCTCCCTTCACATCATCACAGATGGGGATGTCTTGTGTGTGTTGCATTTGGATCACCAGATGTTGTCAGCAGTACCTCCTGGATTGGGAGTGGATTGACCAGTTGAAAATCATTTGTTTCATCTGTAGGTTTCAGTTAGTTTTGTTTTAATTTTACTGCTCCCCTACAATCCACAGCAAAGAGTGGTTTCTCCTTACCCAGGGGAGCAGCACATCTCCATTGATTATATCAAAATCAGGCTAAGGGGGCTGTATCCTCTTAACTTGTGGGTATGTGCCTCATAGGCAAGTTTAATTCAATATGGTCCTAGATAAGATGTATAACATAGGGTATGCATTTGATCCAGAACGGGCCACATGCTTATTTGCACAGAGGAGTTGGATTCATAAACCCATGTTATGCTACAGTGTATTGTGCACAAAGAACCAACACAGGAAATGTGCAGATGACTATATAATGATATGGAAATGGTCAGGGAAATTGTCTTAATGATATTAAAATGTATGTGAAGTGAATGCAGTCAAGATTCATGGCTGTACAAGGGAGAAATTGAGCTAACGTACATATTATGTTAAAAGGATTAATATCACAGTGAATATTTTTGGACTTTTGGATAGTATAAATTGTAGCAGCAGCATTGTTGGTGCAGAAGCAGAGTGCTACAATCCTCCTTACTGTTGCTTCTCATTGGTATGTACAAGCTAGCGTCCAGCGCCAACAAAAAAGTTACCATCAGTGGCTGACATACCATCATTTTACTATTGAAGAGATCATCAATTACTTTAGCATAGATCAGGACATTGTTTGAGCCTTGATTGACATATGTCATTCACACACACAATCTCTGGGAATGCATGGCTTTCATACACCACTAGATACCACAGAATGTAAAGCTCATTTCTAGTTGCAGGGACCTTTATGAAAGAGCTGGGGACAAGACTGGTATTTGACAGGCCTCTGCCTCTGGAATACAAGTTCAAGTACATAATGCTGCTGCATGTGGAGGACTGTTTGTTTTTCTACCGCCAGCTATTTGGTTATCTGTTAGTGTACATTTTTACATGATAGTTTTAAGTTTCAGCCAAGTTTAGGTGCATACCCTTAGTGTCAGACTGTCAGTCTCATTTATTATTGTGTTTTATGTCTTTCATAAGTTTTTATTGCTACAGTGCTTGTTTAAAAAGCACTTAAACTTGCATTTGACTATTAGGATCATATGGATGTCCTTCGTGGTTCACTGTTGCAGTCATAACTGCAGGGTTCTTCCTGCCAGCAGCAGCCCTCGATCGGCCAGAATCCCAAAGTCTGGATTGGGCGTTAGCTGAGGTCACTTTTATCCTGACATCAATGCACCAGGAAGTATAAAGACCTCAGTCAACGCCATTATCCCAGTCTTTCTTGCTGCGCGGTGCCATGAGCAGTTCATTGATGCTGGTCGGCCTACTCCTGTCTGTTTTTGGATTTACTTCCAGGATTTTTCATTTTTTAAGATAAGTACCCCATTGGGGAGGTCTTTTTCTTGCTCCAGTCAGATGTCAGAAAAAGTTAATAATTGTATTTCTTGTGGGACACAAATACCTCTTAGGGATTTTCACTCTTATTGTATTCCCTGCCTGGGGCCTGACCACTACGTTGCTAATTGTGGGTTTTGTGCTAGATTTAATCAGCGTACTATTAGGCGTAGGTACAACTTTGCCTTCTACTATTTTGGTAAAAGGCTTAATTATAATATGCCTTCGGATTCTTTTCCAGCTTTTGGTGTGTGTAAGAGGCACAAAGATAAAGACAGGCCTCCGAGGTCCAAAGCAGAGGATATTACTCAGTTATTGCCAGTTGCTGGTTCGTCGGTCGTCAGTGAGGCGCCTTTGCAGCTACTGTCGTCCGCCTCTTTTGAACCAACTGCCTGTACCAACTCCAGTGTGGAGCTGATGGGGCCTTCAGAATTGCCAGGGAATGGACCTTCGGATACTACTCTCTCAGTTGGGTCTGGAGCCGGTAGGCAGGTACCAGCTTCTGAGGGAGTTTTCAGGCCTTCACAGCTTCATGTAAATATGGATTCAGTTTTGCATTCTAAGACAATGACTACGGCTCCAGCTAAAAAGAAATGGCAAGCACAGACGCCTTTTGATCAGGGTCCTAGGCCTCAAAGGCGGATGCTTCGGATGGCTGAAGATTTGTTATCTATGATCAGGGATTCTCATCCCCCTCCTGACAAAAAGCCTAGATTACAGTCCGATTATGATTCTTCAGACCAAATTTCTGTTTCTTCTGCTTCTTCCCTTGAGCACGATTGTTCCTTTCCTTCAGCCTCTCCCCCTGAGGATTATTCTTTTGGTGAAACTTTGCATGGTATGAGGGAGCATTTTCACTGGGAAGGGCAGGAATTCTCTGAAACCAAGAAAAGGCTTAGGGATTTTCTTCTTTTCCCTCAGCATAAGCCTCTTGCTATTCCTCCTGTATTGGACTTTGTAGATGATGTTTTTGCAGAAGCTTCCCTCTCTCCTGACTCTTTTCCCCCTTCTCCGGTCAAACCAGATAGGTATTATAGGGTTCCAGATTCTCACAAGTTTATTTTTAAGAATCTTTCACCTGATCCGGAAACAATATCTCAGGGCCCTAAGGGTATTAAGGCGGCTTCTGCTAAACATCCTATTCCCTCTGACCGAGAGTCCAGGTCTTTGGAAAGATAGGGTAAAAAAGTTTATACTTCTGCTACATTGTCTATTAGAGCTTTGAACTGTCAATTTCATATGCTAAAGTATCAGCAATACCTTTTGTCTTTATTTAAACAAAAGATGTCAGCTGTTTCTATTGGTGCGGATGACAAGGAGTTACAGGATTTATTGCATGCTATTGAACAAGTGGGTAAACATACCCTGCATTGTGGTTTTGATTCTTTGGAAGCTTCTTGTAGGGCTGCGACAACTGGTGCAGTTATTAGAAGACCTGCTTGGTTAAAGGAACAAAGCTTGCCGGATCAGGTTAAAGCCAAACTTTTGGATGCCCCTTTGCAGCATGATGTTTTGTTTGGGGCCAGAGCTGAAGAGGTATTAAAGAAAATGGAGGATAAAGCCAAATCTATGCAGACGGTTAAGGATTTTCTACAGGTGCAACCTCCTAGATTTAGCAGGCACTGGCCAGCTAAACCTTGGTCCTTTCCGAGCTCGGACAGGCCTCAGAGAAGCAGATTCAGGTGTTCCAAAGGTAGGGGACAGGCATAAACCCTTTTTAGGAATAGGCAGTGGCCTGCCCCCTCTCCCAAAGGTGGTGAAGATAAGTCTCAACCCTACCGGAAACCGTCTTTATGACTCTCCCTTTCTGGTTCCAGGGGCTCCTCTCCTGGAAGCACCTTTGGGAGGAAAGATTTCTCTTTTTATCAAAATTGGGGCCACATAACCCGGGACAAATGGGTTCTGGACATAGTCTCAAGAGGTTACAGATTTAATTTCCACACCTTGCCAAGACCGAACGGTTGGCCAGATCTGCTGAATCATCAATGGGCAGAGGCACAACTGCAGGTTCAGTCTCTCTTAGCTATGAGGGCCATAGAATTGGTACCAAATTTAGAAATAGGGCAAGGTTTTTATTCAAGACTTTTCCTGGTTCCCAGGAAGGAAAATTCGTGGAGACCAATCCTGGACCTTTCCGTACTACACACCTTCCTAGATGTACCAAAATTCAAGATGCTCACTCTGCAGCAGCTGCTGCCTATGTTGGGCAAGAATGCTTGGATGGTGACTCTGGACTTAAAGGAAGCTTACCTGCATATTCCTATAAGGTGAGAGTGCAGAAGGTATCTGAGATTAAAAGCGGGCTCGAAGCATTACCAGTTCTCTGTGCTGCCCTTTGGCTTATCTACTGCGGCCAGGGTCTTTACAAAGTGCCTGGCACCAGTAATGGCATTTTGCAGACAGAAGGGGATTCAAATATACCCTTATCTGGATGACTGTCTTATTCAAGCGGACGACAAAGACACACTCTACTTCAGCATCTAGCTTTTGTGCAGCATCTTCTACAGTACCTCGGATTCACAGTGAATCTAAAGAAGTCAAATCTGGTGCCCACACAACAAATTACTTTCCTGGGTGCTCTTCTGAGTACTACAACCCAGATGGCTTCCTTGACACCAGACAAAAAAAAAAAAGTGCAACTGGCTTCTTCTTTCCAACACCTGGCTTCAAAGAAACAGCTGACTGCAAGAAAGGTTCTGCAGGCTTTAGGTTACATGGCTTCCTGCATTTTCCTAATACCATATGCAAGACTGCATATGAGGAAACTACAGTGGTACCTCAAAAATGTGTGGTCTCAGCATTACCACAGTTTGGAAACAGTGATCACGATTTTGCCTTGTCTACAGCAAGAGTTTCTTTGGTGGACCGAAGCCTGTCTCCAGAACAAGGGGAGGCCTTTTTGTCCTCCACCAACCAACCAAGTTCTGACAATGGATGCTTCCGATTATGCCTGGGGAGCCCACATGCACGGGAGATGTCTTCAGGGTGTTTGGACAAAGGAGCAAATTCACCTGCACATAAATTTGAAGGAGATGCTCACTGTACAGAATGCTCTGATAGCCTTCAGGGACTTACTTCTACAAGGGCAGTTGTTGATAAAGACAGACAACATTACAGTGATGTGGTACATAAACAAGCAAGGGGGCTCTCACTCTTACCCCCTATGCAGGTTAGCCATGGCTCTGTGGTACACTGCACTGACCTTCAGAGTCCACTTACAGGCACAATTCCTGCCAGGAAAAGACAACACTCTGGCAGGCACATTGAGCAGGACACTTTCGGATCCACACGAATGGATGTTGGATGTTCACATATTCAGGATGATAGTACAGGCATGGGGATGTCCGGACATAGATCTTTTTGCATCCCCTCAGAATCATCAACTTCCGACATTCTGCATCAGGACCTACCACAAACTAGCATGGCAATTGGATGCCCTCTCATTCAGTTGGAAACACCTCTCAGTATATGCTTTTACTCCTTTTCCTCTTCTACCTCGGGTACTTCTGAAGATAAAACTGGACAGACCGCAAATGATTTTACTGGCTCCCAATTGGCCTCAACAATTCTGGTATTCCACTCTGATGAACCTAGTTCAGGAGCCTCCCTGGATTCTGCCTCAAATCCCTCATCTACTGTCTCAACAGGATGGCCGGATCCTGCACAGTCATGTCAAAACTCTGAATCTAGCTGCCTGGTGGATCCAGGGTCTGTAAACACCTCTACTCTTTCCAAACAGGTAATGGATGTAATCCTTGAAGCTAGACGGCCCAGCACTAGGAAATCTTATGCAGGTACATGGAAAAGATTTTGCTCCTGGAATCAGGTCCAAGGTGGTGATTCTACTGTTCTGAACATTCCTCTGATTTTAAAGTATCTGGCAGAGTTGTTACATATGGACCTATCTTTTTCATCTATTAAGCTTCATGCTTCTCCTATTTCTGCACATTACAATTCAGATCGTCCGATTTTTTTCTCATCCATTACTTAAACAATTTCTTAGAGGGGCTAAGAATGTTCGGCCCCCTATAAGAGCACCTGTTCCCACTTGGGATCTTAACTATGTTTTGGAAAAATTAACCTTGTCTCCTTTTGAACCTGCAGCTTCCATGAATTTAAAATTTTTGTCTTGGAAAACTGCTTTTCTTTTAGCTATAACCTCTACTAGAAGAATTTCGGAATTGCAAGCACTCATGGCTGTGGAACCCTTCATTATTTTTCATTAGGACAGGGTTTCCCTAAGGACTAACCCCACCTTTATGCCTAAGGTGGTTTCGGCAGTGGCCTTGAATCAGACTATTCATTTGCCTACTTTTTATCCTAATCCTCAAAGTGAGGAAGAAAGTCTTTTGCACTCTTTGGACGTGCACAGACAGCTTCATTTTTACCTGGACAGGACCAAGATATTCAGGAAATCTGACCAATTGTTTGTCGCTTATGCTCCTACTGTTCTAGGGAAAGCAATCACTAAGCAAACTATTTCTAAGTGGATTGCCCACTTCATCCAGTTCGGTTACTCTTTTCATGGCAATCCAGTTCCTGTTAATATTAGGACTCATTCTACCTGGGCTACTGCTACTTCAGCAGCCTTTCTTTGTGGGGTTCCTACCAAGGATATTTTAGAGGCTGCTACTTGGAGTTCTGTGCATACTTTTTCTAAGCATTACAACCTCCCTCTCCATTCTAAATCTAGGGCCGGTTTTGCTTCTGCGGTTTTGCAAAGTTTTGTGGCCGCTCCTTCTGTTTCTCCTCCAGTCACCCTTTCTTAGCTTTGGGACTCAACCCTACAGTCATGACTGCAACAGTGAACCACGAAGGACATAGTACAGTTGTGTACTCTTACCATAAATGTAGATGTTCGAGTGTGTTCACTGTTGCAGTCTGCGTTACCCTCCCTCCTCCCCCTCTTTTGTTTTTTTCTTTGAGTATTGTCTGTTATGAGGTATTTTGGCTGTTGAGGTTTTGGGCACCTGACATCTGGGGCAAGAAAAACTGGGGTAATGGCGTCGGCTGAAGTCTTTATACTTCCTGGCGCATTGACGTCAGGATAAAAACGACCTCAGCTGATGCCCAATCCAGACTTTGGGATTCTGGCCGATCGAGGGCTGTTGCTGGCAGGAAGAACCCTACAGTCATGACTGCAACAGTGAACACACTCGAACATCTACATTTATGGTAAGAGTACACAACTGTACTTTTCGTAGCACATAGGAGGAGAAAGTTAACACAAAGCATGCCTCCTACAACTTACCTACTTCTCCAAGGTACTGGGTGGAATAGATTTCATGGATGCTGTAATAAGGACCCCCATTTGGCTTATGGTCAGAGAGGTTTAAAACAAGGAGGGCTATTGTTTTGGATATTGACAAGTAGTGCATGTGTGTGATGTATGTGGAATCATTACCAGTGTGTTCACACAGAACCTTCGTCGTTCCCATCATAAGCATATATTGCCAGTGTCATTCATTTAACTGAGTTTACTTCCGTTGAACTTCAGGTTTGCATAATTACATCAAGGTTTATTTCTTTGGTTGCTGCAGTTCAAAGTGTGGCTCATTGAAGTTTAGTAGTTTAAGTGAATGGACATGTCCTTTCATCTACATTGCTAACTTGTGGTATGGTTTGTTTTTCCTGAGATTGGCATATGGAAGGGTAAGGGAATTTGTCCTTTTGCCCACTGTTTGTATGATCTCATGGTTGGTATATTTGAAGTACTAGCACTGTGTGTGTATGTGGTGGTGGTGGGGGAGGGGATTGTCATTTGCGAAAATGCTGTTTTCTTGATTATTTGGGTATTTAATTTAGTGGAACCCATTAGTTTTGATGTTGTGTACTGCTGTATTAATTCTCAATGTGCCTGTCACCGATACATTTATATATATCCTATATAGTGCTTATCTTGGTTATTTTCCTTCTAATAGTGAAATGTCACAGGGCATTTTAAGTGTAATCAGTGGGCCTTTGGGCCAAATTATTTATTTATTTTTGGCTTTTCACAGGATCAGCTCACTGGCACGCCTTTCTGCACTCAGTTAACCCATTTGTTCCTTCATCAGGGTGAGAGTCTTTCACCCAGTTAATTTTATTAGAAGCAGGAGTCTGGTGTTAGAGAGCACAGAAATGTAGCTGGCTCAACCAGCAATCTGTGCTAATAGCACAAACTAGTACCCCAACCTCTCAGCTCTTCAAGTGATGAAATTAAAGGACTTCTCCAGGATGCCAAATCCCAATCTACATCAGTACCCTTCCCTCTGCAGTATACTCTAGTAAAGAAATACCATGTACCACAGCTGTATGCCTCTTCAGATATTGGATTTCCCTTGTGTGCATCCAAGTACACTTGAGCTGAAGGAGTGGGATGCTGCATCAGGGAGACACTGGGCAGTAGAAACAATCATACTTTTTATATTATATTATTTGTGTGTGTGTGTGTACACACACACACGCATACACACACACACACACACACACACACACACACACACATATATATATATATATATATATATATATATATATATATATATATATATATATGGGTCCCCTTCAGATAATCGAACTTTTAAAAGCTTGACTTTCATATGGCCAAGACTCTATGATCGAGCTTTTAAAAGCTCATCCATACAGCGCGTAACGGGAAGATTTCCCATTTCCACAATGTAGTGTGATCTATGAGTTGGTATATTTAAATAGTGGGGGTGTGGGGGGTGCAATGCCCCCCTGCTTAGACGCATTTAGTTTTTCTTTTGTTTTTTTGTATTTTTTTTTTACATGATCGATGTTTCAGATGTTTGATCATATGGTCTCGGCCATATGAAAGTCGAACATTTGAGATATCGATCATGTAAAGTAGACCCATATAGTGTGTGTGTGTGTGTGTGTGTGTGTGTGTGTGTGTGTGTGTGTGTGTGTGTGTGTGTGTATATATATATATATATATATATATATATATATATATATATAGAAAAAGGGGAGGATATGGAGAAGGAAACAAGGCAGAGGAGGACAGGCAATTGATGTATTTAGCAGCAGTTTAGATGTCTACAAGAAGAGATAATGCGCTGGCTGTAAAGCATTTTGTACAGTTGCTTAACTAAACTAATTCAGTAAGGCTGTTAATCATCACTCAACAGCCGTAAGTACATCTTGAGCCTATATACAGTATTTATTTATTGCCTTTGTGTTTGGCAACAGAGTGGGAAGGGAGAACAAAAAAAAAAATCCTCTCCTACAGGCTCCCCAACCAGGTGACCAGATCCAGAACACCCCCTCCCCGCCTTAGTCAATCTGGTCCTGTTTCTGCTCCCTGCACCCAACTCTCCTTTCTCTCATTATTTTAGTTAAAAAAATCCTCTCTTTTAAACTGCTACAGTTTAGTCCATACCCAGAGATCTACAGAGCTTAGATTAGACAGTAAAATGAAATATGGGCTTTTAAAAAGCAGATATGCATTAAAGAGCAATTGGAATTGGCCGATTGCACCCCCACCATTTTGTGCCTAGGGCAGTTGCCACCCCTCTTAGTCCCTCTGAGAGTGTGGACAAGCATAAAAATCATGCAAAATGTCCTAACCCCACCTCCTTTGCAAGCTGTGAGTTCAATAATAAATGCCTTGAGGAACTGCATGCACACATCCATGCATAAGCAACTTAGAGGCAAAACAGCACACTGCTTTTCAGTATGGGCATGCCAGGCTCCTGTCTGTTGGTCATACACTTATACTCCTGCAAGCATCACCAAAGCAGCCAAGGTGCACCCGCCCCCAAAGGTAGTCAAGCTAGCAGCATCCAGTTGCTGGCATCCTACAGCCTGCAGCACTGACTATAGTATGGCAGTTTAAGTAAAGAGGCTATGCTAGGCTTATGGACTCTTATGAGCAAACTGAGAATATGGTTTATGATAGAACAAATACAATGCATGCCATGTTTCTTTTAGGCTAAGCTGGTCAGTGTTTTGTTGAGCCATGTTGTGCATCATACATTCCCACATGCAGCTTGCAGGAGGAAAGGGAGTGGGCCACAGTTGTCATTATGTGGAAAAAAAAAAAAGCTAGGGGACACGATATATATTTGTCCACAGACAGTGCATACCAAATATACAACAGGAGGTTAAGACTGGAGTCTCAGTGACAGGTATTTTGTGTCCAACATAATTTCCTCCTGCAGTGGGGTGGGATACACTTTGTGATCTTTGGCCTTGCTTGTTTTACTAGGACTTGGTACTTCCCTTGGCAGAGATGGTTTGACAGTGTAGTACTATGATGTGAATGTAGTTGACTTGTGAGGCATTATGCCACTGGAAGCTGGGTGTCATGCCAGACACAATGATTTGTGACAGAGCAACATACAATTCCAAATGCAGATAAGGATTGTTTGCCTTGTGATGTATTCCTACATTGTCATCCTTGTTAAGTATCCTGCCCTGGCATAAGACAACACTAACAGTGTTGGCAGTGATGTCAATGGCAAATCCTCTAGGTGGAAGGTGTATGTGTTACCACAGACCACGTAAGACTAGAGAGGAATGCATCCTTGGATTCCACATCATTATGGACATACTGGCAGTGCTGGATGGCATCCTCATACATGCCATGTGACAGAACAATCAGCAAGAGCAATGGACTGTACCTTGATGATAGTCTGGCATCTCTGCTGACAGAGCACTGCCCACATGTCAGAGGTCAGCTGTGACATGTGACAGTGTTGGGAGACCCTGCAACATTGCTCAGTGGTGGGTATACCCACAGCAGATGTACTTCACTCCTGTGCTGCCAAAGGCAGAGCATCTCTGCTGCACAGAACCATGTGTGACCTCTCTCACACTAGGTATGGTGAGCTGTTCAGTTGTACAGCCAAATGTTAATCTTGAAATGTCTTTTTTTCACCTTGTACAGTTGCTGGATTACTATACAGAATGGATTCACTGTGCCAGTGTGTCTTCAAACTATGACTCAGCCTAAATCAGTCTGTTGTCCTGCCCAACATCTGTGTTACTGTTGCAGTGCTCAGCTTTAGGAATACACAATAGCAGATAAGACCAAAGTAAGCACAAATACCTCTGCTGACTATGCCCCTGTGGCATGTGCTTTATGGGTGTTCATACAAGATATGCCATTCAGTTCCAAACTACATCTTCTGTCATCCTGATGTGGCTGATGCTTTATGTTCCTAAAACAAAATACATGCTGTGGTCAGCCTACAGTCTGTGCACTGTTAGTGTACAGAAATCTGTGAACATGGTACAGTCTGAGTCCAACAGCTGAGGTGTGAGGGAGGAGCAATCCATTAGCCCTTTTCCCTTTATCCAGGGATAATCCCAGAACCACCATCCACCTGTAGGGATACCAAAATCTCATCTGTCTGTTTGCATTCTGTACCTAGTTTGCTAAACCCATGGTGGCTAACATCCTAGCTGCTGTGGAACATTCCTTTATCATGGCATAACATACTGTGACATTTACATGCTTACAGTACTACTGTTTTATGCAAATTTGGCCCTCTCATGGCATTTGTTGAATGACACACCATCTGTTGCTCTTGCTTCCTTAAATGCTGGTCAGTACTTTCTCTCCCCTGCATGTGCCATCTGTGTGTTTGAAATGCCTGTAGCAGGACATCTATTTTAGTAAGGCTGAAATTGTCTAGTCTTTGCCATCCAATACATCATCCAGACATGCAGACACGTGTAAACATGTGACCCAGAGATGTAAACCTTGTACTACTGGAGCTAGTAGGATGATAGCCTCATAAAAAGAGGAAACCCAGGAATATGCCACATGAGCTAGGGACACACAGGGATATGTATAGTAGGTGTATTTGCTACACACTGGTACATATGATCTCACCATATTGCCATCCACTTTGCTAGGACCTATAGTTATGTATAATGTAAGACATTCAACTTTGCTGCAAGCCATTAGTTGACACTTTGTAAATGCTGCCCTAGTTGGTGGAAGTGATGGATGTTTGTAGGCATAGGACTGACATGCCAGCCACCATGGGCCACAGGAGAGATTTTATGGGCCGTACCATCACTTTGCATCATGACAAAAGTGTTCTTGGACAGGTTTTTGTGTTAGTGCAATATATCCATAAAGACACATTCCTGTTGCTAGCCCTTTGTAATGTGAATTCCTGGAAAATGGTGCACATCCATTGGGAGGTAGTCGGTGCCTTGTCAGGGTCCTCTATAGGTCCCAGTAGTGCTATTATTCATTCTAATACTGTTGCCTAAATATCCAATATAGCTGTATATTACAGCATTGCTGCATACAATTTTATACCTATCTTCATGAAACATAAGCAGATGACATCAGGCTGCATGAATGTCGAATCTCTTAATTTTGCTGCCGTACACCTGTGACTTAAAGCGTATTGTGCTGCCTATGTTTGCCAGTCACACCTCATGGCCATGCTCATGCTGCAGACCTGAGCGAGCACAGTCATCCTAATATTCCACAGCTACATATCATTCTACCTGCTGTTTAGAAATCATGTAAGTACGGTTACAGGTTACCTTTTTGTTCCTCTTGAAAGTAGAATCATACTTGGAGAAGAATCTGACGAATGTCCACTTCTACTAATGATTGCTTGACAGCATCTGCACAATGTTTAAAGGAGAGAAGAATATGTTCTGTTTCCTTCATGGCCATTTCAGGAAGTGCTGGCTGGCCCCTGTTTATTCTAAATTCAAAAATGTTGATGCCTGTTATGTATGACCTAGCTGAGGAATTGTCTTCATTTATGCACAGCTACAGGATGGAGGAACAGTACAGGTGGTGTTATGGTTACCTGCGACACAGGAACTGTAGAGACCTCTATGCTTCAGAAGGCAATGTTGGGCAATGCTACCCCAACTGATATAGTAAGTGGGATACTGTTCCTGCAACTGGTAGTATTTGGGAAGGTCAAATTATGAAATGTCTCTGTGTTGCTGTGTGGATCTTCCATGCCAGATGGAGGTGGCAGTGACACTTGTGTACTATGCTACTTTAGATGTTTTTCATTGTGGAGACCTGTTATAGGGAGAGGTTATGCTGCACCAACTTAGTTTCTGCATACAGCCTGGTCTGTCACCATGTGCAGTTGTGCCATTTTCTGTGAAAGTATGTTAATGTATATACAGGGGACGCATGCCTGTTACCTGTCTCACAGCTGATGAGATGTATGTGTAGAGGTGTAGCTTGTACCTGCTGCTATTGCATCTTAACTTACACTTGTCAGACTTCCTTCATGTGTGTTTTCTCGTTCAGCACAAGTAGAAGTTGACTGTAATGTCAACTTCTACAGCAGGCAAAAGAGGCTTATATCCAGCCCATGTTAGTTTCAATCATTCCTGCAGACATGTGATTTAATTATATTCATAGCAATATCAAGATGGTTAGTTCAGCTGTGGCGAATTTTCCATCATGTCTCTTCAGGCCCAGATGACAGTTTGCTTAGCATGTACCTGCATCACATGTTGCACCTGCTAATTCTGTTGCTTTAGAGTATGAGGTCGAGGAGGCTAGGACTGTCTCAACAGACTGGATCCTGGCCTGTCAGTAGTAGGTAGTCCAGGCCCATTTGCTATTGTGGGTCAGCCTCAGCTGGACAGGTGGTGGAAGGTGAGGTGGACAGAGCAGTGGACAAGTATATGCCTTAGCTGTAGAGCTTCCTGGAGCAGATAGCAGATGCTTTCAGCTGGCTGGCCTCTAAAATGGCACTCATACTGCTGGCCATCGTAAACAATCAGTTGGTGATTGATCCTTGTGCTCATGTGGTTGGGGCAAACAGATGGCAAAGTGCCAGTGTCTTAGCCCACCCCAGATGAGTACGTCCCTTTCTTCTTGTCTTACATTCCATGTCCTTTTTATTATCCAAGTCTCTCCGTAACCCTTTGTCTCACCATGGTTGGTCACCATTCATCCTGCATCTCCCACTCTTTCCTAGTGCAGACACATCCACTCAGATTTGCACTACTCTGAATGTGTCTCTATCTGTCCCTGAAAACTGTCATACCCCCCATTTCCTACCCTGATATGCACTTCAACCGTCCTTTGCTTCTGTCTCTTGATAAACAAAAATGGTGCTCTATCCCTGCAAAAATTTTCCCTGACTCTTCTATCCTGAGCATAAACATTTGTTGTATTTGTAAGTGATCCTCAGCTTGCTGCATTCCTTGTTTTCTGAGACTCTGCCACTGAGCAATGTTGCTGCCTATAAAGGAATATTGGATATAAATGAACCCGTAAGGTCATTGGCTCCATTAAAATATCTATTTTGGTTATTCACAAAAGGTTTGCAGCATCAATTTAAAGATGTATACTTTTCTGAAGCTTTGACACATCAGCAATCAAATGTTCATAAATTGCTGGAACCTGTGTTCTGAGAGACTGTCATACAGATTATCTGCAAATATACATAGTATATATTTTTTGGTTAGAGTTTGCTTAGATCTCTGTTGAAACTGTTGTCTCTCTGTTCTGAGAGACTGATCGTCAAATATACAGAGCTGAGAATATTTTTTTGGTTTTAAAGTTTGTACTGTTAGTTGTTGCTTAGATCTCTGTTGAAACTGTTTTGTCTCACCCACCCTCCCTATTTTTGGTTTGCAGTTTAAATTTGGTGGCTTTTGCAGTTGCCCGCCTTACTGTAGATTTGATCTGGGACACTCCCCCAGTCCCATCTCTTTACCACATTCTACCTAATAAACTCTTTCTGCAGTTGCTTTTAGTCCTTTTTAATTTAATTGCATTTTTTAAACTGTGTTTGGTCTAATATTGCTGCATACTCAAGTGTGCTAGCTTGCACTGCATGTGAATTGTTTTTACTACTGTTTTTGCTACTTTTCTGTAAAAAAAAAAAAAAAAAAAACTGTAAGCCTGTTTCCTACCTTTCCTGTAACTAGTGTTCCAGTTACAGATTTGCTGTATCCAGGACTGTATGTAAGCTTCTGAGCCCCCCAAACCTTTCTGTGTTGGAGGGAAGCCTTCTAGCTTATCAGTGGAGTGGTAAGCACTAGGTAACCTGTCTACCACATAAGGAGTGGTTCTGGCTCAGGAATTGTAGTTATTGGCCATTTGGGCAATCTTCCATCTCTCTCAACTTTCTGATTTGAAAGCCTGCATTGCACTTGTTTCTGTCCTGTAACTCGTCTAGTGCAGATACAGATTCTTAGTTTTAGCACTTAAATTTGCTTAATCATGCTCAGCACTTGTTCAGAACTTGTAAGCACTAAATAAGCTACTAATTACTACAACACTCAACCTTCCTCATTAGCTAGAGGAAAACAGTTTTTGTACTTACTTTTCTCACTTGCTTAGAGAAAAACAGCTCTTGTACTCACTTTCCTCACTTATCTAGAGGAAAATAGTTTTTTATTCAGGCATGTGCAAGGATCAGCTCCCAGTGTTCTCTCATGTCTATCTGATGAATCTGGGCATCTTGAGGCAATGTAGAAATTGCCTCATGTACACAGACAACCCTCTTCTCCTACCATTCAACACTACAACCTGTGAGAGATGCACTTATCTAGCCAAACTGGAGGCAAAGCTCTCTCCAACCAAGACTGAACTTGACAGTCATGAGGATAAGGTAAACATTTGCACCACACCACACTCATCACATAGTCTCACTAAATCTACACCACCAAAATCCACACATAGTAACACAAAAACATTCACGGAGGCTCTCAATAATAATCTGTCTAAGCAATAGAGACCTCCAAAGCAGAAGTGCAAGCAACCTCCATCCCCCAACACAACACAAATGACACATAGCCCACAGACTCAGTGTGCCACTCAACCACAGCCAATAAGGCAAAACAATGTACCCAACACACTAGTCATAGGTGACTCTATAGTCAGGTACACTGATGTCCCACTCACCAGGCTAAACAAGGAGAAGGTTACTGTCAGCTGCCTGTCAGGTGCCAGGATCCGCCACATAACCCATGCACTCAGGTCACTCCACAACAAGTACAAATATGACTCTGTCATTGTCCATGTTGGTGTGAATGACCTGAGACGTACCTCCCTGGACTACAGGAAAAGAGACATGGAAGAGCTCTCCGATCTTGTAGCCCAGGCAGGTATGACCCTAGCCCTGAGTAGCATTCTGCCATCGCCCAGAATGATATCGCAGTACAAGGTCAAAATGATTGACTTCAACAATTGGCTAAGCTTCTGGTGTCATTCTAAGGGGATCCAGTATCTGTCTGCTTGGGATGACATGGTCGACAGACAATGATGCTTTGCCACAAATGGCCTGCACCTGTTGCCCCTGGGATTCCAAATACTGGCTAAGGCTCTTGATGCCCCTGTAGTGCCTTTTTTAGGCAGGGTTCAAATAACAAATTCACCACCATAACAGGAACAGGCAAGCAAAAACTGAGGGTAATGCTACTCAATGCTAGAAGTCTAAATCTCAAAATGCACTCACTCGAGGCACTCCTTAAAATGGAGAACATCAATATCTGTGCAGTGACTGAGACCTGGTTCAAGGCTCCAGAGAGCACCCCTGCACTACCAGGCTATAACTCATACCACACTTTTCGGCCATGTAACCTGGACCGAAACACCAAAGGTGGAGGTGTGTCCATATTCATTAAGCATATCCACACCTCCGGGCTAGTTGTTCAGCATAATGCATCGGAGGTTATCCAAGTGCAACTAACTTTGGGCAAAACTGCAATCCAAATTGTAGCTTGCTACAGATCCCCACCATGCCCCAGGATTCCCACTCCTCTTTTCTTGATGTACTGGAAAATATTAGGGTTCAACCAAACACCCTAATAATGGGCGACTTCAACTACCCCACCATTAACTGGGAAAACTACTCGTGTACCAACTCCTTAGCTCAATGCTTTCTGGAATTCATAAACTCCAATGCCCTAGATCAACTTATCCACACCCCCACCAGGGGCAACAATATCCTAGACCTAGTCATTACCAACATGAGTGACCAGTGTTCCACACCTGAAGTCAACTCCTCATTGGTCCGGTCCGATCATAAGTTTATCACCCTGGATATCCAGATCCCACCCCCACCCCCCCCCATTAAGGAAACCACAGTAAAAAATTTCTCCAAAGCCAACTTCATGCTTCTTAAGACAGAAGTGGTGAACTTCATGACACCCATGCAGATGGACAATACAGTTACAACTGCTGAATCCTACACAAATGCACTCTATAAGCACTTACACGAGTGCATGGATCGTGCTATCCCAAACAGAACCAAGACGCTATCCTCCAAAAAAAGGAAGCCATTCTGGTGGTCCTCTGCCATAAGCAAACTGTACAACAGAAGGAAGAAACTGTTGCAAAAGAGAGTAAAATCCCATGAGTGGAGGAGCTCCCTGGTCAGCCCCAGTAAGAAGCTGAGATCCCTTATAAGATCCTCCAAAGCTAGCTACGAAAACAAAATCACCACTAAATCCAAGGACAACCACAAAGCATTCTATAGCTATGTCAAGAATATAGATGGCAACACCCAGATCTGCTCTGAGTTACAGCACAAAGGCACAAAAATTACAGAACCAACTGATATTGCCAACATCCTGGCAGATAGGTTCAGTGCTAACTTTACCCCCCTCTCACCCCCTAAAGGGCCCATATCTATACAGGAAGAATACAGAGTCCCTGTAATCACAACTACGCAGGTAAAAGCTGCACTCTCTAAAGCCAAAAACACAGCATCCATGGGACCGGACAATATCCCAGGCTGCATTTTACACGAACTTCAGAACGAACTGGCTCCCCATTTAAGCACCATGTTCAATAATAGCCTCGCATCAGGCTTTGTGCCCACTGAATGGCGCACAGCAACAGTTATCTCACTCCACAAACTGGGAGCCACTACTGATCCCTGGAACTATTGACCTATTAGCCAGACGAGCCTGGTCTGCAAGGCCATGGAACGTATCATCATGGAACTCATAAACAAAGACATTGGTAACCTCCAAACTCTGGATTCCACCCAGTTCGGGTTTGTGAAAGGCAGATCATGCCTCCTGAACCTGACCAACTTCTTTGAGGCAGTCACCAAAGCCATGGATGAGGGTAAGGTGGTTCACACAGCCTATCTTGACCTCGACAAGGCTTTCGACACCATCCCCCATTCTGGAATTATAGCTAAACTCACTAAACTAGGTATAAATCCATACGTCACAAGATGGGTTCCCAACTGGCTCACTGACAGAACCCGCACTGTAAAAGTTGCACACTCCAAACCTGACCTCAAAGCAGTGACAAGTGGAGTACCACAGGGTTCCGTCCTGGGACCTTTCCTGTTTGGTATCTACTTCTCTGAAGTACAGGCTAACACAAAAGGCCTATGGCTAAAGACGTTCGTAGATAACTGCAAACTAGGAGCCATAGTCAAGTCCCCAAATGATGTGGACATCCTACAGAAGGGCCTCACTGAGATAGATCCCTGGTGTCAGAGTCATGGCCTCAAGCTCAATGCCAAAAAGTGCAGTGTCATCCCCTGTGGTAAAAACTCTGTACCCATGAACTACCACAGAGGCAGCAATCTACTTAACATCAAATGCGTGATAAGAGACCTTGGGACTCAGGTAAACAGAAGTCTCTCCTTTGATAGTCACATCGCCACAGTAGTCAGGAAGTCTTTCTACATGGCACACCTCATCATAAAAGGGTTCTCATCCAGGAAAAAAGAGGTCATTGTTCCCCTCTACTCATCACTCATTAGACCCATTAAAGAGTACAACGCCCCTTTTGGAATGTATCTCATAAGGTATCTGCAGCAGCTGGAAAGGCCACAGCAGTACCTCACAAAGGATTACTGGCCTCATACAAATGCCCTACACTGACCGCCTCAAAAAACTCCAGCTTTACTCCGTAGCATATCACCTACTCTGAGGTAATCTCTGCCTAACAAAGCTATGTCAAACCCAGAGCTGTTGGACATGCTACACCTAAAGAAATCCCAATCCCTCCGAGCTACATTCTCTAGGGACTTAAACCTTGTCACCACAATAAACAGAACATGCTGGAGGGATAGATTTCTGTCCCAGAGACTTCCTATACTCTGGAACAAGCTACCCGTCTATGTCAAGCAAAGTTCTTCATTAGCACTCTTCAAGAAAAACGTTGATGAGTGAATGGGAAATAGGAAATACACCCCGAGAATCACTTCTGTGTCTCTGCTGGACAGTGGCATAGGAAAATAACTTTCTTGTGTGGCGTAAGCTATGGAACCTTGCTAGCTAGGCTTACGTAGGCCCTTGGGCCGATAGCCTAGTATCTACCTATGAACCTATGAATAAATATATAACCAGAAGAGCAATGTAAATGTAGTAACAGTAGGGATGCTAGCTGTCGAGGCTAGAACAATGTAGTATAACTTATGTTGTTTAACAAAGCACTTTACTGTAACTCTAAGAAAAGGATATTTTCAGCAAATGGTATAATCTGACCTGTTTTAACAGTTCCCTGGCCCAAAATGGAGAACATAGTTCATGCACTTTTCCTCTCAGTCATGATTCCCTCCTGCTTCACCTTCTTTGAACACTGCAAAAAAATGGTCACTTAAAGAAGCACATTCAGTATCCTGTTCTCCCACACCTCTCAACTGTCCAGATTTAATAGAATGTGCAGATTTTGTCTCATATTTTTGGTGGCTTTCTGGCAAATCACTGAAGACTGAAGTCATTAAATAATGACTGACATTTGAGTTACAGACCTTATATCCTTCAGATAAAGCATGCTAACACAAAACCTGTAGTTCTAACAACTTTCTAAGTTTATAAGCAGAATATTTTAAATCTGTCCCTATTTTTGGGCATTTGTCCCCAATTATTTTTGGCTTTGCAGGTTTCTTTCACTAAGAGGTTGAGAAGTATTCATTCTTCACATATTGCACTTGTTTGGCAATGAGTGCAGAAGATTAATGTTATGAGTTTTTAACATGCTTCACTTGCCTATTGTGAAATTCTGAGCAAGTCAGGAAGTCATTTAACCAGACAGTACTCATGGACCGAGACTATAAATGGTCCATGTGGATCAGTGTGCGGTAGCCTGACTAACAAATACAAAATAAATATGTATGTTCTGTTTAGTCCATCTTCTTTCCTTAGCCCCCTCCCCAACATGTGCCTTTAGAATAATAATGGTTTCATACACTCAGAAGAAAATATCTTTTCTACAGTCTGATAAGCTCAAATTACATCATCGCTGCTGTAGGAAAGCACATTTAAAATTCAGTTTCTTGTCGCTTTCATATACTAGATTCATTTTCCTGTCTTTTCCGTTTAGAATTCTGTTTAGTCTGATGTCTTATAATGAAGTAGTAACTACAAACCTCAGTATTTATTACCTTTTGAAATGAGTACTACTCTGAACACTCAAAGTTTTGAACAGGGGAGATCTATATTTTCTCTTGCAAGCCTGACTGTCTAGCCGTCTCAGTATTTCACTGACCTTTTCATGTCTCTCGCCTAGGTCGGTACATCCCATTAAGATGTACCACAGTATACTAAATATTTTTGTGAGTAGTAAAACACAGTCCAGAATAGGATGCTATATCTCATACAGCCTTACACCATTGTGTAGCCATAGTGTACTGTCTGAGGTACACATGCAAATGCTCCCCCCTTCTCCATCATATTTGATTCAGAGGTGTCATCAATGCAATAGCTGGTCACAGCAGCATAACGTGCGACTTAACCAATTACCTTCTCAGCTAATAAGTTGCTCAACTGTCTGTGTGTTCAAAGTATCACTCGAGCTGAGGGAGGCTGGGCAATGGTTTGTGGTAGTGGCACAGAGCACTGATTGAGTCACAAAAAAAATACTCCCTGTATCTTAGGATAAACCCTGTTGGCAAGGAAGTTCCCTGTGGTATTCACAGCCCTTCTACCACAACTACACTTACAGTCAAGATGCTTAGTTTCCACTAATGGGACACCATATATCTATCAAGTTTCTCATTACCATATATAGTAATGACCCTAGCTCTGCTATTGTACCCAATGCTGTGGAATCTTTATGAATCCCAGTCTGTCATTACAGCAGAGCAAAGCACAGATAGGGAAATCTATTCATTAAGGTGTACAGAGTACATTACTACATAGCTTTTCCAAGCTCCACTGAGCTGTGCTGAGATTTTGTAGATTGTTACTAGGCTAATGACCTGGAGGGGCAGCTTTCTAATCCTAGCCAAGTTTCTCTGAAAGAATAATGATGTTCTTTATCTGAACAGGACATTGAGAACCAGGAATGTGTAAACTACCTCTCTCCATAAGGGACATGGAGGCCAGGCCTGGGCTTAAACTGGGTAATAAACAAGCTCTGTTTCATGTGGATGGGAAGCCTCTTCCATAGGAGTGGCAGTCTCTGGGACACGCATCTGTCTATTCAGGATGTTCAGTTTACAGACAAAATTCAGGTCCCTAGGCCCTATAGTCCCTAGGCCCTATATTCTTGATACTCTTTGATTTAGGAATATTTAGGAGATTCATAGGTGTGGGGTTTGCTGATGCCTTGTAAGCCAGACATAGATATCACCTCAGCAATCTATAGGAGACTGAGTAGAAGGAAAGGGCTTTAAGGTATGGATAAGGCAGGTTTGTTACACTTTGTATTCTTTTTGTAAGGAACCTCTGAGGTCGCTCTGGTTGGTCAAATGCATAGCAAAGGGATCACTGAACTCTAGGACTGGTCAGATAAGGGTGGAGTACAGTGGGATAATGACCTCTCTGGACCTAGATGCCATGCCATTACATGTAAGCTGTGCAATATAAAAGGATTTCCTCACAACTGTGGCCACGTGTTGGTTGAAGGTGAGTCTGCTGTCTGTGTGTACCCAGATCCCTGACCACTGAGATGATGCTTCACATAACATTATACAATAGCTAATGACCTGCAGACAAGCTCATGGATTAAGTGGCATTGCAGCACATTGTACACCACACTGTACTGTATCCTCCTGTATAATAAATCAGAAAAATAGTAGGTTTTTCTGTAATGTGCAATGAAGCACCACCGGTAGAGTAGCTAGGGTGGGGCAAGAGGGCAACTGCCCTGGGTGCAAAGTGTTGGGAGGGTGAGCACAATCAGCCAGTCTAGATGTCTTTAACACAATACTTTTAAAAGCCGATATTGCATTTGCAGTCAGACCTGAGCTCTGTAGCACTCTGTGTTTGGTTTAAACAGCAGTTTGCTACAGTTCAAAAAGTAAAAATGAATAACACTTTTTTTAACTAAAGCCTGAATGCTGTAGAGATCCATGCTGGCAGGGTATGAACTGCAGCAAAGTGCTTACTACATTTATAGCAAGCAGTTTGTTACAGTTTAAAAGAAGAAATATATTTTCTTTTAAATCAAATGTATGGGGCGTTCAGCATGGATCTGACTGCAATAACCAATCACTTACAGTGAATTGCTTTTTTATTTTATTTTTTGGCTCTTCACTTGATGAGCTGAGAGAGGGGGCAATGGTTTGTGGTACTGGCACAGGCCACTGATTGAGCTAGCTACACTTCTGAGGATCACAGTCGAAGTCTTTGAATTGTGATCATAAACAGCTGTGTAATACATATAGCAAAGACTGCTTTAACACCTCTGCACATTGTTTGTAAATATGTGGATCCAGCTACTGAACAGCACACACAACCTCTCAGGGAATAGATGATTAACAACTCTGTGGATTATCTGGCATAGCTCATACACTGTAATGTGTTGTATATAATTTATAATCATACCTGCTGTGGACAGATGACGTGTCTCTGGTATAGAGACTCAGCAGACCTTACTCTGCATAACCTCTTAAACATTTGCAAATTCAGTGCTGTCGCAAACACCTGCTCAAGGAAACTAAAACTTTTTTTTTTAAAAATTAATAGAATAGAATACTGCTTCTATGGAAATGTCTTCCACTTCACATAAAGCGGAGTACTTCTCTTAATCTATTTAAATGTAATTTGGATGAATTTGATGGATAACCACAAATTCACCCCCCAGTTTAGTACCACTGACCCTTATGGATAGGGAAACATGCAATTACCTCCAAGATATACTTCTTCTGTCCAGCTTTGGATATTTGTATTGCAAAGTAAAGGGTTAATAATTACCATGGGAATGCAACGGCTAGGCTTCTTAAGATCCTCACAGATCAGTAGCCTGGTAAGTACATATGAATCTGAGATGGTCCGTGTTTAAGTGAGTAATCAGGCTGTGGGTAGATTATTGCTGTTAAAAACTGAGCTTGCATTAAAATTGCAACATTTATAGCTTTTATGGACAGGTTACCGAATTGAAAGGATCTGTTAAGAATAAAACTATGCTAGGTTTTAACAATGACACATTTTAAAATGCTGTTAATGTAAACCCACTAGTCTCAATGACATTGTTTCCTAGGTGATATTGTAACATTGATTAATTGACTTGCTCAGAGTAATAAGATAGGCAAATGGGAATGGAGAGATTCAAATTAGGGGCAAAGAATGATTCTTTTTTTAGCTCATATTCATAATCTTAAATCCTTAATTCACTTTGCTTAACTTTCAGACGTGAACAAATACATTGAGCTCTCACTGGTGTTTGTGTGTGTGGGGGGCTGTGTTTGTACATGTGTGCAGGCATGCATGTTCATGCAAGCACATACAGTACAAGAAACAGCTATGGCAGAAAATATTTAATACGCTATCCACTCCAGTAAGAATTAAAGGAGAACACAGGTGTTGCTTGTTGAGAGGCAAAACCTCTCTGACAGTTGAGAAAAACTGAAAACTGTATGCAAAGCAAACTCCACATTATACAAAAGTGTCTCCAGGCACATACAAAATTCAAGATGAAAAAGAACTTGAAAAGGTTATGTATTGGGCTTTAGTAAATGGCACTATTTATTTATTTTCCCATCAGAACTTGGAAAATCTGAAGAACTCAACCTGAGGAAATAATTTTATGTATCTGACATTTGAGAATATCAAGCAATACTTTCCATGGTACACTAAACATGAAAGTTAGTAGTACGCGTGGCCACCTGCGGCCTTTGTTACTGGAATCAAGAGGTCCTTGAGGCTCTGTGGGAAATTTAACAATACTAATGGATTTATAAGGACTAAGGCAGCAGTACTTTCTAAGCAAAATAGTTTTCATGATGTGTTTCTAATGAGTGATTTTTGGAGTAACAAAAAGCAAATTAGAATACTAGTGATTGAAGTGAATATATGTTTTCCAAAATCGCTGATACTCCTGGGCATTGTGAAACAGCAGTTGCATCGTCATAGTAAAAAGATTGCATTAAATCCCTGCTTGGTTACTCCCAGAGACCATGTAAACATAGTGTAAGCAAATCCATAATATGACAACATGATACTGTGATTAAAGATTGAAGTTTCATTCCACAATTATATTTCTGGCCAAGTTTAAATCCTGACTGCCTGTATAAGTCAGAATGCACAGATGGTACCAAGAGAGGTAAAGCCGTTAATATGACATGAAGTGCACACCTCTGTCAAACTCCTAAGTATAAGTTCAGAGACTCGTATGAATACAAAGTTAATGCAAACTGATATTTTAGTCCAAGTAGACGTCTGGTTTCTTTTTCTTGCACTACTTACATTACTGTGTGAACCAGTAATAACATGCAGCTAATTTATAATGTCTGTTTACATTTTCTGCCAGAAAACTGCAGTTTCTCTCAGAAGCTGGTATGTAATTGCCTAGGGGTTTCTGCTCTTCACCGCTAGCCAGAAGCTTGCTATTCATATGGTAAGCTATGCTAGATTACAAAAACAAATACTGTAGCAATACTATGTTCTTAACTGAATGGTAGATCTTGTTTATTGAATGCTATGCAGAGACGATCAAATAACACAAATATGTTTTCTTTGTCTTTCTTTTGTAATGTATATTTTGTTGGTCCTGACCTATTGGACCTATGACTGCCTTATCCAAGGAAGCATAGAACCTAGTGAGTGGTATTTATCATGGTTTGTGAAAATTTAGGAAGACATGGCATGCTAGTCATCAGTGCATCAGTTCATGGGGTGATCACACTTCACTGTTATAGTGTTGGATGGACAGTTAGAAATGCTGGTGATTCACAATGATATCAATTTAAATGACACCGAATGCACTGATTAAAAAATGCTATGCCTTTCATGGAACAACTATGTCTTTTGATGAGTGAGTTTTTCATCTCATGCTGTTTTCACACCTTAAGAGCAACTGGTTGCAAGATGGTATCAAATTGCCTAACTTTTGGAGCATTGAATTCAAAAAGTATATATGAGATAATGCTGTGAAAGATGAGAGTAGCTGAGACAATCTGCTAAGGGGTGAGTAAAGGTTTGGACTTGTCAGTAAGTTACAGAGGAAAGGGGTTTTTTTTGCCTTGTAGCTAGGGGTTTTCCTCATCCATCCAGTCTACCAAGCGCAGTAACCACTTGAAATGGGAACTGTTAAAGTAAGTTCAGAAACCTGGAGATTGAATGGCTGAAAAAAATCGGACTTACATTGTCTGAGGCTGCCATTTCTCAGAATATTCCATTGTCTCCAAGTATGGTGATCTCTGAATTGGTATATTTAAGTATGAGTGGTGTAGGAGTGCAAGGCAGCTTGCATCTTTGCAAGAGAAGTTTACAAGTGCTGAAATTTCAATAAAATGCCACTAAGCACTCCTTACTGCCCTCCGACTGTAATCCATGTTCAGAACTAGTCAGGTGAACAGTGCTTCCTGGGCCAGTGTCATACTGCTGAGAGAGTTTTCCTACCTATATTTTATTCTCATCCCCAAGGTGCAGTCCTCCCCCTCAAAGGAGTGGATGCAGTGGTGTCATGGAATATCATCCATTCCTATGTATACAACTCCACCAAAGTCAAATCTTAGACAGTACACTTTCAGACTCCAAAATGTATCAACATCAGGAGGTGTGCCCAAGCATTTACTTTCTTCCCCACTCTGGGCAGGCCAATCCTCCCTGCCTCATATGCTAACCAAGCTTGGTTCACCTGACCTGTAGTCAGAGCTTTCTGCTTCTGTGGTACTGGTGAAGCAAGGAGAGAAAGGTGCTGTAGTCTAAGAAAGGACCTGCTAGGTTCATAGGTTCTTAGATTAGTACTAGCTTAACTGCCTTTGTGGGCCACTTTAAGCCTAGCCAAGTACCCATTGTGAGAATCAAACCCTGTATCTTGTGTCTGTAAGGTAAACGCCTTAACCATTATGTTAACTTCCTCCGTCCCAATAATGTGAATGTTAGAGTTCATAGTAGCAGGAATATTTCAGAGATATATGTGCAGTGCAAGGTTTGTACACAGGGAATGTAAGGTAGTTAATGGATTCAGTGATACTTTGTAATAGCAGAAACTCTTTTCTGAGGCACCTTAAAGTGATTTTTCTGATGTTAGTGAATGCATCACAGCATTTGATGAATCAAGTGCTATTTAATAAAAAGAATTGTAAAGTTTTTATTAACCATGCCCTAAATAAATTTCAAACTGTGATGTTACCCATGAGGTAATGTGTTTTGTGGTTATGAACTTTAATGGAACACCTCTGTGCATGATCTGTGGTGTGCCCATGAATGGCTATAGACGCAACACATGTTTTCACCATACTGACACCACTAAGATGGAGGTTCTGAGATGCATACTTTCACGTTCTTTGCTCAAGAATACGGGATAAAGCAAAACAAAAAACAGATGGGCAGAGGACTAAAATTAGAACAACTTTTTAAATATTTTAATTCACTTAAAACAGAATAGGTTTTACATCAACATGTATTTTTGGAACAGTAAAAAGTATGAAACTCTAATGTCCAGTATTACTGACTAAAACTAATCCTTTGTAATTTATTAGGAAATCAAAAAAACTGAGGGATGAGACAAAATCATGAGACAAAATGGGTGACAGATGAGGAGTATGCTGAGATGCCTGATAGAGAAAAACTCACTTTGTCAAGTTAACAAGACTCAGGTTATGCCAGGGGGTTATATGTCAGAGGATAGCTTTGTAGGGCATCCTGTAAACTAATGGGATGCTTGTAGAGACTTCACAGCACAGAAATATGGTGGTAGCTGGAAGGGCCACCTGTCAATAGCATAAAGCCTTTAACCTATTGAGTTTCTTGTTAGAAATGATCATAAAGAAGAGGGACTGTGTATTTAAACAAGATATAAACCAATGCATGGCTAGGAGTATTCAAGTCATTTGGTGACATGAGCTGCTTATTTCAGTTGCTGTTCCTCAGGTAGTAACAGGATGATCTGACCACCACTGGCATTTGGTTTTTCCAACATGTCCTGTTTAGGCTCTTAAAATGTATTCCAGATGTTTGTTTGGATGTGCAACAAATCCATCTGTGTCAGATCAGATGCTGCCTTGTACGCTAGACAAAAATCACCACACAGCAGTCTGTTTAAGAATGACTACAGGGACAGGGCTTTCTACAGTCTGCAGAGAACTTGTTTACTGTCTGTATTCTGTTTCAGCTTGTATCTTAAGAGATTTGCCCATTAATCAAAGCCATCTCAAACTGCTGCTGTCCCACTAGGGGACAAGTTTTATAACTCATTTTAAAGCATTAATCCTGACACCCAAGCATTTTGATGCATATGGCTGAATGCATGGTGATTATGGATTATTGTAGACTCAGGATTCTTTGACAGGGTTGGTATGGGGAGGTGTCTACCTGACTCCCTTCCTCCCTCAGCAATAGGAATTTAACCTTGCATTTTGCCTTACATGCCCTACATTTTTGCACGGGGAAGACTGAATGTGTACTACAGACTTGGATTTACAAGCACACCTATACAATATAAAAGGGTGAAAAAATGTCCTAAGTAAACATTCAAAGGGTGTGTACTAAGTATAAATAATTTTTTTTTTTTTTTTTGGAAAACGTGCAGATTTCAGAGAGAGGTGGAAGTTGGCAGAATGGCTGGAATACCATTAGGTGGATTGTCAGTTGTTAAATGCCTCTGACCCCAGGGTTAAATTAATATATTTTGTTGCAAACTGGCTCAAAGACAGAACCCACAGAGTCAGAATTGCTGGAGCCATGTCAGACTCGAAACCAGTTACAAGTGGCATCCCACAAGGCTCAGTCCTGGGACCTCTCTTGTTCGGTATATATTTTTCTGAGGTACAGGCTAACACGGGAGGACTGTGGCTGACCAAGTTCGCAGATGACTGCAAACTGGGTGCCATAATTGACTCTCCAGCTGACATGAGCATCCTTCAAAAGGGTCTCACAGAGATGGATAACTGGTGCCAGAGCCATGGCCTAAAGCTAAACACCAAAAAGTGTATAGTCATACCCTTTGGCAAAAACAAAGTGCCCACAAATTACCACATAGGTGGTAACCCATTAAGTATGGAGGAAGTAATTAGGGACCTGGGGACCCAAGTCAATAGTAATCTCTCCTTCAACAACCACATTGCCAAAGTGGTTAGAAAGACCTTCTATATAGCCCACCTTATCATGAAAGGATTCACATCTAGATCAAGAGAGGTCATCGTGCCCCTTTATTCATCCCTCATCAGGCCCATAATAGAATACAATGCCCCATTTGGGATGTACCTTACCCGACACCTGCAGCAACTAGAAAGACCCCAAAAGTACCTCACAAAGAGGATCAAGGGACTCAAACAGATGCCATATGCTGCTCGGTTAAAGAAACTCCAGCTCTACTCAGTTGCATACCACCTATTTAGAGGCGATCTATGCCTGACGTATAAAGCTATGTCCAACCCGGAATTAATGGACATGCTCCACCTCAGAAAATCCAAATCCCTTAGAGCTACGCACTCGAGGGACTTGAACCTCAGAACAGAAATAAATAGGACATGCTGGAGGGACAGATTCATAACCCAGAGGCTCCCTTCACTCTGGAATAGAATCCCAGTACATGTTAGGCAGAGCCCCTCACTGACTCTCTTCTAGAGGAATCTTGACGAGTGGATGGGAGATCGCAGGTTTACCCCGGGGATTACTTCTGTGTCACTACTAGACAGAGGCACAGTAAACAAATCTTAAAAAGGGTACAGTAAACTCAATTGAAAGGGTGGCGAAAGCCAAACACACTCTGGCTAGGCTTGTAAATGCCCTAGGGCAGATAGCCTAGTATGAACCTATGAACCTAAAGGCACTAAACTTGTAATTTATTGTCTACAATTGAATACGTAAAATGCTTTTTTTTTTAAACTATGGTTGCATTTTAATGTCAGAAAAAGTTTGTTATATATATGTTATGAATTTTAAGCTGCAGGTTTTGATATTTTAGCATTTTTTTGAGTGACTGTCTCTCAGATGATGGCTTGTGGAGGTTTTCCTTTATGTGATTACTCTGGAAATTTAAAGCAAAATGGAGTCAGTTTATTTCGTTCTGGTGAAGTTCTTAACAGAGTAAAATGAAAGTGCTTTATTTCTGAGTTATTTACAATAAATTCCCACTGGATACTAATTCAAATTAGCTCCTGTAAGGCACATCCAGAGTATTTTTTGGATTGGACAGGTCACTGAATATATCTGGTTCAATACTCAATAAATAAAATAAAAATTCCAACTCTTGTATTAAGAAGCAGAAAAACAAATATTGCAACTCAGGCAATGTGTGTGTGTTTCTGAATTATCTATTTAAAAAAATAATTACGATACCCTCCTGGTTCACTTCCTTAATGAATGCACATTCCATACCTTTTAATTATCAGGCAGTAGACTTCCAATAAATGAGCCATGGAAACTATTTCCCAAAACATTTTTGCCTTTACTCCTCTGGTACAATCCTTTTCCTCTTGGTTCTTATATTCAACAATTGCATAATCTTCCTTATTTTAGAAAATAGCCTAGACGTTGATTTTCTGTTTGCTACCCTCATGTAAACTGGCAGATGACACCATATCCTGAACACCTGATAGTATGAGTGAAACACTGCACTGGGGTTTAATGGATCAATGTACTTGATGCAGATTTATGCACTGACCGTGTATGTTTGCGGCCTCTGAGGGACCCTCTCCTGGGAAGATCCACAGCACAATGGAAGACGGACTGCTCAATGAGCATGAGCAGTGAGATGCATTATGGGTGGTCTCTGCATGAACCCTCCCTTGGTGTGCCACAGTTACCACAACACTGGATGGTGGGGTTAAAGTAGTGGTGATATAGGACATAGAATGATCCCAGCTCTCCTAAGGTGATCCAGACTTGCCATAAGAAGAGTTGTGTCCATGATAGGCAGCTATGCAGTGACATCTGCAGCATATAGACCCCTATCCAGCTCTCCATGATGGTGCATAAATGGTCCAGGCCCTCCCACAAGTTGTTATACAGATCACATACAGTCATGAGCAGAACAGGTAAGGCCACATTGGGAATTTGCTTATCCCTGTATATTAGCCCTGCACAAATTCCAAGTAGTGCCATTAAAGCAATCGGATCAGATTGGCAGTTGTGGCAGTACCCATGGTGTGGCAGACCATCAGTAATCAACCCCTGCCACCACCCTCCTGCTGCTCAGTAGAGTTGGAGAAAAGTGTAGCTTTGACACTGGAGATGATGATGATAACTGCGCAGATGTGCTTGAAACATCCTGCTCTACCGTGTGTCATCCTGGGTTTGAGTGGTGGGTTGTCCATGCACATGAGCTGTCTCTGTGGAAGGGGGAGAGTATGGCTGTCACACTCCCCATGTGTTTGACTGACACCAGAACCATCAACTGTGCTGGAATTTGGCTGCTGTCATCAGCACACCTGGACAGTTTGCTGCTAATAGCCATGCCAATATCCACGGTGGAAGAATCTGACAATACAGCACTTGTGAAAAGACATTTGCTTAATCAACACTATGCACCCTTCACCAAAGCCTACGGCCCAATGTAGTTAAACTTGTATAACAAAGAGCTATGGAACATCAATTAATATAGCTTTAGCAGGCTGATATTGTAGGTGTAGTCTATTTTCCAGTAATAAAAAAGAAGTTATGCTAATTAGTCATATGGCCCTTAGATGGGTAGTACTGATAGTCCCGTATATTACAACAAACCCACTTGTAGCACTAGCAAATGATATTTAAGCTGCACTGTGCAATGTAAACCCTGTTTCAGAACTACACCATGGGTAATGGTGCTGTACTGAAAGCCAGACATAAAGCCTAGGAACGTCTTCCTGTATGTCAATGACTCTGTCAGTGGACCCTCACTTATGGCGTTCTGTTTCTGTGCCAGGGATGATCAAGTAGGTGACTTTTCATTTTGCTTACTGCCTGCACTGATGATAGGCAAAAAAAAAAAAAAAATCCTGCCAGACACACTCACAGAAGCCCTGTCAGATCTCATTCTAGAACATCTCCCAACCATGGTGAAGGAAGCCCTGCAACAGGAAGTTATTTCCTGCCTGGAAGGATATCTTCTTGCAGTGTCTTTCAGGGTCAGGCTTGACACCTGTAATATCAAAGGAATGCAGGTGTAAGCTGGAGGCGGTGTTATACTCTGTATTCCCCTACAGCAGCAAGACATGAAAATGCAGAGTGCTGACACACAGCATATTACATGTTATGCATGAAGCAGCGACACAGCATATTACATGTTACGCATGAAGCAGCGACACACAGCATATTACATGTTACGCATGAAGCAGTGACACACAGCATATTACATGTTACGCATGAAGCAGTGACATACAGCATATTACATGTTACGCATGAAGCAGCGACACACAGCATATTACATGTTACGCATGAAGCAGCGACACACAGCATATTACATGTTACGTATGAAGCAGCGACACACAGCATATTACATGTTACGCATGAAGCAGCGACACAGCATATTACATGTTACGCATGAAGCAGCGACACACAGCATATTACATGTTACGCATGAAGCAGCGACACAGCATATTACATGTTACGCATGAAGCAGCGACACACAGCATATTACATGTTACGCATGAAGCAGCGACACACAGCATATTACATGTTACGCATGAAGCAGCGACACACAGCATATTACATGTTACGCATGAAGCAGCGACACACAGCATATTACATGTTACGCATGAAGCAGCGACACACAGCATATTACATGTTACGCATGAAGCAGCGACACACAGCATATTACATGTTACGCATGAAGCAGCGACACACAGCATATTACATGTTACGCATGAAGCAGCGACACAGCATATTACATGTTACGCATGAAGCAGCGACACAGCATATTACATGTTACGCATGAAGCAGCGACACACAGCATATTACATGTTATGCATGAAGCAGCGACACAGCATATTACATGTTACGCATGAAGCAGCAACACACAGCATATTACATGTTACGCATGAAGCAGCGACACAGCATATTACATGTTACGCATGAAGCAGCGACACACAGCATATTACATGTTACGCATGAAGCAGCGACACACAGCATATTACATGTTACGCATGAAGCAGCGACACACAGCATATTACATGTTACGCATGAAGCAGCGACACACAGCATATTACATGTTACGCATGAAGCAGCGACACACAGCATATTACATGTTACGCATGAAGCAGCGACACACAGCATATTACATGTTACGCATGAAGCAGCGACACACAGCATAGTACATGTTACGCATGAAGCAGCGACACACAGCATAGTACGTTACGCATGAAGCAGCGACACACAGCATATTACATGTTACGCATGAAGCAGCGACACACAGCATATTACATGTTACGCATGAAGCAACACAAGCCATGTGTCTGACTGCTGTCCATGTGGTTGGGGTAGATTGTAGATATGATATATATTTTTGTGGGTGTTGCATTAACACATGCAGAGGAAACAGTGCAAAAAAGTGTATCTGGGGCAGATCATGAGTTATGTATGTCTGTGGGCCACAGCAGCATACATACTGTCTCTATCTAAACTATTAGTGCATACAAATCTAAATGCATCATATTAGTCTCCTGAGAAGTACAAATACCACAAGCTTAGCAATGGATTTGCCTGCCATTTTTCAACAACCTACCTAACAATAACATGTACCATAACTGGTCTTTTATCCAAGACTTGCAGAGGTGTGGAAATGTGAGTACTAGCTTTTCAAAAAAAGGGAAAAGAGAGAATTAAATTAATTTAATCGTTTCAGTTATGCTTAAATATTTATGTTGCTCTTAGTGACCTGTGTAGTAGTAATACTTTGTACTTTTGTTCTCTCTTCCATCTGTTTGCATTTTTAAGTTTGTTCTGGGACCTTAGTCTTGTGTATTTGACAGTTGTAGGAAGATTATGCTTCTGTGTTGTTCTACACTTCTATTTCCACAAGTGCAATTACTTATAAAAGCTATCCATTTGTATTTTAAACTCTGTTGACCCACAGTCTTGTAGTTTAATTTGCAGTTGTGGCAGAGCTGTGTACCTTGTAAGATTTTGAGCCTTAGTAATTTATTATTGCATTTTGTCCACAATCATTGTTACTGGTAGATTTCTACATAGTCTGGTGCTTTAAACTGTAGTAGGGCTATTGTGCTTCAGTGCTTTTGTATTCTGTTTATCTTTAACTTGCTTAAAGTTAAAGTGTGTTTGCCCCACCCACCACTAACATATTAAGCTGAAGTTTTTGATTGTGCTCCAGTATTGTGTTAATTGATTGTATGCTTTTCTACCTAGCTTACTTGGTTTTCCCCAATCATTTCATCCTTGTTATTTTTATAAGAAGGCTCTTATCTCCACCCCTTATGATCTGATTTCCAGAGTCCCTTCCTCCCCTCTTTCATTGCTATTGTCTGTTGTATAAGCTATTTATGTTCTCTTCCCACCCATTGCTTTCCATAGATCTATGACACTAAACGCCTACCCAACAAACCAGTATTGCTCTTGAGTAAACCTTTACTATATATTGTTTCTTGCTCATTTTCCAGGAGCTCAGCAAAGCTTGCAGTACTATTCTGTATTCAAGAAGTTGTTGTTTGTCTTTCGGCTTTCCCGGTAAGGAGTCGCCACAGCGGAACTCCGGTCCACTAATGATTGGCAGTAGATTTTTACAAAATGCAGAGGTGCCAGCTCGATGCTCAACCTTCAACGAAGGCACACCCATTTACGCACGCATGTCTTTCAAACGCTACCCAACCGCGGGGAGGACATGCAGACTCTGCACAGAAGGCACTCCCAAGCCAAGCCGAGAATCGAACGGGAGAACCTCTTGCTGTGAGGTAACAATGCTACTGCTGTACCACCCTGGCATTATTCAAGAAGTAATAAAATAAAAATGCTGTAACAGGCAGAAGAATTTAATAAAATAAATTAAAATACAGAAAGTGCTTTCACAGACAAGCTGCTTCATCAGACCATAAAAATATAATAATTACCATCAATTAAATATCAAAGTTCCATTCAAATCACCAAATGAAACACAATGTCAAACATGTGATTAAGAACATTAAAACTCATTTGAATAATCTTCATTGCTTAAGTGCAAGCCTTAAAGAGACCTGTCTGCAAATGTAAAATCCAAAAAAGTTCCCTGTTCTCCGTCTTATTCATAAAATCACCTAGTCTACCACCCTCGTGCAGTAGTTCAACCACCTTAAACCTAAAAGCATGGTCCTGCCCCTCATCCATAATATGTTTGGCCAAAGAATTTTTCATTCTGCTGTCTAATGTCCCTTACATACTCTCTTATGCATTCTAAAAGTGGCTCTATGAATCTATTACATGCTCTCTTATGCATTCTAAAAGGGAGCGATCAGTTTTCCCAATATAAAATTTACTGCAAGTTTCACACACTGCTAAATACACTAAATGCATAGACCTATAATTCACCTTTATTCTAAACCTATAGCTCTTATTGGTACCAGAATGTACAAAAATATTACTGTCAATAAAATTACACCTCCCACAAGGGAACGTGCCCATTTGATCCAAAACGTCGAAGCTCCTATTATTATTATAGCAGAACCATCTCTTTAGGGACTTCCTATTCCTAAACACAAACTTGGGTTGAGTTCTGATCACACTATAATTGATTTTATCATCTGATGTCAGTATATGCAAGTTCCTTTTAATAACCTCACATATAGGGTGTATATTGCTGGAATAACTCAGGGATACCAGCACACTGTTTGTCTTCAAAGACTCACCTTGATTTAAACTACTTAAGACACCTCTATACAAAAATTAAGGTCTAACTTTAAGTCTCACGTTTCTAGCATCTAACATTCCTATATGCAACTCTCTCTTTCATTGTAACTCCTCTACAAAATTCTTGACGCATTACGGCAAGATCATAATCAAATTTATCATCCCTGTTCAAACATGAAAACCTCATGGTCTTACCCCTTGTAATACATGTATATATAGGTGAGGGGTGTAAGCTCTAGGTAGAATATGATTTTTGTGACAATCCTTCCTATATCTACTAGTGATCACATTGTTACACTCATCCTTCCCTACCCATACGTCCAAAAATTCTATAGATCTATCAGAACATACAGCCGTAAACTTAAGAAAACTGGTCATGCTATGCAAGTAATGAATAAAACATCTAAGATCATCGTTACCTGTCCAAAGAAAGAATGTCATCCTCAAATCTTAAATACAAAGCTAAATGGGAAGAAAACATACTTGTATTCAAAACTTACCTTGCCTCCCAATGAGCTAGGAAACTACTAACTATTGTCGCATGGGGTTCCAATTGCCACATCAACTTTTTGGCGATAGTACATCCCTAAAAACATAAACACATTGTTCTCTAAAATTATCTCTATAAACTTATTAAATCTGTGAAATCTGAATTATAATCACTATTTTCTTTCAAGAAATCTCTAATAAAATCCAGACCTGATTCATTTGGTATCACTGTAAAAAGAGAACTAATGTCCATAGTAACAAATATGGTAGGTTCATTCAAAGGATAACTATGCAAATAATCATACAGTTGACTCAAACTGCCCAGTGTCATTCAAAACAGAAACTTTCTGATTCAATAGTCTAAGATATTTTTCTACATATATAGATAGCAGCTCTGTAAGCCATCCCTGTCCAGAAACAGTGGGCACACTAAAGATTTATGTATTTTAGGTAGACCTTGAAAAACAGGAATAAGTGGAAAATCAACTGAACAAAAGTTGTATACACTTCTTGAGTAATTATATTACTCAATAGACAATCATATAAAATGTGGTAAACATATTTAATGATGTCATTTATGTCCTTCAGACTTATAACAGCATAAACATCTTGGTCTAGAAGCATGTTAATCAGCACTAAATTATAAAAGTCAATGTCCAAAAGTACCAATGCCCCTCCTTTATCTGCTGGTGTCACTAAAATAGTCATATGTTCACGTATGATTTCAGGGCCTTCATTTCCCTTTTACTCAAGTTATAAAACTTTTTTACTTTCATCAGGACTAGTAAATAAAATATTTAAATCATGCTCACAGGTATTGGAAAACACCTCCAGTGTAGGACTGAGGGCTGGAGTAAAAAAAAAAAAAAGTTTTTTTAAAAGTACTTGCGTTCTACTTCCATCAGAAAACATTGTCCATAACATTAAATTATGTACAGACATCGTAATATCCAAATAGACTTCAAAAGTTGACTCATTAGCTGGAATAAAAGATAGTCCCTTTTGTAATATGGCTATATCATCTCCTGTCAACACGTTTTGCTAAGTAAACTATCAGAGAGTCGGTGTCCTCTCCGACATCCATTTTATGGATCGAACTTGCATCTGATCTTGTCAATTCATTTTCCTCTTCTGCTGGTTGAGCGGTCCCTCTCCAGATGATCTATCATCTGTATAGGCAATGGAAGACCCAGAAAAACCTGTTCAGACAAGGTGTTGGTACGCACTTCCTTCCATACCACTGGCTAGACAGGGGTTTGAGTCTTCTCTGGGACTACTTTTGTAATCAATTTATCATGTACTGTTTAAGGATCATTTGTCATTCTTGTGACATCTGATGATGTAACATTATCAGTACTCTCAGTCTGTGTCTTAAATTCCTTTGTCCATGAGAACACCTGTCTATTTATAAAATCAGTTATGTCCCTCTCAAGTTTTTTAAACTTTTGTTGTTTCCCTGACTCATAAATTAACACGGTCTCTGTAACACTAGCTAGAGCTGAGTCCACAAGCTCTGTGGGAAAACATTTGTAGAGCTGCTTCTGATTTTCAATAATTGAGTCACTCAAAGACCACTCAGAGTGTAAAAAAATCTGTATCAGAAATTTAACTCTGTCATTGTCATTCTAAGGGGATCCAGTATCTGTCTGCTTGGGATGACATGGTTGATAGACCATGATGCTTTGCCACAGATGGCCTGCACCTGTCACCCTTGGGATTCCGGATACTGGCTAAGGCTCTTGCTGCCCCTATAGTGCCTTTTTTTAGGAAAGGTTCAAATGACAAATTCACCACCGTAGCAGGAACAGGCAAGCAAAAACTGAGGGTAATGCTACTCAATGCTAGAAGTCTAAATCTCAAAATACACTCACTCGAGACACTCCTTAAAATGGAGAACATCGATATTTGTGCAGTGACTGATACCTGGTTCAAGGCTCCAGAGAGCACCTCTGCACTACCAGGCTATAACTCATACCACACTTTTCGGCCAAGTAACCTAGATCAAAACACCAAAGGCGGAGGTGTGTCCATATTCATTGAGGATATCCACACTTCCAGGCTAGTTGCTCAGCATAATGCATCCGAGGTTATCCAAGTGCAACTAACTCTGTGCAAAACTGCAATCCAAATTGTAGCTTGCTACAGATCCCCCACCATGCCCCAGGATTCCCACTCCTCTTTTCTTGATGTACTGGAAAATATTAGGGTTCAACCATACACCCTAATAATGGGTGACTTCATCTACCCCACCATTAACTGGGAAAACTACTCGTGTACCAACTCCTTAGCTCAACGCTTTCTGGAATTCATAAACTCCAATGCCCTGGATCAACTTATCCACACCCTCACCAGGGCAACAATATCCTAGACCTAGTCATTACCAACATGAGTGACCGGTGTTCCACACCTTAAGTCAACTCCTTGTTGGTCTGATCCGACCATAAGCTAATCATCTTTGATATCCACATCCCACTCCCACCCCCCATTAAGGAAACCACAGTAAAAAATTTCTCCAAAGCCAACTTCATGCTTCTTAAGAGAGAAGTGGTGAACTTCATGACACCCATGCAGATGGACAATACAGTTAAGACTGCTGAGTCCTACACAAATGCACTCTATAAGCACCTACATGAGTGCATGGATCATGCTATCCCAAACAGAACCAAGATGCTATCCTCCAAAAAAAGGAAGCCAATCTGGTGGTCCTGTCATAAACAAACTGAACAACAGAAGGAAGAAACTGTTGCAAAAGAGAGTAAAATCCCATGAGTGGAGGAGCTCCCTGGTCAACCTCAGTAAGAAGCTGAGATCCCTTATAAGATCCTCAAAAGCTAGCTACGAAAATAAAATTGCCACTAATTCCAAGGACAACCACAAAGCATTCTATAGCTATGTCAAGAATCTTGATGGCAACACCTAGATCTGCTCTGAGTTATAGCACAAAGGCATGAAAATTACAGAACCAACTGATATTGCCAACATCCTGACAGATAGGTTTAGTGCTAACTTTACCCCCCACCCCACCCCCTAAAGGGCCCATACTTATACAGGAAGAATGGAAAGACCCTGTAATCACAACTATGCAGGTAAAAGCTGCACTCTCTAAAGCCAAAAACACAGCATCCGTGTGACCGGACAACATCCCAGGCTGTGTTTTACACAAACTTCAGAAAAAACTGGCTCCCCACATAAGCATCACATTCAATAATAGCCTCGCATCAGGTTTTGTGCCCACTGAATGGTGCACAGCAGCAGTTATCCCACTCCACAAAGGGGGAGCCAACACTGATCCCGGGAACTATTGACCTATTAGCCTGACGAGCCTGGTCTGCAAGGCCATGGAACATATCACCATTGAACTCATTAACAAAGACATTGGTAACCTCCAAACTCTGGATCCCATCCAGTTCAGGGTTTGTGAAAGGCAAATCATGCCTTCTGAACCTGATTGACTTCTTTGAGGCAGTCACCAAAGCCGTAGATGAGGGTAAAGTGGTTCACACAGCCTATCT
>NC_056749.1:184423321-184453321 GCF_019279795.1 Protopterus annectens
CATTCATTGACCATAATTTAGGAAGCTATTCCCAGAGACATTAATTTATTGTGGAACGAACACCCATACCCACCAACCCACACCAGCCTACGGTAAATATGGAGGCTCATCAACTCGACTAAAACATACGTTTGGGATATATTTGGTTAAACACATGGCACCTCGACAGAAATCATGATGAGAAAACCAAGATCTCTGAAGCAGTGCTGCATTACTCTACCATCTTTGATCCTAATGAGATCACCTTTTCTTAGGGCTTTAACCCTGAAGTGCAGGTGTTCAGCCGTATTTCAAAGCTGTGAAAGTTCTCTTGCAGGCTTCAGCCCATGCTTGCTGGATGATTGCTTTCACATTATAATACAATGGCACTTGTATATTATGGCATCTGCTTATTATGAACTTGTGCTTCATTACCAAGGATCATTTAACAATATTGGTCAGTAAATAGCTTAAGACTATGTCTTGGGAGAACAGAGATGGGCAAGTATGGTACCAGAACAGGTGGATTTCTGTTTAATTTGAAATGGATCACTTAAGCAGGTTTCAATCCAAGATATTAAGTAGAAGTTTAATATGACATACAAAACCCTTTCAGCCATCATTGCTTAGGTATTTTGAGTGCTTTAGATAAAAATAGAAGTAAGATCAATGTAACAAATCCATTGTGCATTGCTCTCTTCAAACCTGGACCGAAAATACTACCAGCTCAAGAACTATTTTGCTTGCTGTGAAGAGCATTGTTAAACTCAAAACATCTCAAGTTTATATGTTTTTCCAAACTGGAGAGCTCACTAAAGGATTTTCATAATGCCTCTAAGCAGGAAGTTTTGAGTGGCACTGTCTAGGAATGGTAAGGTCAGCTCTGTACAGCTTTAGTACTGGTAAACAAAGATGATTCCTCTCTTTAGCTTTACCTTAACTGCTCCATGAAAAACTGAGAGAGGCATACAAAGCATATGAAGAGTATGACTGGCTTTATAATGTCCACCGTAAGATGTAGATGTTGGAGGTTTAGGGAGGTGGGCATTGCCACAGGACAAATTCACGTCTTAACTGCATAGTGACTTGAACATCTGACATTGTCATAACCTATTTTAAGCTGCCTAGCTATTCCACATGGCTTCATCCATAACCATTGAAGGAATACCATGGCAGCTAGTGGTGAAAGATCAAGGCTGAGGTATTTTACAATGAGCTTCCATATGCTAAAGTGATTTGTGGTAGGGAATATACACCAACATTGCTTTTTTTTTTTCTTCTTCTTCTTCAACCCATAATGACCATCAAGCCTCAATACCATCCATAAAGCCCATTTGCTCACATAGGAGAAAATAATCTTTCAACCCATTCATTTGCAAACTGTAAGTACAGTATTAATTTATCTGGTTTCGAGCCAGTGTAAAAGCAGGCCATAGTACATACTTAACAGTACAAGATAAACACTACTTATTGACTTTTAGTCAGTGTCACTCAGTCACCATCTTCCTTCACAATGTAGAGCCTGCGGTCACTACCTCTGACCCCAGTACTGCAGAAGCTGTGCCACAAGGACCAACTCCCAAAGATTTTCGCTAAGAATTTTGTCATTGTCCAGTACCCTATGGTCGATACATCTGACCCTGGCATTACAGGACCACTGCCACAAGACCCAACTTTCAAATGTTTTCACTGAGAATTGTCATTGTACAATAGCCTGTGGTCACTACATGCAGCTCTGGTACTGCAGGAGCTCTCTCACAAGGCCACTAGGTACTGGTTTTGTACTTAAGAGATTTTTATTTAAAGTGAGCTTCCTTTAGGTAAATCACATTTGTCTTCATATATAACAAATCAAGCATTTCAAGGGGGTTGTGGCATAGTCTGGCACTAGGCTTGACTTTCACCAGGGATTAATTGACCTGTGCAGAAAAAGCTGGGTAAAACTAATGTCCAGAATATACGTGCACTATGTTCATAGGTTCATAGGTTCATAGGTAGGTACTAAAGCCTAGCCAAAAAATGTACCCTGGCTTTCACCACCCAAGAAAATTATTTTCCTATGCCCCTGTCGAGCAGAGCCACAGAAGTGATCCCCGGGGTGAATTTCCCATTTCCCATCCAATCATCAAGATTTTTCTTGAAGAGTGCTAATGAGGAGCTCTGTTTAACATAGATAGGTAGTCTGTTCCAGAGTATAGGAAGTCTCTGGGACAGGAATCTATCCTCCAGCATGTTCTGTTTATTGTGGTGACAAGGTTAAGGTCCCTAGCGTAGCTCAGAGGGATTGGGATTTCTTTAAGTGGAGCATGTCCAACAGGTTTGACATAGCTTTGTATGTTAGACAGAGATCGCCCTGAGTAGGCGATATGCGATGGAGTAAAGCTGTAGTTTTTGAGACGGTCTGCATAGGGCATCTGTTTGAGGCCAGTAATCCTCTTTGTGAGGTATTTCTGTGGTCTTTCCAGTTGTATACCAAAGGGGCTTTGTACTCTATAATGGGTCTAATGAGTGATGAATAGGGGAACAATGACCTTTTTTTCTGGATGAATCCTTTTGTGATGAGATGAGCCAGAAGGTTTCCTGACCACTGTGATGTGATTATCAAAGGAGAGACTACTGTCCACCTGTGTCCCAAGGTCTCTTATCACATTTTGGCATTAAGTGGACTACCAGCTATGTGGTAGTTCATGGGTACAGAGTTTTTACCAAAGGGGATGACAATACACTTTGGCATTGAGCTTCAGGCCATGGCTTTGACACCAGGAATCTGTCTCAGTGAGGCCCTTTTGTAGTTTGTCCACATCATTAGGAGTTTCGATTATGGCTCCTAGTTTGCAGTCATCTGCAAACTTTGTTAGCCAAAGACCTTCTGTGTTGGCCTGCACTTCAGAGAAGTAGATACCAAACAGGAGAGGACCCAGGACTGAACCCTGTGGTACTCCACTTGTCACTGGTCTACAGTGTGGGTTCTGTCCGTGAGCCAGTTGGCAACCCATCTTATGACATAGGGATTCATACCTAGTTTAGTGAGCTTATCTATAATTCCAGAGGGGTTGGTGTGATCTAGATAAGTTGTGTGAACCATTTTACCATCATCTATGGCTTTGGTGACTGCTTCAAAGAAGTCAATCAGGTTTAGGAGACATGATCTGCTTTTACAAACCCAAACTGAGTAGGGTCCAGAGTTTGGAGATTACCAATGTCTTTAGTTCCATGGACCAGGCTGCTTGAGGTGAGGCTATGATTGAACATGGTACTTAGGTAGGGTGCCAGTTCATTCTGTAGTTCGTGTAGAACGCAGCCTGGGATATTGTCAGGTCCCAGCTTTGGATAGTGTGTTTTTTACCTGTGCAGCCATGATTATAGGAACTTTGCATTCTTCCGGTATAGAGATGGGCCCTCTAGGGGGTGAGAGGGGGGTAAAGTTAGCACTGAACCTATCTGCTAGGATGTTGGCAATATCAGTTGGTTCTGTATATTTAGTGCCATTATGCTGTAACTCAGAGCAGATCTGAGTGCTCCCATTTAGATTCTTGACATAGCTATAGAATGCTTTGTGGTTGTCTTTAGAGTCAGTGGCAATTTTGTTTTCGTAAGCTTTGGAGGATTTTATGAGGGATTTCAACTTCTTACTGAGGTTGACCAGGGAGTCCCTCCAGTCATGGGATTTTACTCTTTTTTGCAACAGTTTCTTTCTTCTGTTGTAGAGTTTGTTTATGGCAGAGGACCACCAGATTGGCTTTTTTTGGTGGATAACATCTTGGTTCTATTAGGGATAGTATGATCCATGCACTCGTGTAAGTGCTTATAAAGTGCATTTGTGTAGGATTCGGCAGTCATACCTCTATTGTCTGTCTGCATGGGTGTCATGAAGTTTTGAGAAGTTTTTATGATGGTTTCCTAATTGGGGCTTGGATGTCTAGGCTGATTAGCTTGTGGTTGGATCTGACCAACGGTGATGACCAGGTCTAGGATATTGCTGGCCCTGATGGGGGTGTGAATAAGTTGATCCAAGGCGTTGGAATTTATGAATTCTAGAAAAAGTGAGCAAAAAAGAGTTGGTACATGAGTAGTTTTCCCAGTTAATGGTGGGGTAGTTGAAATCATCCATTATTAGGGTGTTGGGTTGTGCCCTAATACTTTCCAGTGTATCAAGAAATGAGGAGTGGTGGGGTCTGTAGCAAGCTACAATTCAGAGTTAGTTGCACTTGGATAATCTCGGATGATATCCTTAATGAATATGGACACGCCTCCGCCTTTAGTGCTTCTTTCAAGTTAGGGTGCCAAAAGGTGTGGTATGAATTGAAGCCTGGTAATGGGGTGCTCTCTGGAGCTTTGAACCAGGTCTCTGTCACTGCAAAGATGTCAATATTCTCCATTTTAAGGAGTGCCTCGAGTGAGTGCATTTTGAGGGTTAGACTTCTAGCATTGAGTAGCATTACCCTCAGATTTAATTTGTCATTTGAACCTTGCCTAAAAAGGCACTATAGGGTGGCAAGAGTCTTAGCCAGTCCGGAATCCCTAGGGTGACAATTGCAGGGCCATCTCTGGCAAAGCATCGTGGACTGTCGATCATGAGACAAATACTGGATCCCCTTAGAATGACACCAGAAGCTTAGCCAATTGTTGAAGTTCTACTTATGTCATCAGAAAAACCCTATATATTTCATCAGAAAAAAAATGAATATATATATATATATATATATATATATATATATATATATATATATATATACACACACATATAATTTTTTTTTCATTTGTAACATGCTGTGGCTGCAATGCTTTTGGGTGACTTAAGATGTAGGGTCACATTCCGAGGTGAGCAGCTAGATAGCATAGCTGTTTCCAAATTCACAGTATAAAGTATACAGCTGTCTGCCAGGACTATAGCCAGAAATAGGCTGAAACTACCAAGTTCCTGCTATTCAGCAATTAATTTATCACTATGTAGTTTGAGTGCCCAAATACCACAGCGAAGTCAGGGTAGTTGACTAATGCTGTGTGTTAACCCCATCCCCCCTTTCTTGTTGTCATCCAAGTTCATGGCATCCACATGACCAAAACATTTAAGTGAATAGTATATTTAAAGATCATGCATTAATTTGATGGTATGTGTAAACTCACACTAGAAATGGAGTAACTTGCAATTTTATATTAACTTTTTTGTGGAATTTTTGTAAATGCAACCCCATTTGTCATATATATATAACTAAATGCTTTTCATAGAATATATAGTAACAAAAAAGTGCCCTTCTGGACCTCTACTCCGCACCTTTCAGCATCTTCGGGCACCCCGGTTCAGCACATGTGGCTATATCTGTACTATGTTACTGTGATCATTTATGCATGGATGTTCATGGGTTTTGTTATACAGGTGTGCATATGTGTGGTTGTATATGTCATAGTGGCATATCTTGAATACAAAAGACACTTGAGGCAGTCTAAACCAACAGTATGTACTGTAATACCTTTCATAGTAAATGGGACACTTTGCTTTAGTTATAAATCAAGTTAGATACTTCAGTCCTGATAAATCGCAATGTTTTTTTTTTCAGAATAGCAGTTTTACTGATGATAAATGTATACAGAAGCAATTTTGTGCTTCATTATTATTTTACTAAAATCTGCTATGAAACCTGAATAAATGCTTTGACCACAGCACTTTTCTAATTAATGTGTACATGCACATCTTTTCTTTATTGGTCAGAATTTTATTTTTAATTGCCTGTTGGTCTACCTACAGTATTAATATTTAAACTATGTGCAGCACAGTCAGTTTCTTCTCGGCTGGTATTATACTTTATTTCAGGACAGTTTTCAATAACAGTATAACAAATAAAACATGTTATGTTGAGTTATTTATTCTTCCAAGTCTCTAGTCAATGCCAGTGTAGCAGTAAAAGTTATCATATTCCACTTCATATGTTGTTTCTCCTGAACAGAAGTGTTTGGACCTCAGCCATGCATCTCTCAGTAAAATAAGCATCCATGTACTTCTGCTAGGTAGGTAGAGACCTGCATTATGTTGTTAATTAATTTTAGATTTCCTTTGGCTGGCCAAAAATCAGAACTGCTAAACATTCTCAAACTTTTGTTTTGCCAAGAATTTAGGTATGCCATTAATAGCATATGCCAAAAGTTGAAGTCATTCTTTTTTAAAAAAATCAAAGAAAAGAGAAAAAAAAATTCAAATTCAAGGCAGGCATATACTTGCGAACAGGTTAAACATAGGTTGACATGGCAACATAACAAAAATGAGCTTAACATGCTAGGAAAGACACTTCTTTGCAAGTATGTTACAACCTAAGTACATAAATTAGCAAACAAAAATCAAACGCTCAGTGACACTAACACATTTAATATGTGGAATTAAATTTATACTGAAAAAAAAATGTAAAAGTACATCTGATCCAACCTCCTCTTCTGGGACATTTGTACATAGTACTCATCAGCTGACAGTAATGATACTGTCTGCATACCACAAAAAACTCATATGATTTTAATTTATATAATTAGCAGCATAAAAATAACTGGGTTGTTTAATCAGTAAGCTAAATACAGTGCTGTCTTAATTAACCCACAAACCAGGAAAAAAAGAATGGAACAGTAAATGAATAACAGAAATGTTTTTTGTTAATTTGGTTCCCTGTTTGTTTTTGTATTTCCAAGAATTCCAAGTTCTAACTAGTGACTTGAAAGAGTGGTGTCCATGCGGAATACACGGGGAGAGTGGTGTGCATGCGGAATACATGGGGAGACCACATGCCGATAGCAAGCTATTAATTATTAGCACTAAAACTACAATAGGATGCTGCAAGGCATTTACCTGAGTTTTTAATTTGAGTGCAGCTTTATTTATTATAGCAATTCTGCTAAAATTACAAATTCCAAACTGCTCTTTAATAAAATGCCAAATTCCATAGTAATGATTTGCTATTAGTGTTGTATGAATAGTTCCTTGGCATTTAAACTGAATATTCATTAGTCTTGGTAGAATATCTGAGTGTTTAGATGTCATTTTTGGATATATTTTTTCATCCTATCCAGAGGATTGGTTCTAGCCCCCCTGCCCCCCTTCCTTGATCTTTGCAATAATTAGAGGACTCATGTACAGATTTAATCTGCTTAATATAATGCAATTATTTTTTGTAAGAGCTGGAGTATCACTGACATTGGATGCAGTTCTACATTAACTACCTGCATGCATAGATTACTAGAAATTACTAGAAATGACAACGAGAAGGGATGAGCTCCTAAAAATGTTCTGCATTAACTACCTGCATGCATGCATTGATTACTAGAAATGACAACGAGAAGGGATGAGCTCCTAAAAGTGTTCTGCATTAACTACCTGCATGCATGGATTACTAGAAATGACAACGAGAAGGGATGAGCTCCTAAAAATGTTCTGCATTAACTACCTGCATGCATGCATGGATTACTAGAAATGACAACGAGAAGGGATGAGCTCCTAAAAATGTTCTGCATTAACTACCTGCATGCATGGATTACTAGAAATGACAACGAGAAGGGATGAGCTCCTAAAAATGTTCTGCATTAACTACCTGCATGCATGGATTACTAGAAATGACAATGAGAAGGGATGAGCTCCTAAAAATGTTCTGCATTAACTACCTGCATGCATAGATTAATAGAAATGACAAAGAGAAGGGATGAGTTCCTAAAAATGTACAGAACGTGAATGACACATTTTGCAGGCAGGTGATGTAATGACCCTTAAAGGATCACTTCTGAAAGCGATTCACGTTTTACATTAACCGCAAAGAAAGACAGATTACACAATTGCACAGAGATAAGTGATGTCTCAGTGTTTGGTTCTCCATTCTAGCTCCAAGCTGCAGTACCTTTTGTGCAGAAACTGCAAGTGCTCCCTGCATCTTTGTGGGTTTTGTCAGGCACACCAGTTTTCTCCCATTTCTCAAAAATATGTCATAGGTGAACTTGTGATCCTTTAAAATGGAGACTGAAATCAAACATGGGCTGAGGAACTAGAGACTTTAGTAGATAAAACAAAGATCATATAGTTTACATAAAAAAATGCTTTTGCTCACTGTTGTGCATGCGGGTGTGTGTGTAAAATGTTGAATACAATGGCATCCTAGCCAGGACTATTTTCTGCACTATTTGCCATCAAGTCGTGGGATAGGCTCAGGTGACACAATCACCCTAAACAATGCATTTTGGCAAAATCAGGATTGAGTAATTTATTGTAGCAATAACCCACGGCTGGGTGTGGGTAATGCTGGATTTACCCACTGTTGGCATGGTTTCCCTCATGACCAAACCATGTCAACTGTGGGTAAATCCAGCATTACCCGCACCCAGACGTGTGTTATTGCTATTATACAATTATATTAGTTTTGTGTTGTGTTATGTTTGTGTTGTTGTTATTTAGGGTTTTTTTGCTTTACTTTGTATTCTTCCACTTTTTGTGAGATAAAATAGTCCAAACTTTGACATAGTTAGGCACAGCCCTTCTGTTTTGTCTTGAACTTTTGAGAATTATATTCCAAACAATAGGATGTGACATTGTATAATATGGGTCTATATTAGATGACAGAGTGCTTAAAAAAGCAAACGGTGATTAATCGACCCTATGTAAGCAAAAGCTTACAAATCGCTGTTCCAACAACAACCCAAAAGAAACATACTTTAAACATTACATTCAGTGGGGGGCTTTGCCCCCCACATCCCCCTACTTAAATATACCAACTCCGAGACCACACTACAGTGCCGAAAACGGCAAAGTAATGAAGCGGCCAAGCAAATTCTTTCCCAGGGAAAGAATTTGCTTAAAAGCCGCTTTGATATTTTGCCATTTCAGGCTTCTGAGTTTGACCAAGACGCATTCGAAAGAATGCGTCTTCGGTCTTCTAATAGGGAACCGTATAATGCATGTTATGCAACTGGTGTAGTGTTCAGAGTCCTACGCAGAAACACTGATGCTGTCCAGTGTTCTTCACTAACACCAGTTTTGTCTTACAAAATCTCCTCTCCATAAAAAATTCTCCATTTTGAACATCTGAAAAAAATAGCAACTCTACGGTTGTTTCATAACTGGATATAAAGGAAAAGATGAGCAACCTCTTATTCTTAGTGTAGCTCTTTTAGTACAATAAACTCTGTTAAGTTGCTCTATAAAGGTGCATGTCCATACAGAAAGTACATAAAGACTACCTAATAGGCAGTGAGAGTAGCTACTACATTATAGGTTCATAGGTTCATACTAGGCTATCTGCCCTAGGGCATTTACAAGCCTAGCCAGAGTGTGTTTGGCTTTCGCCACCCTTTGAAATGAGTTTACTGTGCCCTTTTTAAGGTTAGTTTACTGTGCCTCTGTCTAGTACAGACACAGAAGTAATCCCCGGGGTAAACCTACGATCTCCCATCCACTCGTCAAGATTCCTCATGAAGAGAGTCAGTGAGGGGCTCTGCCTAACATGGACTGAGATTCTATTACAGAGTGAAGGGAGCCTCTGAGTTATGAATCTGTCCCTCCAGCATGTCCTATTTATTTCTGTGCTGAGGTTCAAGTCTCTCAAGCACATAGCTCTAAGGGATTTGGATTTTCTGAGCCGGGTTGGACATGGCTTTATACGTCAGGCATAGACTGCCTCTAAGTAGGCGGTATGCAACCGAGTAGAGCTGGAGTTTCTTTAACCGAGCAGCATATGGCATCTGTTTGAGTCCCTTGATCCTCTTTGTGAGGTACTTTTGGGGTCTTTCTAGTTGCTGCAGGTGTCGGGTAAGGTACATCCCAAATGGGGCATTGTATTCAGTTATGGGCCTGATGAGGGATGAGTAAAGCGGCACAGTGACCTCCTTTGATCTAGATGTGAATCCTTTCATAAGGTGGGCTATATAGAAGGTCTTTCTAACCACTTTGGCAATGTGGTTGTCAAAGGAGAGATTACTATCAACTTGGGTCCCCAGGTCCCTAATTACTTCTTCCGTACTTAATGGATTACTGCCTATGTGGTAATTTGTGGGCACTTTGTTTTTGCCAAAGGGTATGACTATACACTTTTTGGCATTTAGTTTTAGGCCATGGCTCTGGCACCAGTTATCCGTCTCTATGAGACCCTTTTGGAGGATGCTTGTGTCAGCTGGAGAGTCGAATATGGTGCCCAGTTTGCAGTCATCTGCGAACTTGGTCAGCCACAGTCCTCCCGTATTAGCCTGCACCTCAGAAAAATATATACCGAACAAGAGAGGTCCCAGGACTGAGCCCTGTGGGACGCCACTTGTAACTGGTTTAGAGTCTGACATGGCTCCAGCAATTCTGACCATGTGGGTTCTGTCCTTGAGCCAGTTTGCAACCCATCTTATGACATAGGGGTTTATATTTAAGCTGAAGAGTTTGTCTATGATGCCCGAGTGGGGCATTGTGTCGAAAGCTTTTGCGAGGTCCAGGTAGGCTGTGTGGACTACCTTCCCTTCATTAATGGCCTTGGTGACTGTTTCAAAGAAGTCAATCAGGTTCAAGAGGCAGGATCTGCCCTTAATAAAGCCGAATTGGGTAGGATCCAGTGTCTGTAGGTCCCCAATGTCTTTGTTTATGAGTTCCATGATGATCCTGTCCATAGCTTTGCAGACCAGGCTGGTCAGGCTTATGGGGCGATAGTTTCCAGGGTCTGTAGAGGCACCACCTTTGTGGAGTGGGACCACTGTTGCAGTATGCCATTCTTTGGGTACATATCCAGTAGTAAGGCTGAGATTGAACAGCAGCTTTATGTGAGGGTTAAGCTCTTTTGGAGTTCATGTAGGATGCATCCTGGTGCACCGTCTGGTCCCACTGATGCTGTGTTTTTTGCTTTGGAGAGGGCGGTTTTCACCTGAGCATCTGAGATGTCAGGGAGGCAACACTCTGCTGGGATAGATATTTGTTCTTTTGGGGGGGGGGGGTTTGCACTGAACCTGTCTGCCAGGATGTTGGCAATGTCTATGGGCTCAGTGTATTTTTTGTCATTTTGGACTAACTCTGAGTATATCTGGGAGTTGCCACCCAGGTTCCTAACATAACTAAAGAAAGCCTTGTGATTATCTTTAGTGTCCTGTGCAATTTTTCTCTCGAAGCTGGCCTTGGATGATTTTATGAGGGATCGTAGTTTTTTGCTAGTACTGATCAGAGAAGCCTTCCATTTTAGGGATTTTGCTCTATCATGTAGTAGCTTCTTCCTTCTGTTGTATAGCTTATTTATGGCTGGGGTCCACCAGACAGGATGCCTGCCTTTGGAGGATTGGGTCTTGGTTTTATTTGGGATTGCATGATCCATGCATTCCTGGAGGTGTCCATAGAATGCGTTTATAAAGGATTCTGCAGATTGGGCCGTAGTTTCCACTGTCCCGGGGGGCCTTGAAGGATTCCACCTCGGTTTTGAGAAGTGTGAAGTTAGCTTTTGAGAAGTTTTTCACTGTGGTCTTCTGGGCTGGGGCTGGGGTCGGAATGTGGATTTCCAGTGAGATTAATTTATGGTCCAATCTTAACAATGAGGGGAATACTTCTGGTATGGAGCATAGAGTCCCCATGTTGGCGATGATCAGGTCTGTTTTCCCCTCTTGTGGGAATGGTGACTAGTTGTTCCATAGAATTTGAGTTTATAAATTCTAGGAACCTTTGGGCTAGGGTGTTGGGGCTTGAGTAATGCTCCCAGTCTATGTTTGGGTAGTTGAAGTCACCCAAAATGGTGTTTGGAGAGACCTTCATATTCTCCAGTGTCTTCAGGAAAGCTGAGTGGGCTTTCTGAGTTTGAGAGGGTGGTCTGTAGCATGCTACAAACTGAAAGGCAGATTTGCCCACTGTTAGTTGCACATGGATGGTCTCCGATGCTTCGTGCAATGCCACTAACCTGGAGGTGTGGGTATCTTTGATGAATATGGATATTCCCCCTCCTTTTGTGGTTCGGTCTGAGTTTTGGGGCCGAAAAGCATGATATGAGGTATAACCTGGTAGTGCTGGGGTGCTCTCGGGAGCTTTGAACCAGGTTTCTGTCACTGTACAGACATCGATGTTCTCCTTACTGAGGAGGGCTTCGAGAGCATGCATCTTGAGGTTTAGACTTCTGGTGTTGAGCAGTATTACCCTTAGTTTCTTTTTTCTTGTGTTGTCTATGGAGGTGGGTTTGTCTTTTGAGCCTTGCCTAAAAAAGGCACTATGGGGGTGGCAAGAGCCTTTGCCAATATCCGAAAGCCCAGGGGTGATAGGTGCAAGCCGGCCCTAGTGAAGCAACGTGGCTTGTCGAGCATGTCATCCCAGGCTGACAGACACTGGATCCCCTTTGAATGACACCAATACTTAAGCCAATTGTTAAAATTGATCATTTTGTCTTTATATTGTGGCATCATTCTTGGTGAGGGTAAGATGCTGCTCAAGGTCAGGGTCATACCGGCTTGGGCTACATGATCAGAGAGCTCTTCTATGTCTCTTTTCATGTAGTCCAGGGAGGTACGTCTCAGGTCATTCACACCAGCATGGACAATGACTGAGTCATATTTGTACTTGCTTTGGAGTGACCTGAGTGCTTGTGTTATGTGGCAGATTCTAGCACCTGACAGGCAGCTCACCGTGACCTTCTGTTTGTTCAGCCTGGTGAGCGGGACATCAGTGTGTCTGACAATAGAGTCACGTATTACAAGTGTATCACGTGTGTTGTTTAGCCTTAAGGGCTGTGACTGTTTGGCACACTGACTTTGTGAGCTATGTGTTGCATGTGTTTTGTTTTGGGGTAGCAGTTGCTTGGATGTCTGCTTTGGAGGTCTCTGCTGCTTAGGCAGATTTTTATTTAGAGCCTCCGAGTATGTTTTTGTATGTTTATGTGTTTGGTTTGCTGTTGTGGTAAGTCTATGTGAGACTGGATTTGTGGTGTGTGAGGTTACCTTCTCCTCCTGACTGGTTGCACCAGTACTGAGTCGAGAGAGCTCAGCCTCCAGTTTGGCTATATGGTTGCATCTCTCACATATATTTGTACTTTTTGGGAGGAGGAGAGGGTTGTCTGTGTACATGAGGCAGTTGTAACATTGCCTCAAGATTCCCAGATTCACCAGCTGGCCTGGAGAGGAAACCAGCAACTGACCTTTGGACATGCTAGAATAGTATAGGGAACTCCTTTATAACTGAATCAAAAAGGACCAATAGGGAACAAGGTACTCAAAGGGAGTATATGAGGATGTAGTGCTTTTTAGTTTATTAGTGCTAACTTATAAAATTGCTTATATGAGCAAGTGCAGGGTTTTAGATTGAGACTATAGTGTTTAATTTGAGAGTTAGAGCAGTTCTAAGGGAAACGCAGAGAATGGTTTAAACCCGATTAACCGGCACTGCCCGATGCTGCGCTATGCGCACAATCACGGAAAACTGAGCTAAAGCGGGTTTTTATACAGGGAACTTGGAAGAGCTAAAAATTAGCCCAAAACGGCCAATAGACTACAAGATTCTGTGCTGATATCACTCCTCCAGGGACAGATAGGCTGCTCAAAGCTCCCCACTCCCACTGGTGAACAAAGAAGCTTCTTTCTATCCAAGTAAGGAAATGGGCAACACAGGAACTATACTAAAGTCCAGAATACAGCAATGATTTCTTTCTAAACTAAAATCCAACTACTAATTTACCTAACAGCGATACACACATCTTTTAAGTAAAACATACTATGAAAGCATATGCTGTTTAGGAAAAATGAAACAACAGACAACTACAAAAAAATTTAAACCTCAGTGTAGTCGTACGCAAATATAACTATATAGATTATATAGTAGACTTACACTTCTCGCAAACTATCACGCCTTATTACTCCCAACAAAAACAAGTAAACCAACTTTTTCAAGATTATATCAACAAAATAAACATTATCTACTTCCTGTAAGTCACTTCAAGTTGGAGGAGATTTAGCCTGGAAAAGGTTGATAGTGTTTACATGTGATTGGTTGAAGAATGTACACAAAAACTCTGTCATGAGTATGAATGCGCTGGAAGTGTTTATGCATCTCTAAGCAGCGTTTACGAATTGCAAGTTATACTAACTTCCAGGTACGGCTACTGTGCCTTGTGAATGTTTTAGTTTAATTATACTTTTAGTTTTATAGTTTGTTGATGTAGGTAGACTGCATCATTTGTAGATTGAAAGTGCTGGTTATTAATTTCAAGTGTATGAGGACTGCTGGTTTGTTGCCATTTGTTTAGGATCTTGCTGTCTTGTAACTGCAAAACCTTCCTGTTTTGACAGTTGAGTAACTAGTTGGTACGACTCAGGTATCGCCTATAACAGACTGAATAGTCTGTTGTAGGCATGGTGATAATAAAATGCTGCAAAGTAATGCAAAAAAAAAAAAAACTGTCAGTGTCTTCAGTTTTGGCAAATCAAGTTGCTGTATTTTGCTATTTTTACAACCCGAACAGAGGTCATGTTAGACTGGAGTTTTGCTGCTCTGGCAGGCGCAACTTATTCGTCAAATGTCAAAATTGTCATTGGTCGAAACTGTTCCTTAACCATACATTAATAAAAGTATTACGCTTCCACACTTAATTTTTGCTCAGTGATATGTCTTATTATTTGCCATTGATGTTGCCAAGAAAATGAAAGTTATTGTCGTGGAGCACATTTTGAGTTATGATTGCGGATTATACAAAGATTATACAATGTCATGTCTGAAAAGAAAGACAGGGCTGCATGATTTCTTAGCAGCCGGACTTATAACTTTGGTTACTTTGGATTTACAATGTGCATGCTGGTTGGATTGGCCAAGCAGCATGCACGTTTCTCATCTTTTTGGAGATGACATTGTATAATTACTTATTAACATTTGTTTACCAGGAAAATCTGACTGGATAATTGTATCCATTTTCAGAGGAGGCCCTGCATAAAAGCTCCAGAAATATAAGAAAAGAAGATACATATACATATCTGAAAACCGACAATATTCCAGTATGTACTTTGAATACATGGTTTTATACAAATATTAAAGCATGTATGAAATGTAGAATAATAGACATATCCCATCAGTAAAACAATATTATTACATTATTATATAGCACTGATGGTTTGTTGGCTTACCGTGTTTTATTAGGGCTTGTGTACCTCAGTGAAGCTATGAGCTATGCTATCTATAGAACTATCTTCTGGGAGGGTCTCCCATGATAGTAAGATCTCATCAGAGATGCTGACAAACCATCTTTGCAGCAGAAACAGCAGTATTTGTGTGGAAGAAAGGCCTGGCGATCTACTTCTGTTTTATGCCATGACAATTCTATGGGCAGTCACAAAAAAATGAGATATGACATAGCACTGGAAGATAAACACCTTAAGCTACTGTTTGAGGATACGGTTGAGACCTTCAATTGTTGATGTTGGCATATGCAAAATGAGGGTCAGAAGCTGCAATGATATTTTAATTTTAGGTACATCGAATATGATAAGTATGAATTAAGATAAACTGGAAATTGTCAAGAATGAAATGAGTAAACATCTACCTCCTTGGGAGTTAATGAGTTGAAATGGATCAGTATAGGGCATCTTCAATCAGATGAGCACATGCCATACTTTTCAGGGAATGACAAATATTGAAAAATTGAAGTTGTATTCGTAATCAAGAAGAAACTAACAAATCTGGAGTAAAAATATAATGCAGTCCACAACTGCATAATCTCAATACGTTTCCATGGAAAACCTGTCAACACAACCATTAACCAGATATATGTTCCAATGATGGATGCTGGGGAGAAGATTTTCAAGCAGAAATCAATTTGTACATGAAAAACAGGATGGTGCTGGTAGTTATGGGTGATTACAATGTGAAAGCTGGAAGTGGAAATGATTCCCCAGTGGTTGAAAAATATGGTCTTAAAATTAGAAACGGTCTGACAATGTTTCATTCATTTCTGCAAAACTAGCAACCTGTTAATTTCAAATATCTTTTTTCAGCTGGATAAATGATGATTATACATATGGATGACTTGCAATGGACTGAAAAGAAATCAAATAAACTATATTTGTAGCAGTCAGCACTGGAAAAGCTTAAAACTAAACCTGTCTGGAGCTGATTGTGGCACAATTTGTAAAGTCAAGATCAAGCTGAGAAGACACACACCTTTATCTTGTGTTTCAACGTATGTTGTTTCAGGCACACTAATTAAATTCAAAGATGACTTGTTTAACCATTTCTCCCTCTTGAACAGGCAAGCCAGGGGAAAAATCATCAGAGGAATCGTGGGAAAATGTGAAGGTTTGTACCCGAGGAATGCACCTTTAAAAGGGTCTATATTAGAACATTGAAGTTTCACAACTTTGAATGTCTTAATATCGACCCCTATTCAGTGAACGCTGAAAATAGCAAAGCTGCAGAACACCGAATTTCTTCCTAGGGAAGGAATTCGGTTGACCGTTCCTGTGGCTTCACTATTTTCAGCACTGTGGTGGAAAGTTACGGGTCGGGATCAGGTAAGTGTGCGATTTTGTGGACATGAGAGGTAGGGCGCGGGGTAGGTGAGTTAGGATTAGGGCTCGGGTCAGGTAAGTGTGCAATTGTGTGGACGTGAGGGTTAGGGTGGGGTTGGTGAGTTAGGATTAGGGTGCGGGTGAGGTGAGTGTGCGATAGTGACGGACCTTAAGGTTAGGGTTTGGGTTAAGGTAACTGGATAGCTAGTGGTGTATGTACAGTTTAGTGTAGGGTTAGATGTAGGATTTTAGGTGTATGTGTGTGGATTGCTGTTTGTTTGGTGTGCTTGTGTTGTGTGTATGTGTGTCGGAATAGCAAATTTTTTCCCTGGGAAAAAAATTGCTGTTCTGCATGTTCGATATTGTCAGCGTTCGCTGAATAGGGGTCGATATTAGAACATTCGACGTTTTAAAAAGTCAATGTTCTAATATAGACCCCCTTTAAAATCACTAATGAGACAAAATAGAAACTCGTGTCCAGTGCAACAGTAGAGATTGCTTTGAAACATAAAAATCAAAGTGTTAAAGAGCTCAACCGCAGCTCTTTTCAACAAGCTGCAAGATGAGATAAAGAAAAAAAATGAATATGACTTGCACAGAATTAGTAGAAGAAAACATTCTAGGAAGAACACAACTGGCTTTTATAAATTTGCATGAACATAGGCAAAAATTCCTACCTAGAATTTATATATTAAAACATGCACAAGCTGCTATGCTGAAAGAAACCAAAAAAAAATAAAATGTGGGTGGCAAGAGTACACATTGTCCTTATCAGAAAGATTCATAAATTCAACAGCAGTGGCAGGCTATAACATACAAACAGGAACCAATGGTGATGAAGGAGGTTGAGGCAGCACCAAAAACAAAGCCTGCAGTTCTGATGGAATTCCAATAGAAATACCAAAGTGGTCATATGTGCCAACAAATATGGAAGTCATCATAATGGCCAACTGACTGAAAAAAACAACACATTTCTCCCAGTACTCAAGAAAGGTAATCCTAATGACGCTTCCATTTACTGTGCAGTCTCTCTCATCTCATATGCTAGCAAAATTTTATTCAAAATTATACAATGGAGACTGCAACCTTATCTAGAGCAGGAATTTTGAAAGGGAAGACGAACATGAAATATTAAAATTGTAAGATAGATCCAAGAAAAATCCAAAGAATAACAGAAGAACATGTATAATTGTTTTATTGATTAGAACAATGCTTTGATTGTGTAGATCATGAAGCCTTGTAGTCAGCTTTGAAAAGGATGGTTGTGCAGAGGTCCTAATCATTCTCATGTGCATTCATTATTGTTATCAGGAAGCAACAGCCTGCAATGAATAAGGAGAAACAGAATGGCTTAAAATCAGTAAAGGTGTGTGCCAAGGATGTCTCCTTTCTTCTTCTCTGTTTAATTTGTATGCAGAACAAATCATCCAAGAATCGGGGCTGTATGACAGCAGGTGTGGAGTGAAAATTTGTAGCAGAATTATCAGCAATCTGCGTTATGCCAATGACACAACAGTCTTAGTGGAGACAGAGAACGACCAGAGACATTTACTATCAAGCATTAAGGACCATAGTCTCAAGGTGGACCTGCAGTTCAATATGAAAAAGATAAAGCTACAACTGCTGACACAACCAACTTTAGTCTTGATAGAGAAGTCTTTGAAGCTGTCAATAACTTCACTCTTCTTGGGTTGGTTATGACTATGGATTCAACAATGTGGAAAATCAGTGGCATCAGTATATTGGCAGGGCAGCTATGCAGAGTGTGGAAAGGTATTTAAATGTAGAAATGTCTCTTCATACAAAGCTCAGATTAGTTCAGTCCACCATTTTCTCAATAGCATCCTAAGATTGCGATAGATAATCAAGAAGAAAGGAAGATCATCAATGCCTTTGAATTGTGGTATTGCCATAAACTACATTGAATCCCATTGACTGTTAATATTACAAGTCAGTCATTGCTAAGATCCAACCTAGGTTCACTTTGGAAGCTCAAATTTTAAAGCTGAAGCTATCCTATTTTGGACATGTCATGAGTGGAAAAGTATCATTGGAGAGACATTATGAATGGTATGGTAAGAGGCCAGTGTAATAAGAGGAGAAGACTTCAGATACTTTGACTTGACACAGCAAGAGTAGACATGAACATGTCATTGCAAGCCTTACCAGGCTCTGTGAAGAACTGAAACTATTTAGAAAAACTGTCAATAGAATCATCATGGTTCTGTCGACTTGGCACCCAACAGCAGCAGAACCATATAGCTTTGAAATGTGTTGACACATTACGAGTGAGTGAGTTTATTATTCACTGATAAAGCAAATGTCAGAAGTCGACATTGAAATATTTGATGAGGAGAGGAAGGGTGAGGAGTGAAAGAAATAATTGGCATAGAGATGAGAAACAGGAAAAACAGAGTGAAAGCAAGACTGAGTAAGTAAATAGAGTAAAAGCAAGAGAAATAAAAACAAGAAACGGATATAGGTATTGGAGGAGAAGGAGGTGAAATTATTAGCCAGGAGAGCAAGACTTGCAAAGCCAAGAGTATGAGAGGTATTATTTCAGTTGTGACCAAAATGAGTGTTATAAATTGCCCCAAATGGCACAGTGACAGTATTATAGACTTTTGATAAACAGTGTGAGTACAGACTTTGACTGCAGTTTTTGTAAGGTTCATAAATGTCAAGTAGATTTTTGTCAAAAGATTGAAGGTGATGATTTGGGAGGTAGTGGTGGAGAATTGTACTAATAGCTGGCCAGGAAGTGGGATTATACATAATTCTGTGTGTTAAGAGAAGCTGGTTATAATTTAGCTGGTCAAATACTTCTAACCAATTCAGAGTATTTAGATCAGAACAGCGACATGTTCTGAGAGGCTTCCTTTGAAATGTTAGCACCTGAAATACCGAATACTGACAAGTAAAAAAAAAAAAAAAAAACGACTGGAAACTCAAGAAAAAAGCAAATCTGTAAGATTGCTTTTTTCCTTTAAACTTCTAGTTACAGGAGGGCTTGCCCAGCACCCTCCAATGTGGGAGCACACCCCCACAACCCTAAAACGTGTATACCAAAGGGAATATTCTGAGAACTGGCCATCTCATACATAATAATGTAAGTTCCTGTTTCATTCATTAAGTCTCCATGTTTCAAAGCTCGTTCTAGCAGGTCGCATTTCAAATGGTTACCATTCTGTGAATTGCACTAGCAGCAAAGCTAGCTGCCATGTTGAAACACTGGTCTAGTTTAGATTTTAGGCTTAAAGTTTAGTCAAGACACAAGAACCACATAATACAGAGTTGAGTAGGTATGTAGTGGCAAGAGTGAATCTAGTGGATGCAGTAAGGAAATTCTGGCTCTATATAGCATTCCTAGTTTTTTGCAAGATTTTTTATATTGCTGTGTATGTGGAGGCCATATCTGAGGATGCCATCTATTGCAGATCTCAGCAGTTTTGAATGGGGAACTAATTCAATTGGAGTATTATTAAGGGATGTGATTTATTTTACAGTTTCTCACGGGTAAGTAATTTAAGGAAAAAAATAAATGTAGCTTAGACTCCTTTGAATGAAGGAGGAGTTGGTGATTAAAAAGCCAGTTTTTAACAAAGTTAATATTTTCAAAGTTTTCTATATTGTCTGACAGGCAGCTAAGTTGAGTTCCCAGTGTGCTGAATTTTCAAGGTTATACTATTGATGAGTTGGAACTTAACATGTCTTAGTTGCAGCATTTAGAAAGTTAACCCTTTGAGATCTACATATCACTGCAGTGGGTTAACTTGTCCTTAATGCCATGATAGTATTTCTAGTGAGGAGGAACAGTATGTTGCTTTGAAAAGGAGCTTTTATGAACACAATTTAGCAATAAAAACAAAGATAGGCTCAATTCTTTGGCTACAATAAATTTACATAATTTAACTGCAAATTCAGTCTTGTGCTAGGAAAGCAAGCCACATATATGGTCTTACTGATTTTTTCCCATCTTTACTCTAATTTGGTTGACTAAATAGCACAATATGTATGAGGAAATCAAATGAAAATTAGATAATGTTGCGCAAAACCAAAAAAAAAACCTGCCATTGAACTGTGCCAAGCAAGCAAAAATTTCATAGCAAAAGAAATGTACATAAAATTAATTTATTCTTCCATAACCATCATATCCAGATCAAGGTCATCTTGGGCAGAAGTGTGCACAAGGCAGAGAAGCACTTTGTTTGTTTGGTTTCCTGGTTTTCGCTACAGTTTTCATAATTCTGGATATGATGACAGTCAATTACAGGAGATACATGTATACACACGTGCACATACACTTTTAATGATTGTCCCTTCACTTCTAGCAAATATCTGGTATCGTTGTATCGTAACACAAAGCCAGAGTACCCAGTGAGACCCCTATTTCAGAGAAAAGGATGACACACAAGCTTCATGACAAAGGCAACTATAGAGAGAAAAATGTAAAATGATGAAAATATGCAAAATTTAGTAGCATTAACTGCTTACTAATGCTGCTTGCATTCAGCCTTCTTGATATAAGTTGTTTGTGTGGTTCATTTGATAAGTGAGAAAATGAATTGATCCAAAACAGACCCTTTTTAACCATGACTCAGATGATAGTCAGAGACAAATACAGAATAAATAATGTCAAAATAATAGTATGAATCAACTTAGAGGGAAAGACTGCAAAGTATTCTGGCATGCTAGACTAAGACAAGTACATCTGCGTACCATTACTCAGTCACTATTGGTAAGAAAAAATAAAAGGGACAAAAATAAAAAATAAAAACAAGCAGTTCCAATTAAGCTCAGTATTCTGATCAAGATGTTATAATAATGGAAAGGCATGCAAATGAAGTTAGATGCAGTGAAAGAAAGTAAAAAGATGACAGAAATAGTGCCGACTAAATGTTATGGCTTCACTATTGTGCAGACAAATAGAGCTGACTGCTGTATAAGAGAAGGTTAGAAAGGGGTTATTCAGTGTATTGGTTCAAATCCTGTGTCTTGTGTTCCACCCTCCCAACCCTTGGCACCATTATGTAAGCGACGTGATTGGAAGAGGGAGCTGTGGACTAGCCAATTAACAGAAGTGGAAAGACTTTCTCATTGGGATTCAAAGAGACTCCCACCACCATTGCTAATTAGCTAATGCAAGTTGGTCAATTAACATGCTGGCAAGAATCTCCAGAGGCAAGGTAAAGTTACGCAAACAAAAGCATAATTAACTGATAATTATCATATGTCTCCATCAAACTCTGTACTATCACACCTGACCACACTAGTGTTCACCCAACAGCCCCCACACCATGGTAGCATAAGCATCCCCTAACATGCATATATGCAAATATTCATCTCCATGTGTGCACACACACAGTCCCAAACCTTCCCACACACACAGACATAAGCATCCAGCCACATTCTTGCCCCCACAGACACACACACTTTCTCTCCTAAGTACCTATCTGCAGTTGTGATATGAGCAGTGACAATTCAATATGTGTAAATGGGTGAATGCCATCTTTTTGATGGTGTTGACTTTTCCCTCCGAGTGGAAAAAATGAGGTCAATACTTCTACCACAACCCCATGTCAGTGCAATTTCCAGGGGAGAGCACAAGGCTAATTTGCATCAGCCAGTCCATGGACTGTTGCATTTACAAGTGGCTTTGCCAGTGAGACTGATGTCCATGCTGTGGCTACCACCAGTGAATAACAGCTCTAGGGAAGAGATCAATGAACTGGTCAGACTTGCAGTGATGCAGAAGTTAAGGCTTTCACATTGTATAAAGCTTTTCTGAATGTCAGTGAATACTGAATTAAATTCAGTGGCTTGATAAGTGATGGAAACTAGTCAACTTTTAGGCACAAAAGTTTCGATATGGTCCTGCTTTAGATTTATATCAGCCAAGCAGAGAGTGGTAATGTAACATAAAGTCAGTTTAGGAGATATCCATGAAGGTTAAACCAAAGGAAAGAGATCAAAATAATTAAGTTACATGGAGTATTTGTCAAGTCATACATTTCTCAGTTAAATTCTGTGTCTGAATGGAGTTTTTTTCTACACCTTGATGAGGTTAAACACGATATTGTGTCAGCTGGTTGAGTTGAGCTAAAACACACTAAACTCTGACTGTTTTCCTTGGGAAGTAACCGCCACTGGTAAGGTGTCTTAACTGTGTGCTTGCAGTGATCCCGTTCTTCTGTGAGACTTCACCCTTCATAATGATTAACGTGTCATGAAGTTGATATACAAGTTTTGGGGGATGTGGGGAGGCTTGTTTCCCACAAGTAGAGTGAGAAGGGGTTTTTTTTCCTAAAAAAATTGCTTTGTTTTTAATCCAGACAAAATTATGAGCTGTTTTGTCTGGTTGTAGTCTCGTCCAGATGCAACTCACTAAGATGTTATGGAAGAATTTAACGATTCTCAAAAGCACTTCTGCTGACTTGTTCAGCTCATATAATTTCTGATTACTTTTATTTTGGATTTGTAGAATAAAATTGAGAATAACCTACTTTACTGAAGGAGTGTTAGTGGTTTCTGCAGCAAAAGTACTGTTGGGTGATACTTCTCTATATACTGTGTCTGGTGTGCATGAGTATAGCCAGACATACGTCATGCATGTTATTTCATACACTTTTTATAACAAATTTATTTGAATTCTAGTACGTATCATTGCACAAAATAACCCTGTGAAATCTGGTATGGGTTTAGATTATATGGGCAGATCCCTGAAAAAAAAAGCCACTTAACAGCCAAGCTTTCCTTGTCAAAAATGATTAATAATAATAAATGTCAGGTAAGTCCATCTTGTCTGTCACTTTTGGACTTGACCAAGAACTTAATTTACATTAGCTGTGATATTCCCTGCAGATAGAAATGATGGAAGAATTATTTTGCTTGTATTCAGAGATGTGACTGCCCCTCAGCATCGAATCTGAAGTACAGTAGATGTGAGTCACATTGGCACTCACCTGCTGTGTTTTCGGATGAACAACATAAAATACATTAGGGCTATTTGTATATTTTTTAATTTTCAGAAGATAAGTTAGTGACATTAATTGATCCAGTGTGAAACTCTCATTGTAGGCATATTTTCATAATGGAAGACATTGACATTAGACTTGCCATCAGTAGTCATTGTAAGTAACTTCTTTCTAATGTCCAGGTACTGTCTTATTGTCAGTGCATGGTAGGTTCATAGGTTCATAAGCCAGTGCTAAGCTAACTGCCCTCACGAGCCATTGTAAGCCTAGCCAATTATCCCTTGAGAAACTCAAACCCTGCACCTTGTGTTTGTAAGACAAACACCTTAACCATTAGGCCACCCTTCCAACCTCCCAGTGGTAGTGAAAATATTATGTATTCCACCAGTCATTATTAGACTGAGACGCTCTCTCCATTTTTTTCTGCTGGGTTGCTTATTGTCTGCTGCTGAACAAGAATGGTGCTCCACATTCTCACCCACTTGAGGTGATGTAGTAGTTGATGTCCATTTTAACTCAATGCCAACAGCTGTACAGTATGTGCAGTTCCTTACTGTTATAAGAAGGATGTAGGGTAAACATATCAAGTGGTAGCCTAGTAATTACAAAGACTTGTGTCTGCAGCGTTTCTCCCCAGGCCCCCTCTGAAAATGGGTGCTGTCCCATTCAGACTTTCATGGTAAGCAAATGTTAAATAAAATAATAATAAATACTTAAGGACACTGTGAAACTGAAATGTCTATACTTAGTTCTTGTGAAGCAATGTTTGTCCAAGAATATCCAGTTAAATGTACATCTCTCTGTCTTTACCACAATTACAACTGGCACCATTTATATTTCTACAAGTTTTGAAATATCAGGGCTCGGCAAAAAACAAACTTTTAATTTCCAAACAGGCTGGAAAAAATGATAACATGACTGCTGTCTGCTTCATCTTTCTTTTTCTATTTCCATTCTATTGCTATCATGTGTTGAGGATGTAGTAAAGCTAAGGAATATATATATATATATATATATATATATATATATATATATATATATATCTATAATAACTTATCTGTCTTCTGCTCCAGATATACTTGGCTCTCTGCCTGTTGATATCTGCCATTACATTGACTGGTGATAATTTCTCTATTTTCAAAAGTTATTTGTTTGACAAAGCAGGAAACCTCTGTAGTTAATCCCTTTTACAGGGAGTTCAGAAACTAAAGGTGTAACCAAAGTTCTGAGTAGCAGAGGTCATTGTCTGGGCTGCCCATTAGACTCATGGACTTATTATTTTTCATGTCATTTATCCAAGGTTATTCTGTTATTGTTACAGTCACAAAACACTGAAGTCCAGCACAGGATTGTAATTGTTTCTTAGTGTCTTTGCTGCTGTTAATTTTTTTTAGATAACATGCTTTGCAAATTGCTAATAATTTTATCACATGCAATATGCTTAAGACCAGCAGAGGCTCGTACCTTGCTGCAGTAATTTTACTGAGCTTTAACTGGTGCCAATAAATGTGGCAAATATGTTTTAAACAGTCCAGGGCCCTTCATAAAGAAGCCCTTAAAATGATGCAGGAGCCCCCATGCTTGCAGGTGGCATGAATGTTGGATGGCTCAGGTGGTGGAGGAGGAGAAGCTTGAACACCCAATGCCACCTTACTCATCCTTGACGCAGGAGCCCCCATGCTTGCAGGTGGCATGAATGTGGCACTTGCTCACTAAGTCAGCACTAAAAAATTAAAAGCACTACACCCTCACAAACTCCCCTTGAGTACCTTGTATCCCAATGGCCCTTTTTTTCAATTATAAAGGAATTCCCAATACTATTCTAGCATGCCCAAAGGTCATTTGTCAATCTCCTCTCCGGTCCAGCTGGTGAATCTGGGAATCTTGAGGCAATGTTACAACTGCCTCATGTACACAGACAACCCTCTCCTCCTCCCAACAAATTCCAACACATGTGAGAGATGCAACCATATAGCTAAACTGGAGGCTAAGCTCTCTCAACTCAGTACTGGCGTAACCAGTCAGGAGGAGAAGGAAACCACACTCACTACAATTCCAGTCTCACATAGACCTACCACAACAGCAAACCAAACACATAAACACACAAAAACATACTCGGAGGCTCTAAATAAAAATCTGCCTAAGCAGCAGAGACCTCCAAAGCAGACACCCAAGCAACTGCTACCCCAAAACAAAACACGTGCAACACATAGCTCACAAAGCCAGTGTGCCAAACAGTCACAGCCCTTAAGGCTAAACAACACACCTGATACACTTGTAATAGGTGACTCTATCGTCAGGCACACTAATGTCCCGCTCACCAGGCTGAACAAGGAGAAGGTCACGTTGAGCTGCCTGTCGGGTGCTAGGATCCGCCACATAACACACGCACTCAGGTCACTCCAAGGCAAGTACAAATATGACTCAGTCATTGCCCATGCTGGTGTGAATGACCTGAGACGTACCTCCCTGGACTACATGAAAAGAGACATAGAGGAGCTCTCTGAGCATGTAGCCCAGGCTGGTATGACCCTGACCTTGAATAGCATCTTACCCTCACCAAGAATGATACCACAATATGAAGACAAGATGATCAATTTCAACAATTGGCTTAAGTATTGGTGTCATTCAAAGGGGATTCAATGCCTGTCAGCCTGGGATGACATGCTCGAAAAGCCACGATGCTTCGCTAGGGACAGCTTGCACCTGTCACCCCTGGACTTTTGGATATTGGCAAAGGCTCTTGCTACCCCCATAGTGCCTTTTTTAGGCAAGGCTCAAAAGACAAACCCACCTCCATAGGTATCACAAGGGATAAGAAACTGAGTAATGCTACCCAACGCCAGAAGTCTAAACCTCAAGATGCACACACTCGAAACTCTCCTTAGCATGGAGAACATCGATATCTGTGCAGTAACAGAAACCTGGTTCAAGGCTCCCGAGAGCACACCAGCACTACCAGGTTATACCTCATACCATGCTTTTTGGCCCCAAAACTTGGACTGAACCACAAAAGGAGGGGGAGTATCAATATTCGTCAAAGATACCCACACCTCCAGGTTGGTGGCACAGCATGAAGCATCAGAGACTATCCATGTGCAACTAACAGTGGGTAAAACTGCCTTCCAGTTTATAGCCTTCTACAGACAACCCTCCCAAATCCAGGAATCCCACTCAGCCTTCCTGAGAACAGTGGAAAATATGAAGGTCTCTCCAAACACCATTATACTGGGCGACTTAAACTACCCAAACATAGACTGGGAGCATTATTCTAGCTCCCACACCCTAGCCCAAAGGTTCCTAGAATTTATAAACTGAAATGCTATGGAACAACTTGTTACCACTCCCACAAGAGGGGAAAACATACTGGACCTGATCATCACCAACATGGGGACTCTATGCTCCAGACCAGAAATGTATCCCTCACTGGTAAGATCAGACCATAAACTAATCTCACTGGATATTCACATCCCGACCCCACTCCCTGCCCAGAAAACCACAGTGAAAAACTTCTCTAAAGCAAATTTCACACTCCTCAAAACCGAGGTGGAATCCTTCAAAGCCCCGGCCTGTAGAAAATACGCCCAGACCACAGAATCCTTTATAAACGATTCTATGAACACCTTCAGGAATGCATGGATCATGCAATCCCAAATAAAACCAAGACCCAATCCTCCAAAGGCAGATGTCCTGTCTGGTGGATCCCAGCCATAAACAAACTATACAATAGAAGGAGGAAGCTACTACATGATAGAGCAAAATTCCAAAAAGGGAAGGCATCTCTGATCAGTATTAGCAAAAACTATGGGCACTCATAAAATCATCTAAGGCCAGCTTGAGAGAAAAATTGCACAGGACACTAAGGATAATCACAAGGCTTTCTTTAGTTATGTTAGGAACCTGGGTGGGAATTCCCAGATATGCTCAGAATTAGTCCAAAATGACAAAAAATACACCGAACCCACAGTCATTGCCAGCATCCTAGCTGACAGGTTCAGTGCAAACTTCTCCCTCCCCACCAAAAGGGCTTAATATCTATCCCAGCAGAGTGCTGCCCCCCTGACATCTCAGATGCTCAGGTAAGAGCCGCCCTCTCCAAAGCAAATAACACAGCATCAATGGGACCAGACGGTGTCCCTGGTGGCGTCCTACATGAACTCCAAGAAGAGCTAAACCGAAACATAAAACTACTGTTCAATCTCAGCCTTACTACAGGATATGTACCCAAAGAGTGGCGTACAGCAACAGTGGTCCCCCTCCACAAAGGTGGTGCCTCAACGGATCCTGGAAACTATCGCCCCATAAGCCTGACTAGCTTGGTCTGCAAAGCTATGGAAAGGATCATCATGGACCTCATAAATAAAGATATTGGGGACCTACAGACACTGGATCCTACCCAGTTCGGCTTTGTTAAGGGCAGATCTTGCCTCTTAAACCTGGTCGATTTCTTTGAAACAGTCACCAAGGCCGTTGACGAGGGGAAGGTGGTCCACACAGCCTACCTGGACCTCGAAATAGCCTTCGATACAATACCCCACTCTGGCATTATAGATAAGCTCACCAGCTTAAATATAAACCCCTATGTCACTAGATGGGTTGCAAACTGGCTCAAGGACAGAACCCACATGGTTAGAATTGCTGGAGCCATGTCAGACTCCAAACCAGTTACAAGTGGCATCCCACAAGGCTCAGTCCTGGGACCTCTCTTGTTCGGTATATATTTCTCAGAGGTACAGGCAAACATGGAAGGACTGTGGCTGACCAAGTTCGCAGATGACTGCAAACTGGGCACCATAATTGAGTCTCCAGCCGACACAAGTATCCTCCAAAAGGGCCTCATAGAAACAGACAACTGGTGCCAGAGCCATGGCCTCAAGCTAAACGCCAAAAAGTGTATAGTCATCCCCTTTGGCAAAAACAAAGTGCCCACAAATTACCACATAGGTGGTAATCCATTAAGTACAGAAGAAGTAATTAGAGACCCGGGGACCCAAGTTGGTAGAATTCTCTCATTTGACAACCACGTGGCCAAAGTGGTTAGAAAAACATTTTATATAGCCCACCTAATCATGAAGGGATTCACATCTAGATCAGGGGAGGTCATCGTGCCTCTTTACTCATCCCTCATCAGGCCCATAATTGAGTATAATGCCCCTTTTGAGATGTACCTTACCAGACACCTGCAGCAACTGGAAAGACCCCAAAAGTACCTCACCAAGAGGATCAAAGGGCTCAAACATATGCCATATGCTGCCCGGTTAAAGAAACTCCAGCTGTACTCAGTGGTATACTGCCTGCTCAGAGGCGATCTGTGCCTGATGTATAAAGCCATGTCCAACCCAGAATTAATGGACATGCTGCACCTCAGAAAATCCAAATCCCATCAAGCTACGCGCTCGAGAGACTTGAACCTCAGCACTGAAATAAATAGGACATGCTGGAGGGACAGATTCATAACCCAGAGGGTCCCTTCACTCTGGAATAAAATCCCAGTCCAGGTTAGGCAGAGTAAGAGGCACAGTATACTAACCTCGAAAAAGGGCATAGGAAAATTAATTTAAAATGGGTGGCGAAAGCCAAACACATTCTGGCTAGGCTTATAAATGCCCTAGGGCAGATAGCCTAGTATGAACCTATGAACCTATGAACCTATGATGGATGGCTCAGGTGGTGGAGGAGGAGAAGCTTGAACACCCAATGCCACCTTACTCTTCCTTGACGCAGGAGCCCCCATGCTTGCAGGTGGCATGAATGTTGGATGGCTCAGGTGGTGGAGGAGGAGAAGCTTGAACACCCAATGCCACCTTACTCATCCTTGACGAAGGAGCCCCCATGCTTGCAGCTGGCATGAATGTTGGATGGCTCAGGTGGTGGAGGAGGAGGAGAAGCTTGAACACCTAGTGCCACCTTACTCATCCTTGACGCAGGAGCCCCCATGCTTGCAGGTGGCATGAATGTTGGATGGCTCAGGTGGTGGAGGAGGAGAAGCTTGAACACCCAATGCCACCTTACTCATCCTTGACGCAGGAGCCCCCATGCTTGCAGGTGGCATGAATGTTGGATGGCCAGGTGGTGGAGGAGGAGAAGCTTGAAGACCCAATGCCACCTTACTCATCCTTGACGCAGGAGCCCCCATGCCTGCAGGTGGCATGAATGTTGGATGGCTCAGGTGGTGGAGGAAGAGAAGCTTGAACACCCAATGCCACCTTACTCTTCCTTGACACGTCACATTAGCAGCACCTACTAGTGCTTTGGTGAATAGTGGTGGTGGACCCAGCTGGATTCATACTCTTACAAGGGTGGGAGTAATGCTGAGTCTGGGTGATGAGCAAGTGTGAACGCATGCCTGCCTCTCCCTGAACAAGCAGCCATTGCAGAGTGTGTACGCTGCCCGACTTTTACTTTCTCAGGGAACTGATTAGCTTATAAACCTCTCCAGAAAGAAACAAATGGAATGGAGGGCTGTTGCCCAATCTGGGGACTCCTCTCTTACTCCTGGAAGGAACAAACAAGGCAGTGGTACACAGAAAGTGGAACCAATAGGTATGTCCTTTGTCAGGGTTAAGAAAAAGGTTTTGTTCCTCACAAAGGTCTT
>NC_056749.1:184455821-184540821 GCF_019279795.1 Protopterus annectens
CGGCAAGTGCTGTTTTCTAGCATTTGAACTGTTCAAAAAAAGTATGCGCAATAGTCCTCCTTTAACCAGCAACTTGAGTTTACAATATCCACTTCATCAGTGAGTAGTTTGGAACAGAAATATGCTGAATGTGCATTGTTTGAAACTAACTAAAATGTATTACACTGGTAATAATTATCTTGATAAGCCAGAGAATTTTCAAATGTCTGGTCACTCATGTTTAGTGTTTCCATTCCAACTTTAACTATAAAGGGTGTGGAAAGGCTATCTGGATGTTTGACAAACAAATTGAGATATATCACTATGTACAATATTAATGTCAACCGGCTACTATGTCATATTTATTGTAACCACTAGTCCTGTGGATGTTGTGCTGGTAGTGAGGCTAATTAGATTATGTATTATTTGACTATAGCGAACAAACATTCTTGTAACCTATATTCCCAAATGGTCAATTATGTTTACCATGCAGACTTCAGCAGTGGCTGTGATGTTGCCGTTATGTCCTGCTTGGAATGTCATTTTCTTTTGGCTCACTTCCTGTTTGGAACATCCACTCCGTGTCTATTATAGGGACATATGGCTACACTGCTAAATTCAAAAACAGTTGAAATGCATCACTAGAGAGAATTGTTTTAACTCCAGCCATCTGAGGCCATGAAGGACTAAGTAATGGTATTGAAGGGTTTGGAGAGGGTAGACAAAAAAAGATCAAAAATTGGTCTGGATCTAGGAGGTCACAGATACACAATTACATCTGGTAGGACTGCATTTGTGCTGCTTTTTTATATTTGAAGTCATGTTGTCTGATTAGATGAAGTAATTGAGTGATTTTTTTTAAGAATGTATAAGTACATCAAGCAAGAAAACTTTAGTGTAATTATTTAATGAATCTGATGTTCCTCCTTTATGTAGAGGTGACTTCCAGATAGTAGGAACAAGATCCCCTTTTATAGATCTGTTAGCATTGAAAATGCATGAGTTATAGCTGTTGTCTAAATGTTTTAAGAATTCAAGGTATAGACTGTCAGTTGAAGTGGACTAATATTTCAGTTTTCAGACCAATTTATTCACTTAAGTTGTTTACACAATAAAACTGCGGAAAAGTTCAATAGTCTTTCCTTTGACTAGTTTCCATGTTGTTCTGTAGTGTACTATAAAAACGAAATAATGTCTAAACGGTGAATGAGGAGGAAAACATGAAGGAACGGAGGTGTTTGTATAATTAGCTTTTTTATATTATATCAGCCTTTCTTTGACTTGTCAGAATGCACACATGGCTGTTCTATATTGGCTATTGCCCTAACGACGGTGGCAATGTCACAGAAATTAATCCTACTTTTCTCTTTGTGCATAGTTTTAAAGTTTGGTTCTTGGCTGGCCATCTTAGATCAGGCTGTGTAAGTATCTTCTGAGTTGGGTATGTTGACATGGATATTGATATAGTATATTGCATCAGAAAAATATCTACTACTGCACAGTGTAATTTTTTTTAAAAGATGACCAAGTGCTTTGTCTGAAATTTGAAGATACAGCAATTTGTCAAACTATACACTTTATTGCAGATTGAACTTTGCAGTTTATCAACACATGGTGGTGACATTGCTGTATTAATGTATATGGAAGTGTTTTATGCCTTCACCATTTATGGTTCTTAGTCTCATTTATGTATTTACATAGCATAACAATGAATGTTAGTTATTCATGACTTCCTGTGCATTTGTATGATATAACTGAATTCAATTTTTTTTCCTTAGTCATTTGATACCTTTTTCAAAATGTTCTCACATGGTTGTCAATATTTTCCAGCATTCTTTCTTAGTTTATTCATTTTGCAAGGTGTAATGTTATTTCTATTTGCAATTTGTATATAAAATATCGCAATCACGTTTCTCACACATCAATTTAAATGAGATCTTTGAGTGTTAAGTAGCACTGAAGAGGCTTTTTATGGTGACACTGCATTATGATGCATGTTTTGCACTCCATCTGCATTAAAAAGAAAATTTTATATGCTGAACTTTTTCTTTCTCCTTGGCATGTGTGTATATATCTATATATTTATATCTGTGTGTATATATGTATATATATATATATATATATATATATATATATATATATATATATATATATATATATATGGTCCACTTTCCAGTCTCAAAATACTGAAGTATCGAAGAAGCTCACAAATTTGAAATGTCAGTATGCCGAATCACACAATATTGTATACAGCATATAAATAGGCTTGTATCCCTTTAAGAAACTGTACATAGTACAAACATTAACATGGCTAATGTGACATTTCCCCCATTGGGATGTCAAGGAACTGTATACAACACAACAATATCACAAAAACAGAAAGAGAGGTACTAATCATAGTAGGATATGTATACCACCTCGAATGGACAGTGAAAGTTAAAAAATACTGGTGTTGCAAATTGAAATCATCCATGAAATGCAAAGATAGACTTGTAACCTTAAATGTAACCACCGGTGAACAGCTGATGAAGTCGGTCTCACAGAATCATGCTGGAGATCCAGCAGAAATAGAGAAATACAAACTGTGTATTGAGTTAAAGCACAGGGCTGCAGTATCCTGGGATACATCCTGTTAGTAGATGATGCATTAGCATCTACTTCCATGGATTTCCTGTTTAGCAACTATAAAAGCTTAACTTCAGCAGGTGGGAAGAGTGAGGAGAAAGGATAGTAAGCTTAAAGTTAATACTAATATTACCTTGCAAAATTAAATATGCATGATTACCCTATAAAAACGGGTGTTTTTCTGGAAAAAGAGGTAGTAGATGATAGCAGTGACTACACTGTGATAGCTTTTACCACAGTAAACAACTTGCATGACCTTAGTCGAGCCACAGTTTGGCTCAAGGATGGTACCTTTTTTTTTTATAAAGGGCTGATTTGCCGACAGCTGTATAGCATTCACGTCTCATGAAGTATGGAGGTTACAGTAAGTCAGTACCTCTCCTGTATTGTTTAATAAGTCATCCCTTAAAGCATGCAGTTGCATGTGGCACTGCATATCCCATCTATTGGCAGAACAGGGGTTTGAGACAGCACTTAAATGCATCCTATGTGATTTTGAGATAGTCACAATTAAGAGAATTAAATCAAACATAAGTGGAATAGTGTCTAAGGGCTGTCTGTTTCATTTTGGCAGAAATATCTGGAGGAAAGTGCAGCAGTTAGGCTTAGCCTCCCTACAAAATAGTAACATGTAATTTCATTTAACAATGAAGAGTCTAGTAGTGCTTGATTTTCTGCCAGCTGTTATGGGATTCGTTTCCTGTAGAGGGCAAGAAACTTATTAGTTTGGAGATTGGTATGTACTGGGTAGAGTGCAAAAATATGCCAAATGGACCACTTCATTTTGTAGATTCCCTCCCTTGTTCCCCATTGAGTTCTGGAACATCTACGACCTCACTGCTTTATTTTGCCTTGCACCCAGAACTTGGTGGAAGCATGGCGCAGTAGGTTACAATGTCTGTTGGGTGCCACTGCAATGTATCTCTCTGTGCTAATGTCCGCTCTTGCAAGAGAACTAGATAGGGTGGAAGAACTGATACGTCATATGGCTAACGGATGTCTGCTGTCACCTGAAAGGAAAAGGGTACTTTGCAGACATGGCCAGTTAGAGACTATCCTGAATAATAAGGATTCATATTCCAGTATGGACTTTCTAAAGGCTATAGAAAGAGTTCTGCAAATTTGGTGTGCATACCACTAGTTATCTAATTACCTCATTCTATGGGACTGTCGATTGCACTTCGGTATAAGCTGGTTCTGTAAGCAATGGATGGTTGTTTAAAAAAAAAAAAGTCGCATACTCATAATTTGCTCTTTTGAAGTTTCAGTATGGTGAGTTTCGAAATTCTGATAATGCGAACTTGTGAGCTTCTGGGATTCTAGTCTCGAAATACTGAAATTCAATATTTCAGCATTTCAAGATTGGAAAGTGTATATATATATATATATATATATATATATATATATATATATATATATATATATATATATATTTATATGGGTCTACCTGACATGGTCGACAGTTTATTTGGTTGACAGTTCATTTGATCGACAAGCATTTTAGGTAGGGGGCTCTGCCCCCCACACCCTCAATGCCCCCACTAACTATATATATCAACTCCAGGGTCGCACAACATTGGGGGGGGGGGCAAATCTGCTTGTCGACCAAATGAACTGTCCACCATGTGAACTGTCGACCATGTCAGGTAGACCCATATATATATATATATATATATATATATATATATATATATATTTAGGTTTACATTGAAAACCTTGAAACTGCATTGGTCGACCGGCATACAGTCAACTTGCAGTTTTCAAGTCGGCAGAATGTCGAACCCAAATCGCTCGACTACACTACAGTGAACAGGTAGTGTAATTCAAGCATTTGGGTTCGACATTGTGCAAGGGTATTGCGGTTCACTGAGGAACAGGGAATCAGCCTATTTCCTCACTGAAGTGCGATCTCTGAGTTGGTATATTTAATGTGCAGGAGGCATGGGGGGGTCCAGAGGGGTGTAGCCCCCCCTGCAAAATAGTAGAATTAATGTATTATTGACTGTGCGGTCTAATGGTACATTAATGTGCATAGCAGGAGGTGATGTCACCTCCTGCAATGTCAAATACATAAAACCATGGTTATCGATGTATTCATTTTCGGTTTGGTTTACTTTTCAGTGAAAGAAAAAATATACCTATATAATGTTCAATAGGTCTGTGTTTCAAGTTGTTTATAGACTATTTTCAGCTTTCACAGGGTCTGTTTTTGGAGATCAGGTACAGATTTTACCCATTCCTAACCATTATGTAGATGTAAAGTGATAGCTCTCAGTTTATATTTGTGTGCCATTTGTACTTAGAGCAGTAGTATTTTTTTATTTCGTTTTCCTTTTTAATGGTACACTTAAATATCTAAGAGGAAAGATTGCTTACTTTTTTTTAGATTTTTCTGTAGTATTCATCTCTGCTGTTACCAGAGTTTACTACGTAATGGTAATCATTTTTTTTTTTAAATAACATGTAGCATCTTAAAGGCATAGACTATTTATAGCTTTACAAGCATTTTGATATTTAAACTTTTGGGATTGTAACATTGCAATGTGTTGAAGTTACGGCATTATGGTCTCTTTACTATGGTGATCGGTATTATGGGCATTTGATATTAAAAAGTAGATCATATATGTATGTGTCTGTATGGAGATTTTATATATATATATATATATATATATATATATATATATATATATATATATATATACTGTTCAGAATTTTGAAGCTCAAAACTTCAAATTTCTTATGATTGAAGATCATATGTTCGAAGTTTCAAAACTTCAAAGTCCTGACGGAGATTGGCATACAGTGGGGATCGGGAGATTTCCTTGTCCTTGCTGTAGTGTGATCTCAGAGTTGGTATATTTAAGTTGCAGGGGTGTGGGGGGCTTGCAGGGGGTGTGGGGGGGTGCAGGGGGGCTTGTCTCCCTGCATACACATGTTTTAGCATGTTGGGTAGTTTTTTTTTGGGGGGGGTTCACAATTTTGAAACTCCAAGATCTCGAGATTTTGAACTCGGTACTCTGAAACTCAAGATTTTGAAATTCCGTAGTGAACCTATATATATATATATATATATATATATATATATGTATGTATATATATATATATATATATATATGGTTCTACCTCACATAAACGAAACACCACAACACCGACAACGCAATCACCGACACCACATAACCGACAGTACAAAAACACGAAATCCCACATGCCCGACAACGAAATAACCGACGGTACACAAACACGAAACCTCATACACTTCACACACCACAATCAACAACCAAAACACATTCCCCGTCCAAAAACCACATACACAACACGAGCACACCAAAACCCTACAAACCCACAGTAAACCACACATACACAACTACCTACAACCCTGACCCAAACCCTAACCCTAAGGTCCGTCACTACCGCACACTTACCTGACCCGCTCCCTAACCCTAACTCACTTATCCTGCCCCTACCCAAACACAATCACTACCGCACACTTACCTGACCCGCTCTAACCCTAACTCACTTAACCCACCCTATCCCCACTTACCTTTTCGCACCTAACGTCCGTCACTACCGCATACTTACACAGCCTTTTCCCATTTCGGCATCCTCGGTGTCGGTGCTTTCATCCGTCGGGTCGGTCTTCTGCTTGTCGATCTTCTAGGTCCCGTCGCGTCGGTCTTCTGCTTGTCGATCTTCTGGGGCTCGCGATTTCCCTGTCGATGTTCCAGTGTCGTTGAAGTGAGGTAGAACCATATATATATATATATATATATATATATATATATATATATATATCTATATATATGTGTGTATATATATATATGTATATATATATATATATATATATATATATATATATATATATATATATATATATATATATATATGTATAGATATATATATATATATATATATATATATATATATATATGTATATATATATATATATATATATATATATATATATATATATATTTATAGTCACTTTATAATCTTGAAATACTAAAATATCGAATTTTAGTATCTCAAGACTGTAAAGCCAAAATTAAACAAACGACAACTGTGAAATTCAAAATCGCGATCATACACCACCACACAAACAAGCACAAATACACTTACCTAACTACACTACAACAAACAAAACAAAACACAAGACATAGCATAACAAACACGTACTCTACCTTTAAGCAGGGGGAAGCCCCCCTGCACCCCCACACACCCCCATCGCAACAAACACACAAAACCCACCACTCAAACACACACACACACACACACACACACACACACACACACACACACACACACACACAAGCATGCGCGCACACTAAAATCCCTACCCAATACCCTTGCAAAAACACCACTTACCTGAATCCCCAGCTAAATCCACAAACCCCACCGCACATCATAAATGCTCCAACACAACCGTGGATTCAACATTTCCGCATTCAATATTATGCAGTTTGGTGTAACTGCACTTTCGGCTTTATAGTTTCAAGATACTAAAATTCAATAGTTTAGTATTTTGTGATTATAAAGTGAATCTATCTATACACACACATATATATATATATATATATATATATATATATATCACAATCAAAAAATCGGCCTCGGTTGCAACAAGATGAAGAAAGATAAGAAAATTTTTAAATAAGCAGCTAAGAAGTGCTTACAGAAATAATTTTAATTTAACAAATAAAAATAAAAATAAATCAGATACATCCAGTGAATCAAGAGCTTTCATCTCCAACCATTTGGAGACTTTATCAAGACAGAACATGCCCCAACTGACAGCAAATTTATAATATAAAGTTAATTACTGAACCAATCAACATCCAGAGTTCATGAATAATTCATGCACAATGACTATTCCTACTATTTACATCTAATAATGTCAGATAATCACACATAAAACATTCATCATCCTAAATATTACCCACTGTAATACATATAAATACATAACTATAAAATACATTATTAAAATAAAATTGAATGTGTAAAAAAAATCTAATAAAACCTCATTTCCTATATTTTGTACACTTCAAATAACCCTAATATATTGTAATATAAATGAATAAATACATGTATAAATAAATACATAATAGATACAGTATAAAATTCACCAATGTGTACATATATATATATATATATATATATATATATATATAAAAAAAACATAAAATTAATGCATATTTTTCAACTATTAAAAATTACAAGAACATTTCTTTAAAAGCATCATCTGTCTAAAGCTTTTAATCTTAAAAAGCAAGTAATTGCAACAGATTCATTTAAGCCTGGCCTTTGGGTTGCATTAATTTTCAATTGCCATATGGCCTCACTTTTCTCCAAATATAAAGTCCAAGGTCCACCTCTTGGGTCTAGTTCAATAACTTCAATAACAGTGAATTTAAAATCATGTCTGGGCCATTCCATACAATGTTTTGCAAGGGCATTGGTTTCTTTTTGCAGTCTGATATCCCTCAGATATTCATAAATATGTTTTTTAAGTTTCCTTTCTGTCTTTCCAATATAAAAACAAGCACATTTGGAACAGAAAGCACAATAAACCACCTTCTCAGTATAACAGCTGCACTTTTTTTGTAAATAGACCTTTATACAATTTATGTTAAATTTTGACCCTTCCTTAATATTTTGGCAATAATTGCATGTCCCACACTTCTTCATATGGCCCCCATTCCAAATCTGGTAACTCCTTTCAAAGATGATCTTTAAGGTTTGTCCCTTTCTATATACCACAATAGGCTTCTCACTTATGTATTGTCTAATGTCATTGCTTGAGGTCAAAATTATCCAATTTATATCCAAAATCCTGAACATTTCTTTACTGTCAAGATTATAAGAAGTGATAAAAGCTGAATGAAACTTCCCATATGCTTGCACTTCTTCAACAGGTGTCATAACATTCGCATTAACATTGCTGTCCATATTAATGGAACCAGCATTCAAATTTAAAACCATATAACTGTTCCCTTCATTGCCAGAGTGCACCATCTCCAAATTCAATATAGCATGATAAAACCCTCGCTCTCTCTCTCTTATTAACTACTTCCAACATTAAGTTGTTAATTAAGTCCAATGGGTATTCTCTTTTAAGAAACATATCTTTCAACAGTTCACATTCATCCACAAAAGAGTCAAAATTAGACAACATCCGAGCAGCTCTAACAAACTGTCCCTTAACAACTGCTCTTTTTTATTTGAAGGGATGGCTACTTTCAAAATGTAAAAAAACTGTTTGAATGCATTTCCTTCCTATAAATACATGACTCAAAATTCCTTAAGACTGTATTTTTGCCAGTTTAACATCCAAATATGAGATTTCATTGGGATCGATATTATGGGTGAACCTTAAAAAGGCTGTTGAATTATTCATGTGAGTTATAAATTCATTAATCATCTCACTTGGTCCATCCCAAAATATAAAAATATCATCCAAAAATTTCACATACATTTTACAATATTGATAATAAACTGAATTGTTAACAAACTTTTTCTTCCATTGTAGCATCACCAATTTAGAGTACAAACCACCACAAGGAGAACCCATAGCAACACCAACTGCTTGGATAAAAAACTCACCATTAAAAAATATACAGTTATTTTTCAACACAAGTTCAAATAGTTGTTCGTATACATTAATTTTTGGTTGTGATACTCCTTTTTCCATTAAATAGTCACATGCCCATTCGATACCAGTATCATGGGGTATTAAGGTGTACAAATCCTTCACATCAATGGTGATGAATACACCTGTTTCACTGTAGTCTAAATTATTAACCCTTTCTAAAAAATCCCATGAATCCTTACAAATAATAGTTTCTTCACTAAAAAAACATTTCAAATTAATATCCAAGTATTTTGCTATGGGATAAGTGATAGAACCACACCCATTCATTATAGGGTGCATAGGTGAATCAATCATATTCTTGTGCAGTTTTGGTAATCCAAATATACAAGGAGTTTTTGGATGGTGCACTGACAGGTAATTGTACTCATCTATAGAAATTGAGCCTTCAATAAAGAGGTCCATTAATTCATTTTTAACTTTGTTATAAATGCCATTTAACTCATTAATAGAGATTTTTCTATATGCATCACTCAAGAGAATATTGTTCATCCTTGTATTATCATCTAGGTCCATAATGACAATACCACCACCTTTATCTGGTTTTATAATCTGCACATCTCTAGTAGACCTAAGTTTGTTTAGACCATCTATCTCACTTTTACTTAAGTTAGGTGAGCGTGCATTTCTGTGCATATTTCTAACATCTATTTCACACATTTTATCAAACATCGCTAACGCAGGGTGTAGGGGTGGGTTGAACGTACTAGAAATGTGCAAAGGGTTACTTACATATTCAACAGATTTAAAAAGGACATATAAATTCAACTTTCTAACAAAATGTCTGATATCAATTAATATTTGTGCAATGTTAAATTTTTTGGCTGGGATAAATGATAAGCCTCTAGAAAATAAATCAGAATCATTAACATCAAAAATACATGAAAAAAAATTGTATACATTAAAATGATTTCTAGAATTTTTTAAAATAACACAATTATTCAACATATGCTCATTCGAATTCAATTCCATTCCCTATATCCCCCCTCCCCCCTCTGATAATACATTTGTCCCCCTCGACCCCTGTTTGCAGGAAAAGTCCCTTGATTCTGCACATTCTGGTTGTTTCTGTCTCTCAGTCTTTCTGATCTCCTCAGTGGGGAAAAGTTGTCTTGATCTAAAAAATGTTCCTCATTATTCCCAGAGGCTCCATCATTATAGTTATGGCTTGTGACTGAGGAGGGTGGGGATAAGATGTGTTTGAACAATATTGAGCCCTATCCCTCTCTATTTTCTTTATCTTCCTAGCTTTAATTGAAACCATTTCTTGTTCAATAGATTTAAATATTCTGTTGTAGTCAAAAATGTTGTTGTCATGAGCCACATCTTGCACAATCCTGTCTAGTTCAGTTGATTCTTTTATTAAATCTTTCAGAATTAGTTCATTATGTTTGATAACTAGTTCCATGTACTCGAAGCCATGTTTATCAAACATACTAATCAAATCCTTATGGAAGCATGAACCAGCTATTAGCCCTGTGGGATAGCGCCACATGCACAAACCCTTAGGCACAAGTTTGAGCTTTAAACATTCTTTAAAGTATGCATTATCAACTTGAATCTTCTTAATTTTAAGTAAAATGCAGTCTAATTTGTACAAACTGTTGTTGTAAGAATCAGTACTTACAGGTGAAGGTGTAGAAAAAGCCATCTTCTCTCCTAACCAGTCGGTCATTCCAATGGGATTAAAGTTAACTTGAACATCTTCACGAGCATTTCTTCTTAAATTTGTGCTCTGTGATGAACGCTGCTCTCCATCCATTAAACTCGTACCAGCAATTCTTCCTGAATGCTCCTCATTAGTGGTGTTGTTGTCGTTGTTGTTTAAACTTCTGTCTCCACCAGGTCTAATGTCAGTGTTTTCAGAGTCTAAAAAAAGAGAAACAGCACTCGTATCCTCACCATGACTTCTACTTGAGCCAGCAACTTCCTGGTTTGGTCCTCTCTTTGCAGCTGACATCATATGGGCATGCTCTATTCTGTCTAACCTTTGAGTGATCTGTTCCAAATGCTGCAAGATATCCTCATTTGGAACTGTTCCTTTGTGGTGTATATAATGATTGTGAAGCCTCCATCTCCTGTGCCGCCGTTGCCATAAGAAGCACAAATAATTTCATTAAAGTTTTGAAAGTCAAAAAACAAACCACAATCCAAAAATCGGCCTCGGTTGCATTGCACAAACATTAATTGATATCAGACATTTTGTTAGAAAGTTGAATTTAAATGTCCTTTTTAAATCTGTTGTCTTTTCATGCAGGGGATGCAGCAGCACACACATACCACCAGTAGGATCATTCCTACACAGATGGCAATCAGGATGTTCATCAGGATACTGCACCATCCCCCAAACAATCTCTGGAAAAAGTCCGTCAATGGATTTGGCCCTGGTTTGGTCATGGCTGACACCTGCTGAATTACCTCAAGATGATTGTCTATCTCGTGTTTGTGGTCAGGAATATACAAACAGCACTCCTCCTGGTTTAAAGCGCATGTACCTCCTCTTGCCGCTAGGGTGAAGTCGAGAGCCATGCAGTTTTGAAGCACTACTGTTCTCATGGCAGTTCATCAGTCACCAATTGTAGGGCAGAAAAGGTTGCATTGCTCATTATTTTGAGAAGTTTAGACAATTTTCTCAATTCCCAGATTGATTTTGTTGCTCCATATGCTGGCAGTACACCTGCCCACAAGATGATGGTATCACCCAAGTCCATATGTGACAGTCCATTTTTCCCTAAGCACACAGCATGATGGTTTTTCCAGCCTGCATTGATTTGTCCCACTGGATTGACAGGCTTCTTGATTTCTCATCGAACATTCCGAATTTTTCCTTGAGGTAAAACTGCTGTGTGTTGTATGGCCAGAACCAGGTACCCCAAATAACAACTGCCAGACCAATTCTCAGGTAACCACTTATATGCTTTCGTACCACATACAAAATAACAATCTTCTACTTTGGTAGTAACTTTACTATGTCCTGGCTCTGGATGAAACATTTTTTTGTCCATCATAGACAGTTGCCTATAAAGGTCAGCATTATGTTTTACTTCATCAGTTGTCCTATGCATCAGTTCAACAAATGAATCATAGCTCATGTTGCAATAAGATCCTGTATCAGTTTTATTGTAGCATCTATAGGAAACAGTCACATTGCAATTGCTCCAACCCACCTGAACTGTATCATTTTTGTAAAAACACACAGTCCCCTTCTGTCAAACAGACAAGTGCAATGCTACTTTATCTTGTGATGTGACATCTGATGTATCATAAACTAAGTTTTCCCAGGTCTTGTTGGCTCCTAGGGGGACTGAAGTTAGCAATAACCCCCCGTATGCTGTTGGCAAAGCTGTGCAAATCCAGCAATTCAAAACATTGACGGTCTCAGCATACACATATTTGATTGCCTGGTAAGTGTTGAAGTTTGGGTGCCACTCTGCGTACAACTCTGCATGCTTGTTTAGTCCAGTTTGTGTGGCTGAGAAAAGGAATGGCCACAACAAAAATATTATTGTCACTAGTACAGTCAACAGGATGGTTATGCAATACTTCTGAGGAAATGGTTGTTCTGCATTCCTGTTTTCTCCGACTCTTCCGAATAGGTACATTTGGATCCTACTGGATTATGGCATCTTTATTTCAGACACGTGTTCTTACTCTCTGCCCTAATAGGACCTTCAGCACCGATGGTTTCTTCACTCGGGTTGAGACGGATCAGTCCTATTGATCTGACCCCCCTTTGTAGCCAGACTTTATGCTGAGGGCCCCGATAGAGAGGTAAGATTTTTGTCCAGTTCAAAGTTCTTAACTAGTTTGCAGTGTGTCAAGTGGATCCACAAAGCTCACTCTGCTATCTTGACTGCAGTGAGTGTTGAAAGAAGCACCTGGTAGGGACCTTCCCACCTTGGCGATGACTAATTCTTCTTCTTGATAACTTTTATCCACACCCAGTCTCTGGGTATCACTGCCACTTCTGATGTCTCGGTTTGTTTTCTATCTGAAACAGAATTTGACTGCAACAGATGTTTAGAATTCATTATTTTCCTCATATATTCAGCTAGTGTAAAATCAGCTTCCTGGTCTGATGACATGAGAAGTTTCCACTGGGGTGTATAGTAAGCCCTTCCAAATAACTTTTCAAAAGGAGTCAATCCTTTTGCTGTAGGGACAGTTCTCATGCTCAACAGTGCCAGGGGTAAACATTATATCCAGTTTTTCCCTGTCTCAGTTATCAATTTTCTCAATTTGCTTTTTAATATACCATTATGCCTTTCAACTAGCCCTGCAGATTGTGGATGGTATGCACAATGATTTTTTAAAGAAATACCAAAATGCTTACTTAACTGCTGTATGGTTTGATTTACAAAGTGTGTACCATTGTCACTGTAGATCCTTTCTGGAATGCCAAATCTAGGGATGATTTCTTTGACAAGTACTTTTGCCACCGTAGCTGCATCTGGATTTTTGGTTGGAAAGGCTTCCACCCACCTGGAAAACATATCTACAATGACAAGACACTACTTCTTATTTTCACATTTGTTCAATTCTATGAAATCCATACAGATAGTGTGAAATGGATATGGTGGTGTAGGGAAACTCCCTTGCTTGGGTTTTATCGCCCCCTGCGTGTGATGTTTGTTACAAATCTGGCACGTCGAACAAAATTTTTTTTTAGAGTAGTTTGTAAATCCGTACGTTGTGAAAACCTGGTTCAGCAGCTGTACCATCTCCCCTGTTGAGACATGGCACTGCCCATGGCTCAACAAAGCTGCATATCTAAATAAATTAGATGGTAGTATCGGTTTCCCTTCTCTAGAGATGTACAGCCCCTTTTCGAGAATTGTTCCTCGTTTTACCCATCGTTGTTTTTCAGCTTGCGTAGTGAGTGTCTGCATTGTTTTTAACATTTCTAAATCTAAATCTCAGAGGGTTGTATTTCCTCATTTAAAAGAAATATTTCTGTGGCTGCTTGTTTTGCAGCTGTATCAGCTCTCGCATTATCTTTTGAAATCCTATCTTGTTGCTTGGTGTGAGCTGTGCATTTACAAATGGCTACTTTCTGAGGAAACTGAATAGATTCTAAAAGATCTAAAATAAACTGTGCATGATTTATAGGTTTGGCAGTAGATGTTATCATTCCTCGGTTTTTCCACTGTTGCGCAAAAACATGTACAATAGAAAAAGCGTACTGGCTGTCAGTAAAAATGTTTACACATTTACCCTTTGCTAAGGTACATGCCTGTGTCAGGGCGATCAATTCTGCTGCCTGTGCAGATAAGTTGTGTGGTAAAGGTTTTGCTTCTATAATCTCAGTATCAGAAACTACTGCATATCCTACTAGGTTCTGTCCTGCAGGACCCCTTTTGCACGAGCTATCCACTTAGTATGTCACCTCGGCATCATCCAAGGGGACATCCATGAGATCTTTTCTAGGTAGTGTCTTTTGCTCAATCACCTACAGGCAGCAGTGCGGTGTGCCGTCTGCAGGGGTCGGGAGCAGAGTAGAAGGGTTTAAAGTCATGCATCGTTCAATTGTCATATGAGGTTGGCTTAACAATATAGTCATACAGGAAAGATGCCTAACAGGGGAAAGATATGCCACTTTTTCTTGTAGTAAAATAATTGCAACTGCATGAGGTACTCTCAAAGTGAGAGGGTGGAATAAGACTACTGAGGCTGAAGCCTGTACTGCCATTGCAGCTGCAACTACTGCTTGTACACAGTGGGGCAAGGATCGTGCCACTGGGTCTAGTTGTGATGAATAGTAAGCAATGGGGTGTTGCTTATCCCCATGCTGCTGTTTTAGTACTGATGTCATGTAACCCTGCTAACAATCTACAGTTTGGAAAAAACGTTTATGATAGTTTGGCAATCCCAGAACTAATGAGGACGCTATTAACTGCTTCAGTTTGCAGAAAGCAGATTCTGCTTCTGGTGTCCATTGTAACAAATCCTGTGCTGCCATAGGCTTCTTATATATAAGGTCAGTCAGAGGTGCAGATTCCAAAGCATAGTTTGGAATCCAGCTCCGGAAAAATTAGTTGTACCCAGGAAGGACATAATTTCCTTCTTGGTAGTGGGTTTTGGTGCTTGCAAAATTGCTACCTTCCTGTCCTCATCTAATGTTCTGCCTTCCTTGGATATTACATATCCCGGGTATTTAACTTGTTTTTTCCAAAGCTGCAGTTTACTTTTATTTACCTTATGTCCTTCAGCGGCTAAAAATTGGAGAAGTGCTATGGGATCTTCTCTACAATCTTGCTGGGTGGGGACTGCCAGCAAGATGTCGTCAACATAAAGTAAAATCTGACTGCCTCTTGGTGGGGTGAATCCCGCCAAGTTGCTTGCCATTTCTTGTGAGAATATCATTGGACTTTCAAAATACCCCTGTGGTAATCACGTATATGTATACCTATTCCCCTGAAATGTGAATGCAAACCAGTACTGGCTGTCAGGGTGTATCGGTATTGAAAAGAACGCATTGCTGATGTCTACCACAGAAAAATACTCCTGTTGAGGTTTTAAATCATTCAACAGGGCTTGTGGGTCTGGCACCGTATGTGCCCTTGGTATTACTGCATCATTTACAGCTTGTAAATCTTAGACCATACGCCATTCTCCATTTGCTTTTTTGACTGGAAATAAGGGTGTGTTACATGGTGAATCGGGAGATTCTACTAGTATCCCTCCTTTAAGTAAGGCTGCTATAATAGGCTTTATCCCTGCCTCTGCATCTTTTCTTAAGGGATACTGTCTCTTCTGTGGTCTGAATGCTGACTTTGGCATGATAGTAACTGGTCCTGCTGTATGAATAAGTCCTACATCTGATTTTCCTGTTGACCAGAGAGTCTCTGGTATATTTCATAAGGCATTTTCTTCCTCCTTTAACAGGAGTGTCAATCAGCTGTCCTCACCAGACTGCAAGTGCACAGCTGGGTTGGTCTGAGTTATCCAATTCAACTTCTGTATTTGTATTCCCTGTTCTGACAGTTCTAGTTCTGTCTGTTTCTCCCATCTCGTGACTTTTTCTCCTAGGTCTGCCCATTCTATATTTCTGTTTTTGGTTAAGCTAACATGTGGTAATCGATTAGATTTATAAAGTGAAAAGAACTCCTGGGGCAATGAACAGCTGGCTACACTGTTACTTCTGTGTCCCAGTACAGGTTACGCAATATCAATCTGTTTGCATGATTCTTAAACAATTCTTGCTCATATTCCTTATCAGGTCCTGGTGTATTACAGTAATACAGGGTACAGTGCAACAGTTGTTGCTTATCAATGTCAAGGGAGGGGAACTTGCTGATGGCTACATTCATTAACTCTTCGGTTACAGTCCCTGGACCAGTCGTAACCAAGTCCTGGCTGTACCAATAAAACATTTCACCCACAGATTGCACTGCAAAGGTATCAATTTGTCACTGTGCTTCCATACCCTGCATGGTTGGGACTACTGCTATACCAAATAGTTGCATGAGATCTCTGCCCAAGAGGTTTACTGGGCATTTTGCAGAAACAACAATTTTGCTTTTTTGTATCAATCCTGAAACTGGATCAGTTATTGCAATGTCATGGGAGAGAGGCTCCCAATACAGCTGTCCATTAGCTGCTTTGACCAGTATGTAATCAGGTGTCTCTGTGTTTTCTGGTAGTTTGGAGGGATGTATCAGGGTTTGTGATGCCCCTGAGTCACACAAGAATTTGACTTCCCTCCCTTCTACCAAGAGTGTAACTTCTGGTTTTGTGTCTGCTAAATAGAGCTCCAAGCTCAATAAAGCTAGGTCTAATATTTCATCTTCTTCATTGTCACTAACTTCCTGCACTTCCTCTACTCTCTCTATCACATTCTCATTTGTCCCTTCTTCTCTAGCCCCTTCTAGTGATTCCTGACTACCATATAGTCAGGCCTCACCCTCCTTGTCTTCCGTTGTTGCCTTTTTGTTTTTCCTGCAATCCTTTGCCAAATGTCCCTTTTTACCGCATTTAAAACATTCTCCCCTTTTCTTTCACCCTTCAAAGTCCTCTGATCGTTGATCAGATTGTTTGTTTCCCTGCGCATTTTTCTTGCCCTTTTTCCCGGACTGTACTATGTAAACTTCTGCTTCATCTTCTACAGAAAATACTTGAGCTTTCTTTTTCTTTTTGCTATTAAAATGCCTTTCGTCATGCCTAGCATATTCAAGTAATGATTGTAACCTGCTTGTACGATTATCTACCATGTGTTTTGTAATAAAACTGCTTATAGGTGCAATACTGCCCTTTAAAACTGCATTCTTTAACTGCTGTTCATATGAGGAATCTTGTGTTTGATCTTCAGGAACCTGCATTCCACAGTGGTTATTAAAACACTCTAATTGTCTGGCATAATACCGGTCAATAGTTTCACCTTCTTGTTGGATGCATTGATTAATGCAAGTACAGTCTGCCCTAGGTTTCCATTTTTCAGAGATGCGATCTGTAAGACCTTTTACTCTGGTGTCTAATTCTGCACTGCTATGTGGGAGGGTTCTTTGTGCAGCGTCACGGGGATTCCAGTTCCCACTAATCATATGCCAGTCTGGCCCTACAATTTGTTTAACTAACTTTTCTACCTCTTCTCCATTTAAGTTATAACTCAGCCTCATTCCTTGTAAATCTTCTGTGAATTTTCTAAAATTAACCTTTGGATGGGGAATTCCCTCAGTGGCTTTCCGGATGTCTTCCGGAGTCCAAGAGTCTATACACTAAAATAGTTGGGTCCTGATTGTCTTGACCTGCCTGAAGGTTGGGTACTTCTATAAGTGGACATATTTCTTCTTCTTCACTTTTAGATTGTGAATTTTTAACCATTTGCTATAACTCGATGCCTTCATTTGAGTTACCTGCCTTTGTTCGAGACCTGGTCTCGACGGGATCTCTAATTTTAAACGGTTTTATTTTCATAATGTCCCTACCTTCAGTGACCACAGGATATCGTGGGGGTGGACAACCTGTTCACTTGCTTCATATTCCGGTAAGGGAGGCGGAGGTGCTGATGCTATTACTAATTTATTGTCCTCCTTATCTAAAAACATTGCTTTTGAATTTTTGTTCTTTTGTTCCCTGAGGTTTACTTCCTCAATCCACCTGTGTGCCTGAGGAATTCCTAATTTACGTTGCTTTTTTACCCGACCTTTGGAATCGTTTTTGAGCTGTTTGACAAGTTTGATAAGCAAGGATTTTTCTAATTTTCCGTCAAATTTGTACTTATTAACCCATTTTGAATAATATTTAATATTGTCGGCACGCTGCGACTGCATGTATTTTGTGTCTTCTATTAACGGCGGATTTTGGGGTCTTTTTGTGCAATTATTACCCATTTTGTTCTACCCTTTGATTGTTGTGTAACTTTTCTTAATTTTTTAACGTGGTACCACAGATTTTGTTATAGTCTCTTCAGAATGACTGCCTACCAAGGGCACCCGCAGGCAGGTGCACTTGCACCCCCCTGGAATCGGCTAGATAATTTCAAAGAAAGTTTTTTTTTTTTTTCTTTTTTTTTTTTTTTTTACTTGCGTTCTTCTTTAAGAAGAAAGAAGTCCTAACAGGGCAGTCGCAGGTGTGCTGACATCATCGTCGCTAAGTTTGTGAGCGGGAACAGATGGGTTTACAAGCAGGACCTGATAGCAGTTTGTGAGCGGGAACTCACAAAGACGGGTTTACAAGCAGCCAGGAGCGAAACGGAATAGCACACAGGAGTAAATGAACGGAAGATGTGGGACACTTTCAGGTAGAGGGGTAGGGGGTGTGTGTGTGTGTGTGTAAAATGCCCCAGGTGTACATGGTGGTGGGTAGAGAATAAGGCTTGAACCCTGTACCTTGGGCCCAACTGGCAAGAGCCTGAATTCCCTACCCACCACCATTTGTAAAAATGTTGCAGGATTTTCCTTCATACTTTTTCTGTTCCTCATAAAATCTGTGGTTTCTGCATTTGTGTCCTTGTTGCCTGACAGCTACATGTTCTCTGGTTTTATTCTTGGCTGTCTGGAGTGTTTCTCCCTGGGCCTCTGCTAAAAATTAGCTTTTTTTTTTCAAAGTCAGACTTTCCTGGTTAACAAAAGTTAAAAAAAATAGACACACTTCAATATCAGACTTCATATTCTTCAGAAAGTGTATGGTAACAAAAGCTTTTATTCTAGCAATTTTCGAAGTGTACAAGATGGATATTTGAAATGTATCCCTGTGTTTAGGACTGTATTCCCCCCATTATTGGCTTTGTCCAGGTTTTGTGCTAGGGTTGAGAGTTACGGTAAGAACTGAATTCACTGAATATGTTTGGGGGCTGTATTCACCCAGTATTGGCTTTTTTCAGGTATTTATTGGCTTCATCCAGGTTTTTTGCTAATGTTGAGAGCTATGGTAAGAACTGAGTTCACTGAATATGTTTGGGGGCTATATTCTCCCATTACTGGCTTTGTCCGGGTGTTATTTGCTAAGTGGTTGAGAGCTATGGTGAGAACTGAATTCACTGAATGTTTGGTGGTTGTAGTCACCCATTATTGGCTTTGTTAAGGTATTTTGTGCTAAGAGGTTGACAGCTGTGCTATGGTGAGAACTGAATTCACTAAATGGTAGCTATTTAAGTTTCAGTCTTCCTCTTTCGCAAAACAGTTGATTTGGCGTAGTGGTATGTTGCTCTGACTATTTTGCACGGGGTCCCCTGGGTTCAAGACGTGGCAGTGAAATGTATGGTGGTAACGCAGCATTTTATTCTTGCAACTTTCAAACATTATACAAGCAATGTTTAAAATGTGTCCCTGGTTTTTGGCCTTTTGTGTCCCCCCCCCCCCAATAAATTTTGGCTTTTTCCAGATTTCTTGTGCTGAAAACTTCAGAGATACAGCTGAGTGTTGAGTAGATTTTAAAAGGAGCTGAGAGCTGCAGGGGAGCAAAAGTTTAGTGCTGCTTATGTTTAGTCTGCTTGCATTGTTAATAGCACAACAGATAGTGTACTTGCTTTAGATGCTAAAGGCTGTGGGTTCTACTCCCACAGTAGGTAAATGCATTGCTGATGCTGTATTGTGTTGTAAAGGGGGTGGATGCTGCAGTCTTTTTGGCAAAGATACCTAGTAACTATGAACCTGTTAACAGTTTGCTATCCATTCCCTATTGCGGTATTACTAGCTTTTCATTTTTTATTGCATGCAACAAAAGCAATTTATTCTTCAAGGGTAACAGGCACTTTATTTGTAGATTAAGCAATGACATATAAAGTGTTTGCTAGCAGCAACCTCTTTATTAGTTACAAATTATTTCAATGTGGAGTTTACTACTTCAGAGATTGTGTATTTTTACTGATACTGGTGGACTTGAGTAGACTTTTATGATGGAAATGTTCTGAATTGGGCAGTTTTGTCATTGGTGGATGCTTTTGTTTCATTGTTTACTGGAAAAATGTTCAAAACAATAAATTTAAAATGCCCTCTAACAACTGTACTGTATTGTACAAGGAATATAATGTAATACGTCAGGAAGGTGTATTAAAGAGCATTATGTTCGAGGGGCCTATGATTTTGAAGACAGCCCAGAGTTAATATTTGCCATTGGCAAAATGTATTTTCTCTGAAAGTGGGTTTCAGTGCTGTTTCAATGCATGAAGTTTCAAGAGCAGAGAAGTTTTAATGTTAGTCTATTTTCATTGTGAGACTGCATTGCTTTAACAGATATGTATCAGGGTTTGTGCTGTAAAATGCAAAATAAAACTTTCAAATGAAATCCTAAATCATCGACAAGTAAAGCAGTATGCACATTAGTGTTTATGATAAATGGGGCAAAATAACCAAGGAATGAGACATTGGAATGGCTGCAGGGGGGAGGCTCCATTTGACCATGATTTTGTGAGGGGGGTAGCAAGCTCAGACAGCCCCGTTGAACTATACCTCTCAGTTGTCCATATCTTTGCAGAATGAATAGATATTTGCTGCTTATTTTGGTTTGTTCCTCAAATTTGTGGTTTTCTAGCAAATCATTTAGGAATGAAGCCATTAAATGACAGACATTGAGTTTCAGATGTCATAACCTTCAGAAAAATGCATGCTAATGCAAGACTGTCTTTAAGTTTATACAAGAGCAATTTTCGTAGTGTTTGTATGTTCCCAATATATTTGGCCTTGTTCAGATTTCCTGCATTAAGAGGTTGAGAGGTACGCAAATCACTTTGTAGATTAGGAATATCCAAACATCTCAATTGTCCCCAATTCTGGCTCAAAATGTTGCTCTCCCTAATAATCCCTCCTCCAAAATGGCAATTTTGGAAGAAAATGTGGAGGGTTTACAATTATATATAATTGTAATGATCACTTATAGATTACCTTTATTTCAGAAATGCATGTGGATGCTCTTATTTTGTTAGCTGCTTCAAGTTAACTGTTAATATTAAAAAGTTGTCCCTTTTTTGACAGGTATTTTTGCATCACATTTTGGTCCGTTTTTCATAAAATTGTGGTTTTCTGGCAAATTAGTGGCAAGTCATTAAAGATTAAAGTTAGAAAATAATGGCAGACATTTGAGTTTCAGATTTCATACCCTTCAGAAAATTTGTACTAATGCAAGATCTACCTGTTCTATTTAAGTTATGAGCAATATTTAAAAATTGGCCTTATTTTTGGGCTTGTGTCCCACTTCTAGTTCTATGTATGGCTTTGTCCAGATTTCTTGCTCTGAAGTTGAGAGGTATGAGTGTCAGATCCATCACTGTCAGCCAGAGACATTTCAAATTGTGACATACTTATTGCACCCCACTCCCCATTGTAGTGGCTCTGGATGTGTCCATGGAAGGCAAGGAGCAGTTATGCAGTGTAAGTGTGCAGAGTATTCCCCCATCCAAAGTAGATCACAAATACGACCGTGGCTTTTCATCTGTCCTTGATTTTGCAAAATGTTCTGGTTTTCTATCAGATTTTTGTACTGTTGATTTATGCTTCTTATTCAGGAACTGTATGCTGTCACAGTGCCCTGTTGCTCTGTTTAAGTAGCCATGGTTTAATGAACATCAGGTAAGCTTGTCGGAGATTGTAAGATGCAAGTCAGCTTTAGTAAGCTTGTCGGACATTATAAGATGCAAGTAAGCTTTAGTAAGTATATTGTTAAGGAATTACCAGCATTGAAAGCCTTTTCGTTGTTGCCATGCAGAGAATATTTACATGACTAGATAATGTATAAGCCTTGGGTATTGAAATGCATATGACAGTATTTTATTTATTTATTTATTTGCAGTTGGTTTGCCAGGATAGTCCATTGGGCCAAATGAACCCTTTTTCAATGGAGTCCTGGGGAGAAAAGCTCCAAAACTAAGTAGGTTATTAATAGATATACAAATTATACAATTACACAGAAGTTAATCATACAAGAAATAATTTGCAAATAATACAACAAAAACTAGAGCGAGTACAATCTAGTGATGAAATTAATAGGTAATACAGACTAAAGGGAAATTTAGCACAAAAGCACTGAGAAAGAACAACATATTTGGAAGCATTTCATGACAATATTGAGGAATAATAACATATTAGGAAGCAATGCACAAAAGTACTGAGAAGCAATAACATATTAGGGAAGCAATACTTAGGAAGTGTGGCCTAGTATATTCTTTCAGATTTATTGTAGGAATAATAATATGTATGAGTTAGGTTGGGTAATTAGGAAAGTTGCAGGAGGTAACAGAGGAAGAAAGAAGATGGAGTTTGCAAGTTAGTTATGTGGGGTGGGAGCAAGAGCATTCCCACTGGGATACTAGATGTGAGTGAAGAGATCTTTTAAATATAAAATGGTTGGGGGTGGTGCGAGTGGAAGGTGGTAGGGAGTTCCAAAGGCATGCAAGGCCATAAGACAGAAGATTTTTGCCTGGGGGACGAGTTGGTTTATATACTTCTAATAGATTTTGATTGTTGGACCTTAATACTCTAGCAGGAAGGTGCATTTTAAAGGCTGATGAAAGGGAGGGACAAAGGGAGGGGTTGAAAATGAGCTTATGTGCAAGATTTAGTTGAGTATATGTGAGATAACTGGGTAGCTCTAGCCATTTTAGTTTTTGGAGAGAGGAACAGTGGTGGGTGGGAGGATTGTGGTTGGTAGCGAACTTGGCAATTTTGTTGTAGCAAGAGGAAAGTTGTGTTTTTAGAGAGGTCTGTAGATTAGTTAGGAGTGGAGCTCCATAGAAGGAGGGATAAGAAATGAGGTAGAGGGTGATTTTGGTAGCAGGTGTAAGGTAATGATTTTGTCGGTAAAGCATACCTAGTTTTTGATGGGTTTTCTTGATATTTAACTGTAGGTGGGAGTTGAATTTGAGCTGGTTGTCAATTTGGACCCCAAGTAACTTGGTCTCGGACACCAGTTCCAGGGGTGGATTATTTTGTCTAGAGATGTGGAATGTGTTTATATTGAAAGAAGTTGCCTTAGAGGGGGTGAATAACATTAATTTGGTTTTAGAGGCATTGAGTGCTAGGTGATTCCTTTTCATCCATTGCTCAGTTGTTGTAAAAGCATCTTGAGTCAGTTTTAGGAGTGAGGGGATAGAGGTGGCAGCGCAGATAATAGCAGAATCATCGGCATATTGGATGATGTCTGAGAATGGGATAGAGTTGCGGAAATCATTTAGAAATATATTGAAGAGAAGGGGACTCAGTATAGAGCCCCGGGGTACCCCAGTAGGAGTATTTAGAAATGAGGAGGTGGCCTTTTTCCATTTGACTGCTTGAGATCTGTTAGATAAGTAGCTGGAGAACCAGTTCAAGGAGGGAGATAGGTAAAGTTTAGTTAGTAGCAGGCTGTGAGAGAGTGTCAAAGGCCTTAGAGAGGTCGAGTAGTAGGGTAGAAACAATTTGCCCAGAGTCGCGGGCTTTATTTACAGTTTCAAGGAAGGAGAGGAGGGCGGTCATAGTGCTATGATGTGGTCTGAATCCATGTGTGGGAGTTAGTAGGTGATTATCTAAGAGATGTGGAAGGAGTTGTAGTTGGATACGCTTTTCTAGGATTTAGAGATGGGGGACAGAATAGCGATGGGGCGGAAATTAGTAACATTGTTGTTGTTGCCATCTTTATGTAGAGGTATGATAAAGGCCCTTTTCCAGACTTGGGGTACTATACATTCTTGGATAGAGCGGTTGATTAAAATGCTAATAGGGTAAGCGATTGCTTCAGCAGCTTTGCTAAGAAAGTAAGAAGGGATGTTATCAGGAGCATTGGTGCATGGCTTCAGTTTCATAAGGAGTTTCTTTATAGTAGAAGTGGGTATAGGTTTAAATGAGAAAAAGGAGTGAAGAGGGCGAATTAGGGCAGATGAAGCTGATGAAGTAGTAGGAGTAGGAGGAGTGGAGGGATGGGAGTTAGTAGATGGGAATGAGGAAGTAGTAGCAGAGTAGGGTAGAGAGATGGTTGGGGATGGTAAGGAGTTTTGGAGAATGTAGTGGTGTTAGAGAAAGATGACGTTAATTTGGAAATGGATTCAATGAAAAGAGTTAAATTGGGTAGCCAAGTCTTGGTCAGGAGCGTTTGGGTCTGGGGTAGGGGTATCTGGTTTGCTGGGGTTAAGTAGAGTAGAGATACCTTTCCAAAATTTCTGAGGGTTTGATTTTATTATTGTTTTGAAGTGTGCAAAAGTAGTTTTGTCGGTCGAAGATTATGAGCTTTTTTACCTTATTTCGAAGTATTTTATATTCATTGTAATAAAAGGTCAGGATTACAGTATTTTCAGAAGCTCATTACATTTTATTGCAGACCAGTGTCTTACAGCAGTGTCTGTGTGTTAGTACACTTGTAGTTGGGTGGCTTTAATGGTATATGGTAAATAAGCATTGCTACCTTACTTAAAAGCCAAGCCCTGCAACAACTAGCTCCACACTGAAGTCAAAACACAATAGCTCTGGTGGGTAAATGTACTCTGTAGTAATCAAAAAAGGCAAATGTTTAAAATAACTACAGCTTATGTGCAAACACAATAGGTAGTGATGAAACAATGCTCTGCTAAAAATGCTTTAATGCTTTACATTGCTGAGCTGCAGATCAGTTATCATTGGCTACCAGGATTTCACCCACTCCACACTGAAGTCAAAACACAATAGCTCTGGTGGGTAAATGTACTCTGTAGTAATCAAAAAAGGCAAATGTTTAAAATAACTACAGCTTATGTGCAAACACAATAGGTAGTGATGAAACAATGCTCTGCTAAAAATGCTTTAATGCTTTACATTGCTGAGCTGCAGATCAGTTATCATTGGCTACCAGGATTTCACCCACTTCAGCTCAAGCACTGTGCCGTTCAGTGCAACCTTCCCAGAACTAATTCAAGTTTGACCAAAATTATTTGGTGTGTGTATAAGAGGGAGGTAGCATACCCCTCAGCTGCCCAGAGTTTTGCCCCATATTCCTCCTAAAAAGGATTGAAGTTGCTAAATGAGACATTTCAGTTTTAGATGTCATGTCATTTAGAAAAATGCATACTAACACAAATCCTGTTACTCTTGCAATTTTCTAAGTTTCTGAGAGCCATATTTATAATATATCCCTATTTATTTTAGGCTTTGTCCAGATTTCTTGCACTAAGGTTGAGGCCTTGAGGGGTGTGGTATGTTTGTGAGAGAGAGAAAGTGAAATGCCCAAGTTAGAGTTAGCAGGTGGAATTTATTTTCAAGTGCATTTTCAAAGAACTGTGAGTTTTAATGGAAGCTAAGTTCACTGCTGCTCATGCCAAGTCTATTTACAATGTGCAACTGTTTTGTTTAGCAAATGGTATCTCTGTTGTGGTATAAAGTTTTAAAGCTATGTTAGTAGCACCACAAGTAGAATACTTGCATCTTAATGTAAAGGCTTGAGGTTCTATTCCTATAGCATATACATTTGTATGCTGCAGTCCTCAGGATGTCCTCCTTTGGATGAGATGCCTAATAACTATGAACCTGTTTTTCACCTTGTCATCCATTTTCTATTGTAATATACCAGCTTACCATTTTTTTAATTTAACATAAGCAATTTATTCTTTGACGGCAGCAGGCACTGAATTTGTAGATGAAACACTGAAATATACAGTTGTTTTCTAGCAACAACATCTTCATTAGTTTCAGATATCTTTAATGTGGAATTATTCAGATTACTTTTAATTCAGCAGAGACACTCAAACAAGTGCTGCTGTATAATACAAGGGATATAATTCAATTATATATTATAATTAATACAATCAGGTAAATCAAATAACTTTTGCATGGCCCTAACGGTGTGCAAGGAGCCTATTGCTTGAAAACAGTTCAAAGGTAAATAACCTGCCACTGGCCAGATGCATTTTCTTTGAATGTGGGTTTCAATGCTGTTTTATTGAATGTGAGTTTCAAAAGTAGAGAAGCTTTAATGCCAAGTCTGTTTTCATTGTAAGACTATTGCTTTGTTTAGGTTTAGTAAATGTCTCAGTGTTTGGGCTATAATGTTTGAAATAAAAGTTGTAAATTAAATCCAACTGCCTGTAATCATTGTAGAACTAAAGCATACAACAGTATGCACACAGATTTGAACAGTGTCTACAGTAAATGGGGAGAAATAGCCAAGTAATGGGACACTGGAATGGCTGTGTAGGCGGGGCTTGGGGGTGGGTGGACTTGGGCGGGGCTGTGTTGGCAGGGGGCGGGGTGAGCTATGTGGGTGGGGCTCTGGGTTTGCACCCCCCTGCAAAAAATCCTGCGGGCTCCCTTGCTGCCTACCTATTGTGTTTTCTCCTGATCTATGACAAGACAGTAATCTTTTTTGTCCCTGACTTGTAAGAAAAATACAGTCTAACAAAAACAATACATATCTAGTCCCTGATCTAAAACAGAAAAAAGTAGATTCACTTTACCTGAGCCCACGTGATTGATCACCAATTCATGGAGACCCGTCCTTCAGTTGCAGATCAGAAAGTGGCTGGCCTCTTTTGAACGACAATTCATTCAGAGGGATTTTCAGATAAGAAGAACTGAGTTGGTTTCTTCCCCATACTGTTTCAACCACCTGGCCCGTCTGATCCGAGGTGAAGAGAGGGTTCCGGTCCAAAGGACCTATCTGTCAAAGGAAAAAACTTCAAAGACCAATTCATGTTAGGTTCAAGCAAGGCACCCTTTATTACTTGCAGCAAGGAGACAAATCATGTAGGCACAGGATTTGTCTGAATCATTAATGATTAGTGTTATATTTATACAGTTCTCTTCCTGTCACACAGAAAATGTTACCATTCTATTGCTGACGTAGTTAGACACAGCTTTATGTATGTTCTACAGAAAATGTTGCTAGACTTATTGCTGACCAAGTTAAATTATCTGCTGTTCTGCAAAACATTTTGAGAAAAACAACTTGGCCTTGGGTTTATGTCAGTTCATTTCAACATTTCAATTCTTCTATTGTACTGTCCTAATACAGGTGTTACATTTTGTCTAGATTCAAGGTACATTTTTAGCTTTAGTACAAGTAATGCTGACTGCGGTTTAAACTTTCAAGCATCTATTGTTTTCTCTATCAATAGTTTCTAGCAGCTGTATGTTTTCTCATGGCATAAGCAGAAACGAATATCCCTTTGTTAAGTTTCATGACGTTAGCAGAAATGAATTACTTCTTGTTATTTTCATGACATTAGCAGAAATGAAATATTTCTTATTATTTTCATGACATTAGCAGAAATAGAATGCTTCTTTTTAAGTTTCTAATGGCTGTGCAGATTCATGCAGTGTGAACAGAATAAATGTATTAATCCTTTTAAATCTCGAATGCACTAAGCATGCATATTACTATTACATATTTTTCTAACAATATATATATATATATATATATATATATATATATATATATATATAATATTGTCGATCCTTTTTTCTAGTTTTTTCAGCCTGCTGCATATGTGAGCTGTGCAGTACAGATTTGGGCCAGAATTTGCCCTTTCCACACTGCTGTGTGATCTCAGAGTTTCTCAATTTAGTTATATTTAGGGTTTTTTGTGGGGGGGTGTAGTGTGGGAAAGCTTGAAAAAAAAAGAGTTTTTTTTTGGTTGTGTTGTTGTGTTTGATCTAAAACGATCACTCTCTTGTGCATTTGATACTTGGTGAGACAGTGATAGTCATATGTGCGCACACACACACACACACACACACACACACACACACACACACACACACACACATCATTATTTATTTATTTTACATTTGTTGACCGGGAATGTCAGACTGAGCTGAAGATCCCTTTTTCACTGGAGGCCCGGGGAGAAAAGCTCCAACATATTATATAATTTTCATTATAAATTAGCATTAAACAACAATGTTACAGGATTATTACAAGGCATTACGTAGCAATACAATGTTATACAGTGTCAATAATCAGGAGTATAGCATAACTATTTCAAGATGTATAAAAAGAAATATGTCATTAAAATGAATATAGTTTTTGGGTTAAGTGGTTACAAAAACCCAGTTTTATCTTTCATCATGATGTAGTTGCATGAAGGCAAGACAGTTACAATAGAATGCTTCTCTGAGACAATTTGCTTAATAGATTTTAGAAGACAGTAGAAAGAGTAGTCAAGGAAGATTAGAGAGAGCTAGTGAGAAGAGTGAGTTAAGGGCAGAAAGTAGATTAAGGTATGAGAAGTAGGGGATGTTTAAGGAGGGAGAGTGCAGTGGCAGGACCAGTGACTTTTAAAGTGCTCTTTGGAGGCTGTATTAAATTGTTTAGGATGTGTAAGGGGCTGATTTCTAGTGGGAGCCTATTCCAGGCAATAGTGGGGTGACAGCTGTACATGTTGCATCCAAATTTAGACTTGGGTTTTTAGATTTGTAGTAGGTCTTGGTTAGAGCTTCAGGGAGGTCTGGAGGGAGACTAATGGGAGATGAGAGGGGATAATGCCGGGCAGTAGGAAGGCTGGTATAGGATAGAATAAATGATCTGGAGCTGAGAGAGAAGAAGCTGGTGAGGTAATTCAAGCCACTTTAGGTGTTTTAGAGAGAGAGAGAGAGAGAGAGAGAGACAGTCATGGGATTTGTAGGTTTGTTGGGCAGCAAATCTAGCTACCTTGTTGTAGGTAGATTCGAATTTGGTCAGGAGTGTTGAGTTAAGATTTGTGAGAATTTGAGGATTGTACATTAGACTGGGTAGAACGTAGGTAAGAGAGAGTAATCTTGGCTTCACAGGTAAGGAATTTCTTGTTACGGTAAAGGAAACCTAGTTTTGAATGAGTCTTTTTGATACAGTTATTAACATGCAAGTCAAATTTAAGTTGATCATCGATGGTTACGCCTAAGAGTTTAGTGCTGGATTCTACATGAATGGGAGGGTTATTAAGGGACCCTATGGAGAAGGAGGGTTTAATATTGTTGAACTTTTTAGGTAGGAAGAATAACAGCTTTGTGTTTTTTTTAGGGTTATGGATGAGCTGGTTGTTGGAGAGCCATATTTCAGCTAAGTTAAAAAAGATGCCTGAGTAGCTGAGAAGAGCTTAGAGTGAGAGTTGGCTGTGGTGATGACTGTAGAGTCATCTGCATATTGCACTAAAGATGACTGAGGACAGGAGGTATAGAGCTGATTAGTAAAGATATTAAAAAGTAAAGGCCCTAGGATAGACCCTTAAGGTACACCCATTTTTACAGGGAGAGGAGGGGAGAGTACAGAGTACAATCTCACTGATTGCGTTCTATCAGAGAGGTAGCTGGAGAACCATGCAACAGTATCAGAGGAGAAGTTGAGGTTATGCAGTTTGTGCAGCAGAAGAGAGTGTAAGACAGTGTCAAAAGCTTTTGAGAGGATCAAGAATAGACAAGAAATAAGTTTATGGTCATCCATGGCTATAGAGACAGTGTTGAAAGATGATAGAGCTGTAGTGGTGCTATGATTGGGTCTGAAGCCATGTTGAGTGGGGGTAGGCAGATTTTCCTGTATTAGATACTGCATAACTTGTTTATGAATACATTTTTCTAGTAGTTTAGAGAGAGGGGAGAGGGTAACGATAGGTTTAAAGTTGGAGAAATCAGATTACCTCCTTTGTGTATAGGTAGAGTGTAGCATTATTTCCAGATGAAAGGGACTTTAGATTCAGAGATAGAGCGATTAATTAGGATAGATACAGGGAGAACAAGAGAGTCAGCTGCTAGTAGAAGAAAAGTGGAAGGACTGTTGTCAGCTGATGCGGAGCATGGTTTTAATTTAGAGAGTAGAGTTATGATGTAGCTATTAGGTACAAGTTTGAGGGAGAGGGTATTTGAGGAGATAGTATTAGGAGTAGGTTCGGAAAAGTTAGACATGTTAGTAGTAGAGGAGTTTGGGTGAGAGTTCAGTAGCTTAGATACTGAATCGATAAAATAGGTATTGAAGATAGTGGCAGTTTCTTCAGATGTCTTGTCTTGGCAAGGATTGGGAGAGCTAAGATTACTGGAAAGTAATATTTGGTTAACAGAGTTCCAGAATTTTTTAGGATTGGATTTTAGGGCTGTGGGAGGTTTGTTATAGAAGTCCTTTTTATCTTTGTGGTTTTTTGTCTGATTTCTTAGTTCTTTATATATTTGCAAGTCTGCGGGGAGCTTAGTTTGTGACCATTTTTTCCCTAATTTGTCTCTAGTTATCATGGGGGTACGAGTGGCTTCTGAAAGCCATGGAGATATGATGGACTTAATTCAGACTTTGCGAAGGGGAGCAAGTGAGTCTAAGATGCTAGGGTAGATGGAGTTGAAAGCTAGGACGGCTTCTTATAGTGGGAGTTGGGTAAGGAATTTCCAGTTTACTTTAGAGAGGAGGGCATTAAAGGTTTCTGGATGAAAGTTAGAGAGTTTGCGAGAAGTGATAAATCTAGGAGGTTTTGAGAAGTGGGGAGAGAACCCCTAAGCACTTTCATAGGGAAGTGATTGCTCAGGGTGTTTGGTAGGGTTTCAGGGTTATATTTGGAAGGATTAGATACCAAGTACCCAGTGAACGAGTACTAGATGTGTGAGAGTTGTTTGTATGAGTAGGTTGGCCAGATTAGCTGTGTAAAGCCATATCAATTAATATGAGTATTAGAGTTTAGATTACTAAGAGTTAACCAGTTAATGTTGACACCCCCAAGGGGTTAGATTCATTGGAGATGTGTTGAGAAAAGTGTGAAAGAATATTTTCGAGCATAGGAATGTTGTCTCCTGGAGGGATATAAATGGCTGTTACTGTGATAGTGGTGTGGTCATTGATTTTAAGGTTAACTGTAAGTAGTTCATCAGGAGGAAAGGATGGGATAGGTTTCATAATACTTGTAAAGGTGAGGTGGTTGGAGTAGAGGATGGCTACACCACCTCCTTTTTTGTTTTGGCGATCTATGTGGAGTACATTATAACCAGAGGGAGAACGTCTTTATCAGAGGTTTGGGGTTTTAGCCAAGTCTCAGGCTGATGACATCAGGGGTGTAGAACACTATCCAGGCATAGATTTCACTAACTTTGTTTAGAATACTATGGGTGTTTATAGAGTAAAAGGAAATATGTTTGGAGAGGATGAGTTTATTAAGTAGGGAGAGGTAGAGTTATGCATGGTGGGGTTATGGATGGGCCCAGGATTTGGATGCATGTCTTCTGATAGAAGCAGGGCTACATGAAGTTGGTAAAGTGTGAATTTAAATGGGTTATAAGTCAAGTACTTAGTCTTGGTTTTAGATGCTAGAGAGTGAGGGGAAGGAAGTTTGATTTTAGGCAGAGGGATGTTCATGGAAAAGATAGAGGAGGAGATTGTAGTAGAGTACTGCAGAGATGAGAAACAGTATGGGGATTAGTGGGATCTCGATGGACAGGTGGTAATGGACTAGTACAAGATGAAAGAATGAGAAGGAGAAGTAATGGAGGCAAGAGGAAAATGGGGTTGCAATAGCCATGGCCTAAGGTGGGTAAGGATTGGGATGGAGTGAGGAGTGGGTAAGGGACTAGGAAAAGTAAGTTGTTGGACCTGTTAGAAAGTTGAAGTAAAGTTTAAGTGAAACAACCTGTAGGGGGAGAAGGGGATATCTAGAAAGAAGAAGGATTTGCAGCGGACTAAACTATGAAGTGATAAGTAGGGAGGGTAAGGTGTTCAGAATGTTTTAGCAGACAGGAAGGGGTGGAGTTAGGGGTTGAAGGGATTAGGTGGTTAGGTATAAAGGAAATGATATGGGGGTGGGTGGGAAGGGAGCAAAGTGAGCCCAAGCGTAGCGAGAGTGAATGGAGTGGGATCGGCCAGGAAATGGCAGTCACCACAAAAAACAATCAGCAGGCCAGGAGGAAACAATAAGGAGCACACAGTGAGAGTCAGCAGGTAAGTAGAAGAGGTGGGAAGGTGTAGACAGAGAAGGAGGAGATGTTATAGCAAGGTATGCACAGGTATTTACAGTAAGATAACAGTTTGACACAGTAGTTTGCAAGGAATTTTTAAAGTATGCCAACTCATTACACTCCTAAAAATATGTTCCCAAATACCTCTTTCTTCTCCATCATACCTCCAACATTTGTAATCTTGCTGAAAAAATTTCTTTGGAGTCTGTTTGGGGTATGATGATACTTAAGCAAACACTTCCAAGTAATGATCCTAAATTTTCTAGACTTTATTGTATACTTGTGAGCCATACATATATCCTAGTCAAAAAATCAACAGGCCAGCACAATGTAAGTGGAAAATACAGTTTAATAAACCATAGGGGTAATCAAAAGGAATTACGCCACAAAAAATTAGACTGGTTTTGACTATAAAAGCCTTCCTCAGTGTTAAACTTTTAAGCTATCAAAACACCATTATATACATCCTGGTAACATCAAAGACTTACTTGATTGAGTAATTATAACTGCTCATTCAGTCCAGGTGGGAACAACTCACCCAGTTTAACAATCCACTTTTTATCTTTTTTATCTAATATAGTATGCCACCCAATTTTATTGATCCTATCACCTAATACCCTGTCAATGATCGTGAATCTAAAACATGCAGTGGTGTGTACAAATGAATGCTTGTACAAAGCATTAGACTCTTTTATTGCTTATGTCACTGAAATGTTTCGTCATGTGTAATTGTAATGGTCTAGAAGTCTGCCCAATGTAAAATGCTGAACAAGAGCATATAGCTAAATAATCCGATTGGTACTGCAATTAGCCAAATACTTTATATCAAATACCAAAGCTGTATTTTTGCTGGAAAAATGTTTAGACTTAACTACATTTGTGCAATATGTACAATGGCCATATGGGACACAACCCTGTAATGGTTCCCTAGTAACAGTTTTTTGTTGTAAAGATCTAAAAGATTCATCCCAATGTTTGTAATGGCTAAAATGAGATCCCAATGTTTTGCCTCCACGAAAGGAAAATAAACATTTGGGCATAAGACTATCTGATAATCTGTCATTAGCCATCAATATATTCCAATCACAATTAACAATATCAATAAGGGTATTGGTGTTGTGGCCATATGTGGTAACCAGCCGGATGTCAGTAGCCCCAGATTGTTTGGATTCCTCATACACCAAGAAGTCATTCCTATCCTGAGCAGAAGCTCAATTGCTCGCAGATAGAACACTCATGTTTATAACCCTGGATCTAAATCTTGTAACCAGGTCCTGCCTGTAATGTTCATAAGTACCCGGACTAGAACATCTTCTTATATTAAGGAAATGTGATTTTAGGTATGTTGCATATCATATGATATGCTGCAGATGAAACTGGTGGCATGTAACAGTGAATTGTACTTGGCTATCGACGGTATTGTCAATGTTTCTGGTAATCATAACATCCAGGAAAGTAATCTGCTGAGAATGATAATTCACTGCAAACTGAATACCCCACTTATTGCTATTTAAATATTGTACAAATTGTGATTAATATTCACTATCCGCCCACCAAACCATCCAGCAATCATTCAAATGCGGTCTCCATATGTGTATTTTATCCAAATATAAGTTACGATTGGGGTGATAAATCATTTCTTCTTCCACCAAGGCCATAAATAAATCCGCATAAATGGGAGCAAAATATGCTCCATTTGCAGTGCCTTGTCCCTGCCAAAAGCATTTACCATGAATAGTAAAAGGTGTTTTTATTGAGCACATGTTCTGTCAAACTAAAAAGGTATTAAACCCAGGTGGATACAATTCTCCTTGTCCAGCCAATATTGTAAAGCCTGTAGGCCTGCCCACTGAGGGATGTTAGTATATAGTGCAGCCACATCAGGTGTACATAGAAACCACCCTGTTAGTATATAGTGCAGCCACATCGGTGTACATAGAAACCACCCTGTTAGTATATAGTGCAGCCACATCAGGTGTACATAGAAACCACCCTGTTAGTATATAGTGCAGCCACATCAGGTGTACATAGAAACCACCCTGTTAGTATATAGTGCAGCCACATCAGGTGTACATAGAAACCACCCTGTTAGTATATAGTGCAGCCACATCAGGTGTACATAGAAACCACCCTGTTAGTATATAGTGCAGACACATCAGGTGTACATAGAAACCACCCTGTTAGTATATAGTGCAGCCACATCAGGTGTACATAGAAACCACCCTGTTAGTATATAGTGCAGCCACACCAGGTGTACATAGAAACCACCCTGTTAGTATATAGTGCAGCCACATCAGGTGTACATAGAAACCACCCTGTTAGTATATAGTGCAGCCACATCAGGTGTACATAGAAAACACCCTGTTAGTATATAGTGCAGCCACATCAGGTGTACATAGAAACCACCCTGTTAGTATATAGTGCAGCCACATCAGGTGTACATAGAAACCACCCTGTTAGTATATAGTGCAGCCACATCAGGTGTACATAGAAACCACCCTGTTAGTATATAGTGCAGCCACATCAGGTGTACATAGAAACCACCCTGTTAGTATATAGTGCAGCCACATCAGGTGTACATAGAAACCACCCTGTTAGTATATAGTGCAGCCACATCAGGTGTACATAGAAACCACCCTGTTAGTATATAGTGCAGCCACACCAGGTGTACATAGAAATCACCCTGTTAGTATATAGTGCAGCCACACCAGGTGTACATAGAAACCACCCAGTTAGTATATAGTGCAGCCACATCAGGTGTGCATAGAAATCACCCTGTTAGTATATAGTGCAGCCACATCAGGTGTACATAGAAACCACCCTGTTAGCATATAGTGCAGCCACATCAGGTGTACATAAAAACCACCCTGGCTCCAATTGCATATTTGACATAATCTGTAGGAATTGTGCTGTATCCTGTATCCATGATCCACTTCAACAAAGGTTTGAGATATTTGGTCAAAAATTGACATAGCAGTTCGGGAAGAGCACCCCTACCAGAAATAATCAGCCTACCAGGTGGATTATGTAAATCCTTATGGATCTTTGGTAATAAATATAGATATTGATTTTTGGGATCAGGCACTGTAAGATCATATACATATCATACCTCTCAACCTAGAATCATCAAAAATCTGGACAGAGGCCCGTGAAAATAGGTACAAATCTGTACGCTGATTAACATACAATTTGCATATATAATTATGTAACCCCACCCACTCCGATGGAATTGTGGGATACCAACTTTCAAACACAAACTGAAAAAACACACAATCAAAATATGGCCCCAGACAGAGTCCCCCCTGAAGCCATTCCAATGTCCCATTACTTTGCTATTTTGCCCCATTTACCATAAACACTAATATGCATACTGCTTACTTCTACAATGATTATTTGTATTTTATAGCACAAATAATGAGACATCTGCTAAACAAAGCAACACAGTCTCACAGTGAAAACAGACTTAAAATTACAGCTTCTCTGCCATTGAAACAGCATTGACATCGAAAATGCATCTGGCCAGTGGCGGATAAAGATTTAATTTGGCTTGTTTTAAAATCATAGGCCCCTTGCACAGGACACACACATTTTCTTTGATACACCTTCCTTGCCGACTGTATATATTCCTTATATAATGCAGCACACTTGTTAGTTTTAAATTTATTATGAACATTTTCCAGCAAGCAATGAAACAAAATGCATGAACCAATAATGACAAAAATGCTCAATTCAGAAATTTCCATCAGGTTAATAGTTACTAGGTATCTCTGCCAAAGGAGGACATTCTCAAGAGTGCAGCATCTGGAAACAGCATTGGGGGACAAAGGCCCAAAACCAGGGAGTGGACACATTTTAAACATTGTTTGTACAATCTTAGAAAAGTTGCTTCTTGCTAGAATAAAATGTTGTGTTAGCATGTGTTTCCTGAAAGATAGCCATTTAAGTTTCCTGTCATTAGTGAATTCAGTTCTCATTCTCACTAATTTCCTAGAAAACCACATATTTTAACAGGAGCAGCCCAAAGAGCTGGTCAGGGTAGGGAATTCAGCTCTTGCTATCTGTACCTAAGGTACAGGGTTTGAGCCTGACAACTAATTACTAGTTATGCTTACATACACACACACACTAAAGCTTTCCAACTTGGGAACTTGCAGTGGTGCACAGTTAAACTGAAAGCACACACACTTAAACGGCCAACTCAGCAGCATAAAGCTTTCCAGCTAGGGAACTTAAGCAGAAACAGCAGAGGCATGCAAATGCACATTTAAACTGAACCTTTACAATGAAAATGCAATGACTTTTCAGCTCACACCTTCCCAGCATTTACAATAAAGAAATAAAATGACACACACTTAAACGGCTCGCTCAGCACTGCAGCATAAAGCTTTCCAGCTCAGAAACTTGCACAGTTAAGCAGAAATGGCAGAAGTCAAGCAGAAGCACACAATGCACAGTTTAACTGAAAGCTATCCAGCCCAGGAACTTGCACAGTTTAAGCAGTTTTACCATAAATTCAAAGAGTAGCAACAGAACATCAGATGAGTGGAACCAGTCCTTCAGAATATTAGTATAATGCAATAACTGTGACTGTATATGTCTTACGAAAAGGCAAAAATCAGTTTCACCATGAAAGTTTTAGTAACAAAACGGACATGTAAAGCACATCTGTCATCATATCTACTGTGGAACGAGGATTTATATCAATAAAGCATTTATGAATGGACTGCATTAGCCACGCTACCATAAAAGCAGCAGAAAAAATGGTCTACGGATATTCAACAGCAATTTAAAATACTAAGCACAGTAAACTTCACACTTGTCATCTGATTATGCTCTGTGGGAATACTGTCAACACAAATCTAATGCAGTAACACGTGTCATGCCTAGTTGACCTTACAAGTTTTCAAGTGGTAAAAAGACAAAAAAAGATGCATAGTACATATTGCAAAAATAGATTAGAAAAGAATGATATCTTTACAAATGCAGCAGTTGCATGAGGCGTGGTCTGCATGTTTGTCCTCTCATATGATAATACATGGGTAGCCATGACTTCTAAATAATAAATCTGACAGTGAATACATTTCTATAGACTTTTCCATTAAATATTCTGTTTACAAAGGAGAATCCGTTTGTCTCATCCTACTGTAACCATGCGCATTCACCATAGCTCTCAACCTCCTATCTCCAAAATGAGGAACACTAGCCCTCATAAATAATGGGGAACAAATGGGCAAAATGTGGCTTACTAACAAATGTCAACTAGGAAGGCCATAGGATGGTTAAAATATGCTGGTTTTACATAAAGATCTTTTAATGAATTAATATGATTCATTTATATTTACCATGAATTTCACTTAAAAAAATTCTTAACACTGAATGTGTGACAGAGTCTTTCAATGTGGAACTTCAAGGAACTTTGAGGAACATGAACTTTAAGACCCCAAATGAGGTGTGTTCCTTGTAATGAGGTACACTTGAGAGATATGAAGGTAACTGTATGCTAACCCAGCAAGCAAGTAGAGTACTTCAGACTTCAGGTTTACTAAAATATGTTCAGCCCATGGAAATTTCTCCTTTAACAACTTAGCTTACTGCGATACATTTTTTTCATTTCTCAAAAAAATTACTCTTGATTCCTTGTGATAAAATAAAAATGTATTTCATGAGTGTAAGGAATCTGTAATTGCAACTTACTCCCCAGGGACAAACTTTTGACATCACTGAGATCAGGTTGCATTTTACTGTGTAGGTTTAAGAAGGAACACTTAATATTTCATAATATATCTTATGGGAGATATAAGGCTCCTCCATCTTTTCACTACCACCCTGAGTTTTTTTTACAAACTTAGTACCACAGTCAGCAAGCACTTTGCAGCATCTTAGCCTGCAAATACTTTCATACCTATACTCAGCACAGTTTACCTCTTTTGCAAATTAGCAATCAACTCCGAAACTACACTCGTTAACACTGGTGCAGCTGATGATGTGCCATTTCAAATAGAAATACACAACCCACTTTCAGAACTGAATGCCAAATGAGGATAATGTGTCCACTGCCACTCTTGTTTCAGTGAGGAAATCAATAAGAATACGTCTATTTAAATGTTTTATTAAAGGAAAAGTATATAAAATTCCTCTGTATCATACTCAGTCTTTTAAGCAAAAAAATAAAAATGGAGAGATGGGGCCATACGTGTGTATTTCGTTGCCGGATGTTATCCAACTCTATTAGAAAAAAACAGATGCATTTTGGGCATCTAAGAAATGAAGTTATGCCCTGGCACAGCCTATTTGTTCTATTAATAGAATACTTGCCTGGTTTAAAGTAAAAAGTGACCATGACCTGAACCCAGATACCAGCTGAATTTCTTACTGAAAAATAACACTCTTAGTCTCCCCACTATTTTCACTGTAAACTAACATTTGTAATGGTTAGCGATGTCTGCAATCACACACACACAACGTTTCCTTCCTAGCGATGTCTGCAATCACACACACAACGTTTACTTACCTAGGCTAATGCCTTGCAAGTTGCTTGCTTCATCCGGACGGTTCTTTCTTTCAGCCTGCAGCCCAAGCCCCAAAGTCCATTTATGTTGGAAAACTCCAGTCGCCAGCGCATTCGCACATTGCAGTACTTTGAAACAAACAGTAATAAAACGTAAGCCCATTCTCGGCAGCATTAGTGCTGCTACTGTTTAATTTTCATTTCCCGCCTGCTCATAGCCAGCCGGAAATAATGACGCGAGCTCCTTGAGCTCAATTCCGACTGGCTGGTAGCTGACATCATCGCGCACGTGATGACGTCAGCTCCGACAGCGCGAAAATTCAAAAACATAAAAAAAAAAAAAAGCAAAAAAATCGGAAATGAAGAGGTGCCACTTGGGAATCGTGGCACCCCTTCATTTTGACCCCAAAACTCGGTAAAAACCGAGTAATTCGGGACGGTTGGGAGGTCTGATACATATGAATCTCTGATGATCCCTTCCTCCCTAGCCTCTGTAAGAAATTTATCAAATTGTTGTTTAAATCTAGGAGTGGGGTTTAGTGGCATATACATATAATATCAACCATCCTGCAGTTGTCTTTATGCTTCATTGTGATACATAGCCCAATCCATTACCACCACAGCTCCACCCTTGTCTGCCGATAGAATGACCAAATTTGTATTATTTTTAAGATTAGTAATCACCTGCTGTTCAACTTTTGAGAGATTATGGGGTAAAGATTGAGATTCTCTAGTATAGAAATGTAGATATTTGAGCACACTGGTCTGAAACATAGAGACATTGTGATACACTGGAGGCATAAAAGAAGATTTATGAAATTTGAATGCCTGAGTATTAGCATTAGATGGTTTAGATTCAAAATATAGTCTAAGATTCAAAAGCTGACAAAAAGAAATAACATATTGACCCAAAGAATCCTCTTGAACAAAAAAAAACAGGTATAAAATTTAAACCTTTATTTCAAAGTTTTAATTCAACCTCAGAGAGGGGTATAGATGATATATTCAGCACATTATCAGTACCACTTATCACTGTACCATTATTTTCAAGAGAGTCTCGACATCGCTTACCCACCCTGTGCTTCCTACCTCCCCTCCATTTTTTAACCCTAAAGGGTTATCCAAATTCCTTCATTTGGAAATGGGGGACTCAGAGTTATGGTTCATATCCATGTCTGTGGTGGAGGATGAGTCATCCCCTGAAGTTCCACTATTAGAGGTTCTAGGCTTCTTATGAATAGATTTGGGCCTCTTTCTCTTATGTGTAGAAGACCTGATATTCTGAGTGAACCCAAATGGCTTGCCTCTTTGATAATCCCCGTCTCTATTGAATTTGTGCATTTTTTAAAGCTTTTAATAAAGAACCAATAATTCTTTGCTAAGCTGATTCAAACAAGACACACAACATGGTTGGCCTTTAACTTTTTGTTTCCTCATAAATAGATCCAACTTCTAAGATACATTGATCAGTGCACCATTCATAATATGATAATATATTCTCAAAACTCAGAGAAGGTTTCTGTTGGGCTTGAACCCATTGTTCCATTAGGCTATCATCTATGTTGCTGACTGGTGGCTGAATCCTAAATGTAGGACACCTTGAAGTGATGCCCCTAGCTTGATAAGCCTTAAATAGTTTTAGATGCCATACATTGGTTCTCAGTGTTTTCATACTTTTTGTTAATTTCTGAAAAATAGAATTAGAAGCACTGTCTGGGTCATCAATTTTGGCCCCTTCATTCTCACTGTCAGGGGGCCTTAACCCAAATACTCCCAAGTCATCCTTATCAGCTGAAAGGCCTTGTAAAATCTTGATTAGATCCATGATATATGAACCCAAAACCAAAGTCCAAACAACAATCACTAGGGCCAAAAGATATATGTCAGGATCTGAAGGGAGAGGTCCTTAATGTAAAGGCACCCCCCTAAGAACACTTAATATGCCCCCAAGAGTAATCAGTGTTATTGATGCCCAAAAAACAACCAATAAATTGCCAATATAAAACATATGACAAGTAATTGATAATGGGAAAAAGCCAGCCACAATAATGTTCAGCACAATATACAAATCCGATTATTCTTTTATGCTGAATTATCACTCCTACACCAAGCCAAAAAGTATGTGCATATATAATCATAAATAAACAATGCCAACTGGATGGGGAACAATAATAGCTCTTGTGTTCCTCAATATTGGAATATTGTTTCCCAGCTATATTTTTATTAATGTACTCAATGAAATAATGTCAGTTGCCATGATATTGAATATAGGGGAACAATAATAGCTCCTGCGTGTTATACTGTATGCAACTTATCAAAGACACACAGCACACACCAATACACAAAATTATATAATATTTTCAGCAAAAAAAAACTTATGCGCGCAATGCTGTGCTTCCCTGAAAAAAACAGGCAAATGAATTCATGAGGATATGGTCAAAAACACCTACTCCACATAATTGCCCACAAATATACAATCCTGACTGAAGAAATGCTAATGCCCGCAATGCTATGTTCCCCTGTAACAATATAAAGTCAAATTTGCAATTGCACAAAAAATAGTTTGTCTCGGTGTTGAAGAAATAATATTCATAATCCAAGCAAGCAATAGTTTTATACGCATACAACTGATTATTCATAAAACAGCTGTATACATCTATTTTGCTGAAATGAAAATAGCCCTAGCTAAAAATGTCCATAGAAGAGACCAATGTTTCGTGAGCATTAGGCTGCATTCCCTTGTAAATGGCCCCAGGTAGGTGACCTTCAATAACACGTTACAAATAAACAAACCTTAGTTTGAATGATATAAAAAGTGCAGTTTATTCCTGTAATTGTTTTTCATAACATTACATTCCCTAATAAATAAATGGCAGCCCAAATAATGTCCAAATAACATCCAAACAGATACCGAATGGAAAATAAACCAGCAACAGCCACTGATACTAGACCAAAAATATGTGAGTATGTATAACACAGCTTGACAATAGAATAATAATGGCCCTGACTCAAAAATGACCATGCAAAAATCCAATATACTGTTCACATAAGGCCACATTCATCTGTAAATGACCCTGTTACATTCAAAATTGAATAACATGAAAAGTCCAATCCATTTTCTATGAGTTATTCTTTCATATAAATTTAAGTTCCCTAATAAACAGGCGATGGCCCAAATAATGTCCAGACAGATTCCAAACAACTGCTGAAAGTTGTATATAAGTATCATAGTTGTATACAAGAAAAGCAAACCCTGTAAATGAATATTGTACCAAAATGTCACCATTCCTAAAGAGACGACTCCACACCAAGCTCAGTCATTGATCCACCAAACCGTAATTCCATGAGTAGGGGCCAAAATTCACTGTAGTAAGACCACCCAAAACAAGAAATCACAGAGCAATATTCTTCTGCTTCATAACACGCTGGAATCCAAAATTGGTTACGACAGTTCTCAGCCATTCACCAATCCACAATCATGAACCCTAGGACACTACAGCGCATCAATCAAAAATTATATAGTCTTCACTATTCACACCATGAACCATCTGAGACCCAACTGGAAGGCAATCCATAAGTAAAATCAAGAACCAGGATGTAGAATGTGTCCACCACCATGAAAAGGATATGATCCACACTGAAGGCCAAAAGCGAAGAAAACCACAAGTCATGTAAGCAGAACAACCCCTCGCAAGTACGGCAAGTGCAAAGGCCAGAAAGGAGCAAATCAAAGTTAAAAAATCAACACGCCAGCATAATGTATGTGGAAAATACAGTTTAATACACAATAGGAGTAATCAAAAGAAAATATAACCAAATAAATTATCAGACCAGTTTCAGCTACAAAAGCCTTTCTCAATGTTAAACTTTTAAGCTATCAAAACGCCATTATATACATCCTGGAAAAAAGTTTAGACTTAGCTACATTTGTGCAATATGTGCAGACCATTGCACATATTGCACAAAAGTAGTTAAGTCTAAACATTTTTCCAGTAAAAATACAGCTTTGGTATTTGATATAAAATGTTTGGCTAATTGCAGTACCGATTGGATTTATTTAGCTACATGCTCTTGTTCAGCGTTTTACATTGGGCAGACGTCTCGACCATTATGATTAAACATGATGGAACATTTGAGTGACATCAAAAATAAGATAGTCTAATGCTTTGTACAAGCAGTCACTTGTACACACCACTGCATGTTTTAGATTCACGATCATTGACAGGGTATTAGGTGATAGGACCAATAAATCTGGGTGGCATACTATATTAGATAAGAAAGATAAAAAGTGGATTATTAAACTGGGTGAGTTGTTCCCACCTGTATTGAATGATCAGTTATAATTACTCAATCAAGTAAGTCTTTGATATTACCAGGATGTATATAATGGTGTTTTGATAGCTTATAAGTTTAACACTGAGGAAGGCTTTTGTAGCCAAAACTGGTCTGATAGTTTTTTGTGGGGTAATTCCTTTTGATTACCCCTGTGGTGTATTAAACTGTATTTTCCACATACATTATGCTGGCCTGTTGATTTTTTACTTTGATTTGTTCTTTTTTGGCCTTTGCACTTGCCGTACTTGTGAGGGGTTGTTCTGCCATACATTTATCCTCCCATTGTTTGTTTGTGAATTGATTGTCCAGTCTTTCTTCCTAACCTTTTCTAACCTCCTCTGATCGAGTCCTATAGTTATTATACAATATTTTATATATCCAACTAATTATCCCTTTTTAACAGCAGTTTCTGTTCTAGAGTCTACCAAAAACTGCACCAGTCCTGGTCTTTCACTTAGGATCCCTCAATTTCTTTCTCTTTGTCTATGCTCTGGTATCATTCCTTGATAGGGAAGGCAATTTCTAGCCTGTAGTCCAAATGAAGTCTTGGCCTTTTTCCATTCTATTACATTTCCTTTCTAATTATTTCCTCCTAATACATTTTTTTTGTGTCAGTTTTCACCAGTAAATTCCAGTTCCATCTTGCCTGTTCTCTGTACCCCTAGTTGCAGTCATCCCTATTGACAGAATCTCTCTTCTCCATTCCAGTATTAGTTTAGTTCTTAGAATACTTTCTACCCAACATTTTTATCTTTTGTTTTATCAGTTTATAATGGTTTACGTTAGGAATGTAATTTGCTGGAAGGGTGTCTCCATGCCTAGGCAATACTTGGATTGGTTTTATAATAAGGAAAAATAACTGTAGTGTAGAAAGTTATTAAGGCATGAGTTTTCTTTTTTTAATGGACTTGATTTTGCTTTTCCACTACAATTTACTGCACTTATGTTTAAGATTTTTTAAAAGGAGAACCACAGGTACAGACTAAAAAAAAGTTTATTTCATCATGTTTAGATGTTTCCAATATTTTAGCACCACTGTGGGACTCTCTTCTTCTTCTTCTTTCGGCTTTTCCCGGTTAGGGGTCGCCACAGTGGATCACCTTGTCCGCTCATGATTGGCAGTGGAGTTTTACGGTGTCGAGTTGCCAGCCCGGCATCCAACCTTCCACAGAAGGCACACACACGCACACACTTACACCTAGGGCCAATTTAGAGTGTCCAGTCAACCTACAGCATGTCTTTGGGATGTGGGAGGAAACTGGAGCACCCGGAGGAAACCCACGCGACCACAGGGAGGACATGCAGACTCCACACAGAAGGAACCCCAGCCAAGGATCGAACCAGAGAACCTCTTGCTGTGAGGCGGCAACGCTAACCGCTGCACCACCGTGGCTGCCCACTGTGGGACTCTTTACAGGTTTTTAAATATTTTTATATGTAATTTCAGAGTCTGGCCACATGGGGTCTAGCATCTTGATGAGACCTCCATGTATCCCAGAATTCAGTGTTTGTCCTTAACACATTACATCATGCAGGCTTCTTTGTTCAGAAGCTACTGTCACTGCATTCATTTTACATGCATACACTGGGGTCCATAGGCTTATAGAAACTGAGTACCTTACTACCATGCACAGGCTTGCAGAACAGAATGTGAGTGGTACAAACACACCTTCTGAAAATGCTGACTGTACCATTTTCCCAAAAAACAGCAAATTAGCAAAGGAGGCTTAACAATAAGCTGCATAGACTTGCAGAATATGATTACCAACCTTACCAGTTTCCCTTTAGAATACCGAATAAAAATAAATTTGCAAAGGACGCTTGTCCATATATTGTGAAACGGCCTAGGCATAGGCTTGCAGAACACGGTAAACTGATACGGCCAAAGACTGACGACCTGCATACAAACAATTCTCATTTGTGCCTTCTGACCTTACTTAGATAAAACTTCGGCACAACATTAACTTGACTATCATATGCACTTAACAATGACTATTTCAATTGTAACTAAAGATGGTGCAGACTAAAATAAGCCTGGCAGAAAACACGCACACAAGCAACACTGTGTGAATTGAACACACACTGCCCCCCACACAATTGTAAGAAGCCACAGTCACATAAAACTTAAGAAGGAACTAGAGGAAAACTACTCAGCAATACCGTGAATTAAGACAGGCGACAAACAGGTAAAACAGAACAATAACACTCATAGCTGTTCCAAAATTGCGTTTCAAATCAAAAAGGAAAAAAAGTAAAACATTTAGCAAAGGAGGCTTGCATATGCACTGTAATGGCCTGGACCATGCGTAACAATTAGCAAAGGAGCCTTGTAGAATATGGAACACTAAAATGGCCAAACACTGCTCATTTACACCTTCCGACCTAGATGGAAACATTGTTCATTTGGACCCTCTGCCCTTACATTTGTAAAACTTTGGCACGACTTACATTCCCATGATACTACTACTGTGAAACTATGCAGTTAAAAACCATCACAATGAGAGTAAGCACACTTAAGTAGCTTCCTGGTAGCTGCCTGGTCCACTTGTACCATGCGCTTTACCGTTTTTTATTTCCCACGTACGTAGGTAAATGCAAAAGCGAAAAAAGGGATTGCAGCACGTAGTACAAGTACACTGGGAATAACTAGGAAGCAGTCCATTTCCCATGGCAAAAGAATGAGAATCTAGTAAGGAAAGCAAGAATGCAAATGTGCAAAGACTGCTAACATACAAAAAGATTTTAAAACAACTTACTTTATCAACCAAATATTAAACTGCTGAAAATGCTGGCTGTGGCAATGAATCATTCCCTCAACACTAAGCTGTCCACAGGACACAGTAACAAGGAAAGAGAGTTCCACACAAAAGCTGCTGGCTTTTAACAGCTGAATAGAGTGGGATGGACAACAGAGCTCTTATATCACATTGTGGGTGGGCATTCAAATATGGTAGTGCTGATATCAGTTTGGGGGAGGGAATTTCAAGACAACTACTGCTGATTTGTAGCAGTCCTGATGTCAGCATTTGAGAGACAGAAGCAATGTTTTCAATGACACAATATCTTGATTTTAAAAGTGAAACCAAAACACTACGGAAAGGTAATGTGTTTTGGAGAAAAAAAACAGTTGATGTCTTCATTTTATAATGCTGCACTGCACATTTATTTAGGCAGCAACATATAACAGGGAGTAAAACTGTGATCATGTTGAGCATTCTTAATTAATATTCCATTGTTGTCTTTTTAGCTGTTAAGTCTTTGGAAACAGGTAAAACTTATTTGGCAAGGCAGTGTTCTAGACCGCGCCTCCAGTGGTGATCCATCGGCCACTGATGGCACCACCCCTGATGGTGGACATATTTCAAACATGCCCTCTCTGAACAATTGAAATGATTGCATGTTGTTACAAGCTGGAACACATTATCTGATCAGTGCTCATCTTCCTGTAAAGTAGTAGTTAAAAATAACTATATCTTCAGACAATAAGCAGCTTTGATAGTCTTACTTTCAGTTTTAACCCCCTTTCTGTTGTATGATATTGCAAATGATCTTTGCACCACTATTTTCTTTTTTGGAGAACATGGTACTTCAACAGGGACACTGCTATTTTTACCCCCACTGTAAGCCATGAGCTTTTAGTCTGGTGAGGTTTTACCCAGCCACGGAAAGGGGGTTTACCTCCAGCAATTGGTTTTGAAGGTACTATTTGTTTGGCATCCTTCAGGCAGAGGAAATCTCCTAAATATGTAAGAAATAAATGTCTACTTTTGTGCTTCACCTTTACAGCCTTAAAATAAGGCAATATGTTATATATTTCAGAGAGATCTTTAAATAATATAGGAGTTTTATTTAGTGCCAAAAGTGGTGTTCTTAGATGTAATCATTTTGTGATTTCTAGAAAGTGCATTTATTTAATTTTCCTCTTTTCTTGTCCCCACGAACTGCTGAACTCAGAATCTCTGGCCTTTCCATCGTTGCTTATTATCTTGAACCCCATATTTTTCCTTTATATCCAGTTATGGAGAGTAAGTCTGAGATCTGGTTTGGAAGGCCCATAGGCTGTCATACATTAACTATATGCAAGTGTGGGATGGTACTTTTCTGATATGAAATCTCAGCGTCCAGGGCTGTGCATGCATTAAGGAGGTATGCAGAGTCACTTATTTGCCCTGGCTGATCGCATTTAATGTTTTCTCCAAGTTAATAATCCAACCTATGCTCCAGCTATGGTACAGAGCACTCCTATTCCATATCAAAGAAGAATTGAACCTGCATGTTCTTTTGCAGTTTACCTGTACATCACAGCACTTTAAGTGCTTTGATCCTACCAAAATGACATTAGTAATTTCTTTATTAAAAAAAACAACTCCATATTCTTAAACTCAGAAAAAACGAACAAACTGCAACAAAATGAAGGAAAAAAAGACCACACTGGATACTCAAAACAGTTCCAATTAGTGCTTTTGTTTACTAAAATGAGCAAACTTCAGACAATTTTAAGACACGCTAGTACACTTAAATACAATACTTATCATGACATCATTTCCTTTAGAAAAACATCATTTCCTTTAGAAACACATCATTTCCTTTGGAAAAACACAGCCTCATTTTAAAGTGCCAAACTCCTATAAAAAGCAAACCATATGTCAAAAAATAAATAATAAAAATCCTTACAAATACTTCCAAAATTTACATGTAAAAATACATTTGTATAATTTAATAAATATACAGTTAAAAGCGTTAAAAAATACATAAACATAAATCTAACTAACGCTTTTAATTTCAAGATGCTCTTAATAGAAACAAAGTAATTTAAACCTGGCAGAACTAAGGCATTAATTTCAACTGCCAAATCAGTTCCTTCTCCTCTAATTTCAAATCCATCGGTCCACCCCTGAAATTATCCAGAATTTTTTCAATAACTAAGAACTTGAATTCATGTTTGGGACACAAATTAATATGCCTTGCAAGTGCATTGTTCAAATTCTTTTTGTCAATGGCATACAGGCGCTCATAAATTCTATTCTTGAGGGGTCTTTCAGTTTTGCACATGTAAAAAAAACGGGGCAGTTTTTACATGAGCTCAAGTAAACCACCCCTCTGGTGTTACAACTGAATTTATCATTGATGTGATATTTTTTGCCATTTATTGTAAAAAAGGTTACCACATCTATATATTTGCACCAATGGCAAGCCTCACATTTAAACATCCCACAATGTGGGGGATAACATTTTAAAGTACTATTTTCTAAAAGTGTTTTTAAATTCCTGCCTTTCCTAAATACTACAAAGGGAGACTCTCCTACATGTTGTCTGGTCAAATTATCATCTAATAAGAAGGACCAATTTTTGATAATAATTGATCTCAAAAAGGGAGTATCTATAGAAAATGTAGTTATAAAGTTCAACCTTGCTAAATCAACATCTGAAGACCAAGATGGTTGTTTGGGGAAAAGATCCCTACGGTCCCAGTCAATTCCTGATGTGTTGCAAGTACCATTCAAATTGTCCAATGAATTATCCGGACTACAAGAGCCCAAATTAGTGAAGATATTACTATCATTGAGACACTCAATAATGGTTTAAAAATACCACAAACTCTTTGAGGAGACTTCATCTATCAGGTCATCCACTAAATTGATGGGGTAGCCACGTTTACTGAACATTTCCTTCAATAACCTGCATTCATCTAAAAAATCATTTTCTAAGGTCACCATTCTTGCAGCCCATACCAGTTGACCTTTAACAACTCCCCTTTTCTGATGAAAAGGGTGGCAAGTGGAAAAATGAAGGAATGCATTCGAGTATGTTGATTTTCTAAAAATCTTTGAAATAACCCCGTCCAATGAGGGACGTTTAATCAATTCAACATCAAGGAAGCAAATTCGTTCAGTATTGAATTCCCAGGTAAATTCAAGGAAATTTGTGTATTTAGAAATACGTTCAACAAATGCTGCAGCAGAATTCTTACTACCTCGCCAAAGGATAAAAATATCGTCTAAATAATGGGTGTACCATGCAACTCTTTCTTGGAAAATATGATCCCTAAATAGGAATTTTTTCCCAGTGGGCCATCACTGTGTTGGCAATGGTACCACCACATGGAGACCCCATGGCTACACCAGTTTTCTGTAAGTAAAATTCTCTGTTGAACAAAAAATAATTATTGCTCAAAACTAATTCCAACAAATAAATAATTAAATCTATAGAAGCACCATCCAGATGTTGTTCTAACAAAAAAATCCCTGACCCATTCACAACCAAACTCCTGAGGAATGATAGTGTACAAATCACGGACATCAATTGTTAAAAAATTCAGGTTCCTAGAAAAAGGAAAATTATTCATGGCACCTAAAAATGCCCACGAATCATTGCATATCTGGGTTTCATTTCTTAAAGCTTCCTTAAGTTTGACATCCACAAATTTAGCACATCCATAGGTTATAGACTGCCTCCCATCGATGATGGGACGGAAGGGAGGTTTTTCCAAAACTTTTGTGGATTTTAGGTAAGCCAAATAAGGTAGGGGTGATTGGGTAGGAGATTAAGAGAAAGTGCAACAAATCAACATCAATGCGCTCCTCAATAAACAAATCATTAATGAAGCCTTTAATTTTTTTATATGCTCCATTCATTTCATTGAGGAAAACCTTTACATAAGCCCTATTGGTCAACAGAGAACTCATGTTATAATTATAATCTTCGTTGTCCATAAACACCAACCCACCCTCATTATCGGGTTTAATAATACAGATGTCAACAAATTTCAAATCATCCAAGGCATCCTTCTCGGTTTGGGTTAGATTACACAATCTTTCATTAAGGGCTCCCCTAGTAGTCAAAAGTGTTCTAAAATCATTCCCACAAATTCTTTCGAATAATAAAATGGAAGGGTGTAAAGGTGGGTTGAAGATACTTGCAATTCTGAATTCTTTAGTGAGACTGGAATTGTTCCCAAATACCACATTCAAATTCAGTTTCCTAGTGTATGTTTTAATTAATTATTTATTTTTTGACATATGGTTTGCTTTTTATAGGAGTTTGGCACTTTAAAATGAGGCTGTGTTTTTCCAAGGGAAATGATGTGTTTCTAAAGGAAATGATGTTTTTCTAAAGGAAATTATGTCATGATAAGTATTGCATTTAAGTGTACTTGTGTGTCTTAAAATTGTCTGAAAAAGTTTGCTCATTTTAGTAAACGAAAGCGCTAATTGGAACTGTTTTGAGTATTCGGTGTGGTCTTTTTTTTCCTTCATTTTGTTGCAACTCCATATTTTTTATTAAGAATCTTCTTCTTTTGGCTTTTCCCAGTTAGGGGTCACCACAGCGGATCTGTCCGCTCATGATTGGCAGTGGAGTTTTACTGTGTCAAGTTGCCAGCCCGGCATCCAACCTTCCACGGAAGGCACACACATGCACACACTCATGCCTAGGGCCAATTTAGAGTATACAATCCACCTACAGCATGTCTTTGGGATGTGGGAGGAAACCGGAGCAGCCGGAGGAAATCCACGTGACCACAGGGAGGACATGCAGACTCCGCACAGAAGGCACCCCAGCCAAGGATCAAACCAGAGCACCTCTTGCTGTGAGGTGGCAACAATAACTGCTGCACCACCGCTGCCGCCCATAAACTTTTATTAAGAATACACCTGCATAATTCTATTATATTCCAAGATTTCATCACTTGAGGGATACTGAGGCTTGTATCTTTAGATTTTAATGCACAAGAACCCGTACACATGCTATGGGCTATCCATTAAAGTCAATGGTTGCATGCACTTCTCTACGCTGATGTCACTGAGGGTAAAGTTCAATTAATTTTTTGGTGATGTCACATAGGGTAGAACAATATTTCACAAAACATGTAATTTTAAATTCTGTGCTTGTAAATGGGCACTAATGCCAGAAAATGTAGACAGTCTGTTTAGGTACCAGGTTTGGTGCCTAAGGTAAGAAATTGTGACAGAATACATTAAGCCACTGAGTTTCTTCTCATGGCCAGCCCTGCATAAGCCAAAGCTATCCTGAAATGAAGAATGTCTGCCCTGTTTTGGCTAAGACAGTTAGCATTCAGTAAAACACTTGCGTATTACTTGCCTTTTAAGTAGGTAAAGGGAGGTATTGCCACAGTCTGTATTCTTTTTTCTTCATTTTATTAAACTGAACACTCTCTTCTGAAGTAGTTACCCTGGTACAGGCCCATTCTGTGATAGCTAGACACGTTTGGACTAATCAGTGAAAAAAACTCTATTTAAGGTGCATTATTTCAGGGGGGAAGAACAATGGAGACATTTTATGAACAACTTCACAAAAAACAAGTAACACTAAGTGATAATTTGCCAACATATAGTCCAGATGTGTTCCACTGGGTCCCTATCAGATTACTGAAGTTTCAAAATGTTGAACATCATACGTCTGAGACCATATGATCAAAGTTTTGATACTTCGAATATTTTGAATGGAGATCGCCATACAGCACTGAACGGGAAATTTAATGTTTTCCTCACTGAAGTGTGATCTCAGAGTTGGTATATTTAATTAGGAGGGGATGTGGGAGGGTTGCAGGGGTCTTGCCCCTCCTGCAGAAACATAAAATTACACGCACACACACACACACACACACACACACACACACACACACACACACACACACACACACACACACACACACACACACACAAATGTGCCCATCAGTTATAGCCACTTTCTTGACTGTATACACCACATCTCATTGTGAAAAAATGAATGAAAAAATCAGATAGTGCAAAGTATTGCCCCCCAACACACACATGTGTAACTGTTCCTTATTTTTGCCTCCCTTCATTTTTCTGATACATTGCTGAAGAAAAATGTTAGTAAAGCTGTATATTACAGTTTCATACTTGTTCAGATAATGTGTGTTAATGAAAAGAATCTTCAGATCCAAATTCTTGAGCAATGTTTAGATGTGTGTGCTGTCCCTCAATGGTTCTCTCATAAATATTCGGATGTTTTTCTTTATTTTTTCATCTCACTAATCACAGCTTTTTCAAACCATGATTTGTGAAAGATAATTGAAACAGAAAGCACTTGACAGGTTCTTCTTGTGGTGGTAGGTTATTTTTTTTCCAGTCCCTGCTACATGGCAGTGTAATATACTACCATGAAGAAGCAGACCTAGTTTTCTTCTTAACCAGTTATTACCTGTGCATTAAAACCCTGCTGAAAGAATGATTGTTTCCTCCAATAGCATAATAATGTGCTTTGGGCCCATTGTCTAATATGTGACACTGACAGATTATTATGTTTCACGTTCCTAATCTCAGTCCATAAGTAATATAACATAAAATGCTGCTCTCTGATCAGTGTACTTAATCATCTGGAATGCTAATCAACTGATTAATTCAGAGAGTGAGATTTGAGGAGAAAAGATTTGATGACTTAGCACACGACTAAGTGTCCTTTTGCCACAGAGCTAGACAGAGGCACCCACATGACTTGCAGGCATATCTGGAAATCAGCCCTAAAATCCATTGCAGCTCCTGCCCTTTGCACAGCTGCTCCAGTGTTACACTGATGGACTGGGATGAATTATCCATCTTGAGGCATAGAACAGTAGAACTGTGATGCAGTGTGCAACAGTGGTGGTTTTCATGATGGAGTACAGAGCATAATGAAATGCAAATGCTTACACACATACAGAATGGGTAATGGGGCAACAAAGGATACACTGTATCTGAATCACATATTCCATTTCTGCATACAGGTAATTCCAATGCATGACGTACAGAATGGGTAATGGGGCAACAAAGGATACACTGTATCTGAATCACATATTCCATTTCTGCATACAGGCAATTCCAATGCATGACATACAGAATGGGTAATGGGGCAACAAAGGTTACACTGTATCTGAATCACATATTCCATTTCTGCATACAGGCAATTCCAATGCATGACATACAGAATGGGTAATGGGGCAACAAAGGTTACACTGTATCTGGATCACATATTCCATTTCTGCATACAGGCAATTCCAATGCATGACATACAGAATGGGTAATGGGGCAGCAAAGGTTACACTGTATCTGAATTATATATTCCATTTCTGCATACAGGCAATTCCAATGCATGACATACAGAATGGGTAATGGGGCAGCAAAGGTTACACTGTATCTGAATTATATATTCCATTTCTGCATACAGGCAATTCCAATGCATGACCTGATGCTTTTCTTACCTGCTGCATCTGTTGGGTCACTGCTGTTGCATACACATACGTGTAAAAGGAAGAGTGCATGTAGGTGTGTGTGTGTGCATGCAAATGTGCATGTGTGTGTGCATGTAGGATTGCAGCCTTAAGCACTGCACATCCCATATCACAATAATGAAGTTGCTCTGTAAATTTACCCCCACTGCACTGTACAGCTATTTACTTGGCAGGGCAGGTATGCCATCTTTTTGTGTAGCTTGCATACCTAATACTTCTGTGGTACAAGTTCTTGTAGTATTACAGCTATGAAGAATGCATAAGCTGCTTCTAATATGCACTTACTGAACCTCTGATGCTGTCCCAAATCATATATCCAGCAGAGTGCAAAATACACAGACTGCCTTTTTGGAAAGCTCTTGACTATGAGCCTGCCCTCCAGTTGAATTCCAGTTCAGATCACCATGCATGCCCATCAGTAGTGCATTGAGGATGTAGTAACAGTTGCATACATCTATCAGTCTCATGCCTGGCAGAATCAAAGTGAGGGCAGCTCGGCTGTATTTCACTTAATGCCTAACAGAGGGTATTTGTTAAAATTGCTGCCATTATTTTGTGAAAAATCAATTCCATCCTTCAGCTCTTTTTCTTTAAAATAGTGAAAACTGTAAGAATAAATACCATGTGTACTCCTCTTTTCAAATCTCCCTTCCAAGTTCTAGCTCTAGTAGCAGCAACAGTATTTTTGGGTAGCATTCCAGTATGCTGAGAATGGAGCTTCATAGGACGTTTAAATTATTATCAGCACATACTCCACACTTCCTTTTACACACACGCACAAACAAAAAATGTTTAACTGCGTTTCATTTATCTGTCCATTTGTGGGTACCTGTGTATAGCGCTGTGTGTGTGTAGATATATATATATATATATATATATATATATATATATATCTATATATACAGACACACACATATACAGAGAGAGAGATACAGAAATGTACATGCATATATATATATATATATATATATATATATATATATATATATATATATATATATACATACTGCGTGCTTGTTTTCCTGAAGTATATGTAATTAAAGTGCCTTGCACTAATTATTCTGTTAAGACATTTAGACAGGTATGGGCTGTTTCCATATAGAATTTGCCTTGTTTATTTTGACAGTGGTATTTAATACATTAACTGAGATTTTCTTACTGAAAGATTGCATACAGCATTCTAGAATGATGAACGTTATCCATCAACTATTATTTATTCAGCTTTATTATTTATCATTCCAGCCCAGTTCAGGCAGCCAGTTATCATGTTACAAGCTGTTTCCCAGTGTCTAAGTGCAGAAATAATTATTTTTGTTTCTAGGGTCACCATGCCAGATTCTTACTTCATAAAAGCTGTAGAGCAATCTCTTGGGTCTCCCGAAGTATTTCTCAGAAAAGTATTTTGTATTATTTTGAATGTGTTTAATTTGCTTGCCATTTCCCATACCCTACTGCCACATAATATTTGTCGTATCACCTTAGGGCACTGATGGAGTTTTTAAAGATAAATATGGTTAAAGGGCACTGCTATGTACAATTTCGGTAATTACTGTTACAGGATTTTTAGCACATGCCATTTTTCATGCAATGTGAAATGCAAATTCCATCGCACTCTAAGGTGAAGTCAAATACTGCCTATTTTTTAAAGACTTCAACTGATTATCAGCTGCGTTTCTGTTTTGGGAAAACTACAGCATTATGCATAAGTGCAACTACTACTGTTTGAGTATAAGATTTTTTGCTTATGGACATAATTTCGTGTTTGATTCATTATTCATGGTTTTCTATCTAATCAAAGGATTGTTTTCTGCAAACATTATTAGCAACAAATGAAAAGTATTGCTCTTTCAAGAAGATGCTGAAGGTGATATGTGATCATATTTCATTCCTTCTGTTAAAAAAACAGTGTTCATTAGTATTTATGTGGTTTAACAAGGTGAATGGTCTGGTAAGGAACCTTTTCAACTATAACTTGGGCAAATGACAGGCAATAATACATTTGAAGCAAAATGTAAAATGGCAGTGTAAAATGACATACAAAATGTAAAATGGCAGTGTAAAATGACATACAAAATGTAAAATGGCAGTGTAAAATGACATACAAAATGTAAGGCAGCATGCTTAATATTTTATGAAGTAGATATATAATGCTAACATGGTTTACTATTAATACGTTGAACCTTGGTTCGGCGAACGTGGAAAGTCGAAAGGCAGGTAGTCGACACCCGAGTTGCCAAATGTTAGGGGATCAAGAGGTCATAAGAGCAAATGCAAGTGTGCATTCGCTGATATACACTCAATGTCATGAGTAGAGTTGTGGTACAGAGCGGAAAGGGAAATGTATCCCTTTCCTCACTGTAGTGCGATCTTGGAGTTAGAATATTTAATTTGCAGGGGGTGTGGGGGGTGCTTATAAAACATGAATGACAGTAAGTGTTTAACTTACGTTTGCACCTATGCAGCCATCATAATCGAATTTCGGCATTAATGTTGAATCTGTTGATCGCATTCAACAGATTCGACATTTTCAACTACTTAGTATGCCGGAAGTCTAACGTCAGTTTTGCAGTATCGAACGTTCAGTGTACTGAGGTTTGATATGTTGATAGTAAACCTGCCAACATATAAGATGCAACATCCCACGTGGAAGAAACAAATAGTAAAACAAGGATGTAAAAATACATGTTTCAATACTATCCAAAGTAATTAAACAAAGTAATTAAACACTGAAATTAGGGTAATCTGTGTGGCATTAATGTGTTAATGGAGTTTTATAGGCAGTTGACTGTGGATAACATTTCAAGCAGTATTCAGAAACAGGCAATTGCATGATTTTTGAATGTCTGTACAAGCATCTTCAATTAACACAATGAAAAGCAGAGGCATTTATAAAACAATTATGTACTGTCCTTGATGGCGTTAGTCTGATTTCAGATTTATAGTGAAGAATATGAGAGTGGGCGGCCACGGTGGTGCAGCAGTTAGCTTTGTCGCCTCACAGCAAGAGGTTCTCAGGTTCTATTCTCGGCTGGGGTGCCTTCTGTGTGGAGTTTGCGTATCCTTCTTGTGGTCACGTGGGTTTCTTCCAGGTGCTCTGGTTTCCTCCCACATCCCAAAGACATGCTGTAGGTGGATTGGACACTCTAAAGTGGCCCTAGGTGTGAGTGCGTGCATGTGTGTGCCTTCCGTGGAAGGTTGGTCGCCAGGCTGGCAACTCGACACTGTAAAACTCCACTGCCAGTTATGAGCAGACATGTGATCTGCTGTGGTGACCCCTAACCGGGAAAAGCCGAAAGAAGAAGAAGTGAAGAATATGAGAGTAGTTTCATAGGCTGTTGTTAGGCATGCGGTCCAGGAGACCATTAAGGAGCCCATCCCAATTTCACCAGTGCATTGTCTTTTTAAATGACTTTGCTCAAGGTCACGCAGTAGGAAAATGAATGCTGAAGGGAATCAAACCCTGTGTCATAACAAGTATCTCATTAACAGCTCAGTACCTTAGTCCTGTTTACTATTTGTTTACATTATCTACACACACAAACTAACTCAAACATTTATTTCACTGATGTGCTCAGCAATTTGGATGACTTTCAGCAAAGCATGGCTTCAAAACAGTCCTAAAATCAAATGCAGCAAACGACTTTCACCATGAATCAATTACCACTGATGTTAGTGCCGTGCATATAAACTTAGGAAAGAGAATTGTTTTCCAAAGCAGCACTTGTAATAAACAGACTTATAATCTATGATAATTAGAACAGGGGCAGAATATGTAGGTAAACCAAGAATGCAGTTAATACTTGCTCAATTTAGCCATATTGCTGTCAAAAACAGTTATGAAACAATAGTATGTTTGTGCCAGGTATTCTCTATAAATGACAACATATTGCTGTTTAATATTTAAGGATACCACAGGTTGGTGTAAACCATTTGGTCAACATTTAAAGTACCATACATGTTTAATCATTATCTTAATATTTTCCATATATCAAATGACCCCAGGGTGATGAATGTTAATAGGTTCATAGGTTCATAGATTAGTACTAGGCTAACTGCCCTTGCGAACCATTTTAAGCATAGCCAGTTATCCCTTGTGAGACTCAAACCCTGCATCCTGTGTTTGTAAGGCAAACACCTTAACCATTAAGCCACCATCCTGGTCAAATGCTTAACTAATATTATGTCTTGAACTTCCCAGTTATACTAGTTACACCATTTTAACCCTAACTGCTGCATTTGTAATTCATGTTTATAACAAGCACAGATTTATAGGGACAGGCACAGGGTTCACCAATTACACACACACATGCATTCATTCCTGAAAGCTCAGCTCTGCATTAAGCTACTAAGTGCTGAAATTGACAATCCTCGACTGGTTTGAAGTTGACAGACTCCCGGGATTAAGAATGGATGTGTTGTGTTGAACAGATACCTAAGCAGATGATCTTTTCTGTGAGATTAGACAGCTCATTTCAATACAAAACCAAAGGAAAACATCTTGGCACACGTTCTTTGGTGACTGTATTCCTTTCAGCAGTAGCAGCTTATAAATGTTCAGCTTGAATTTGATGTAGAGGACAAAGGAATTCAACAAGAATGTGAAAAGGGTTTACTCTAGAGATATCATAGCAGAACATACTCTTTTTGAGATACAGATGTTACCTTTGTATCCTCTTTGTAGCTCACACCTGGAACTCTCTTCCACTTAAAATAAGAAGTATCCCCCATAAGTTCCATTTCAAACTACAACTCAAACGCTTCCTTAAGACCTGGCCCTGCCCTAGATCCTATAATTTCTTCCTAAATTCTACTTTTGATTACTTTGTTTTCCTCTCTACCTGCCTTTCTTTCTTGCTCTTCCTTACAGTATATCTACAATCAGGTTCTTGTAAATATTCCTACTCGGGGATTATCCTGCTGCTATTGTATTGGATTTTTTGAAACTTATAAATCTATTGTCTTTGTTGATTTTATTTTATGTAAATATTTCTTGTCAATATTACTATTGTAATTTTTAGTCTTTGTATTAATTACTGTTTTTTGGCATGTCTGTAATTGTAATTGGAGCTTTTCTCTTTGGGTCTCCACTGAAAATGGGCCTTTGGCTCAGTTGGACTAACCCGGTTAACAAATGACAATAAATAAATAAATTTTGGTCTAATTACTTTTCTTTGGTTCTTTGCCAACTTGGGTTTTGTTACTTGATTTTTAGGGTAGTATTCGTAGTCCCATGACTAACATAGGAGTTATGGGAATCTGTGAACAGTGGTGCTACATCTGCATTTACGACATCAAAATATGAACAAGCAGAGCTAGTTTTAAAACTTCACAACCCAGCACCAAAATGCCCACAGTATTTTTGCACATCTGAATCAGAGTAAAATCAGTTGAACACAGTGCAGGTATGCGTGGAATGATTTGTATACAAGTAAAGTCATGAGTGGTATGAGGCATGGGCCTGTACAGATATCTAATCTGTGAGAGCCTGTACTGAGCTGAGCACTGCTGGCCTGTAGCTTTCCCAAACTGTATCTAGGATCCTTCTATTCACTGTAAAGGGTGTCCTTATATGGGCACCCTATTTGGGCTTTTATGAGGCTGGAAAGGAAGAAGCTATGAAAGCTGGAAAGAGAGAAGACAGTGGACCCGCAGAATAAACTCATTTGGAGGTCTTTACAGGAGGAGGTGGGAGATGAGGGGGCACTGTTTTTGTGAGGTATGAGAGACCCTATTTTCCATGTTTTTGTGAGGTATGAGAGACCCTATTTTCCATTTTTAATATGGACGATGGGGAAAGAGCAATGGTAGTGTATGCAGAAGAGAGGATTAGGGAAGAGTTAAATCTATAAAAAAATGGCAGACTGGACACATAGTAGCAATTTGGATTGGGGGTGCTGATGACACACAGATGATGGACACAAAAGAAGAGGGTCTAAAGAGCTACAATCCAGTGACCACATCAATCAGGATGACCTCAGTTTTCCCAACTCAGTGATGAACCTAGAAGGGGGAGATCACAGGGAAGTGAGGAACATGGCCTTTGGTAGCTCGGTGGTTGGGGCTGACTGGTTCTGTGAGTTTTGTACCTGCTGGAGGTAAGAGATTGCAGTGCGTGCAAACACTTGTCCACCAATCTATCAGCTTCTCCCTCAGACCATGAACCTCATGGTGACCATGGCTTACCAAGCAGTGTTATACCAGAGGGCTTACAAGAGTGGAGCCACTGCTCCTGCCCTATGCACAGGAAGGTGGTGAGTCTTTCCTTGCCTGGATGCCATATGCCTGAACTGGCCCATGAACTTCTGGACTTGTAGAAAAAAGTAACACAAAACAGACAGAGAGAATATTAAGACAACAGATGGACTGTTTAGTCTTCTCTAGAAATGTTTGCATTTAATAACAGCAAATTGCAAATTAACCATTTATTGAGAAATTGGTATTATGCAATTTTAAATGTTTTGTGAATGGAAATAGATTGACTAGATTCTGATAACTTCTGCCTTTCTCAGTTTTTCAAATCTTTTTGGTTTCTAATACCATGATGGGAATGGACCCCAATTCCTAAGTTAAAGTACGATTAAAGTTCATGAAATTAGTATTGTTTCAATCTTTGATGTCAGCCAGTAGTGCTCTTCGCTGCACGTGCAATGTGCCCAGTAATGACTCCTCCTGCAATTTGTATGGGGCTACATGGACTGGTAACCTATCCAAATACGACTGTAAATTCTTTATAAGACCCATTGCTTCTACTACTATTGGAAGTGTCTGAGTATCTTTCTTCCACATGGATCTCGTTTTTTCCTGCAGATCCTGGTATTTTATGGCTTTCTGTCTCTCTGTACACAAGACACTGTAGTCACTGGGTGTAATGATTTCAATGATCAGTGCTACTTTTGTCCTCTTTTCTTGGACCACTATATCCATTTTTCTAGCATCTATCTTTTGGACTGTTGGTAATGGGTGATCCCATGTGATATAAACTTCATAATTTTCTATGATGCTTTGTAGCTCATGTTTCCAGTGTTTTTCACCCACTTCGATGCCATAATGTTTGCACAATCCCGTGTACAACAGTCTCTTCACATTATTATGTCTTTCAGTATACAGTCCTCCTGCCATTTGTGTGTCGCAACCAAGCAACAAGGTGTGTGACTGTCTCCAATTCAGTTTTAGAAAACCTACATTTATCTATTTCTCCCATATGTTCAACAGACTTTGTAAACCAGCTTGTACATAGCCCACTATCTTGGGCTGCCAATATTAACCTTTCATTTCTTGGTTTGAATTTGCTTTTCCTTAACCATTCCTGTGTTCGTTCTTGATCAACATGAGGCTCTTCCAGAAGATTTCTATACTTGCAACTATATTTTTTTCCACATTTCTTGCCTTCTCATCTGGTCCTTCACCTTATATTCTTTCTTTTGTTTTTTGGCACATTCACTTGCTACCTGTTCTTTATCCATTTCTGGTTTGATTTCCATTCCTGTTTGATGTCGATACACTTCTGCTAGATTAAGCAGACACCATCTTAGATTTATTCTCCTCATGTTTTAAAACTTTCACTACATTTGGATCTTGTGAGGTTAGTAGATGTGTGGAGTCCCACGACTGCAGATCTATACATGTAATCAATTTCATGAAGGCCCGTCCATCCTTCGGAATGGGGAATATATAATCTTGCTATACACTGATTTTTATAAATCATTTGGTGAGCATGAAGCATCCTTCTTGTTTTAATATCCAATCTATCCAATACTTTTTAGGGCCAGTCAGTCACTCCAAAACTGTAAGTTAGGACGGGAAGAGCAAATTGATTTATAGCTTGGATCTTGTTCCTAGATGTCAATGCTGTTCTCAGGGTTAATTTAAGTCTTCTAAAGTATACCTTACTGAGATTTTTTTTACATTTGTTCATGTTTTATTGCTGATCCTTCATCAATTCCCAAGTATTTATACACTCCCTCTTGCTCAAGTTCTTTTATATCACATTCTTTTCCCAAACTGATGTTTTCCTGGTGCTGCAGTTTTCCTTTTTTAAAGGTTGCTTTTGCATATTTATCAAGACCAAATGACATTCCAATAAGTTTTGACTTCTAACTTTTACAGTATGAACTAAAATGTTTTGTCAAATAAGGTGTCATAAACAGTGTGCAATCAGTTACTTTAGCACTAAATAGTGACCGTTTTTATGTGCCATCTCTGTTTTTATGTACTAAGTGTGAACTGATCTGAATGTGATAATCTATCAAAATTAGACTTGGTACTGCATTATTGAATGGTACCATTTATAATATAGTTATGTATGACTGGAAAATCTCACCAAGACTCTGACAGAACTTGCTGTGAGGGAAAGGTTAGTTTGCTTTTGATTTCTTTTATTTTGTATTACTTTATTGCCTTCTGCTGTTTTTGTATATTGTGATTTGTTTTCTTTACACTGTGTTTTACGTGTATTCTGCCTTTAATTACATACTAAAATGTGGAAAGAGACCATAGCTGTGTCTCTTGTGAGTCGCACAGATTTTTTCCCACCATCTCAACCTGTTGCTGTTGTGTTCTTAAACACAACTGTCTTTCTAGTTGCCTGCCTCTTGTGGTTATGTTTATTTGACCAGATATCTCCTTCCTTCTCCCCTTTCACTGGCTGTTGTGACTAAGCACAAAATTATCATTTTGTGAAATCAGCCCCCTTCAACTATTTACATTTATTGGCCATCCCACTGTATTCCATACAGCCAGAAAATGAAAGTGCCCACCCCTTTAAATCTATCTTGCTCTTTTAAAATTATTGGCCCTCCACTTAGACAGTTGAAACTTTAGTTACCCCCTTTTCACATCCAACTGCTTAGTGCATACTGCAGTGTTTATATTAACCCATTTTTTCATCTTACCTTTAAACATCTATTGCAAGACCATTGGTTACTGGAGAGCCCGTATTCTGCCTCTCAATAGCCATCTTGGGATTAGTTCTTCTTTTTTCTACTGGTGAGAGAAGGAGCACAGAGACAGTATTTCCTGGAGACTGCTGATCACCAGAAAGCCTAATAACTGCTTCATAGGTGATCACTTGGAATTTGTGCTTATATTCTGCTCCTGGTAAGAGAAGGAGCAAAGTGCATTGATTCCTGACTGTTTCTGGATGGATAGTGAGTGTCTGTGCTTAACATTCCTGATTTGTCTGGTTGCTATTCAAGGCATCTACCAGGAAAAGGCTACAACTTTCCTACAGCCCCTTGCATCATCTGGGACAATACTATGGATCACCAAGCAGGTTGTGTCCTGCTTCTCATCTTCAGATTGGTTCTAACGTTCTGGTGAGAGAAAAAGCAAAGGAGCATTGTATCCCAGCAGAATGAAGATGTGGTGAGACCAGCACTAGTAGTAGTTCGGCAGTAGCCATTCATGCGACTCCCCTCTTTTCATCATTCTTGACAAGCTAATACTTTATTTTTCAGTAAGTACTGCTTGATTTGTTTCTAACTTCAGAATATCTGCCTAACTACTTCATCCTTAAATTTTCAGGGTCTACATATTAGTTTCCCCTCAAGTGTTTGGCATTGCCCCATACAGACACAGACATCTTGAGTGACATTTTTCCTGTAAAAGCACAGTTGAATTTTCTCTGATACCTAGTTGCACACAGGACAACACATTTGCAGTGACGAGCACTGTCCCCAGAGTTGCAAACCGAATACTCCTGACATTGCCTTGTATTCTCACTCCAGCTATCAAATCAATAAAAAGGGTCTGTTGCCATATATATGAACTTTCCCACCATCTCCATGACCAGCTTGGTGGATATGGGCATCTTGAGGTTATGCAGAAATTGCCTCATGTTTACTGACAACCAGTTAATTTGCAGGCAAACTGCTATTGTATGTGAGAGATGTATTTACACAATGTCACTGGAGGCAACGCTGTCACATAAAAGTACTCCTAATATCAATAGGGTTGTCAGTAGTACACACGTGCACCCATCACACACAATTCAAAGGAGACATATAGACCCATATATGCTTCCTAAACCACAAAGATGACCTAGATGAAGTAAACATAACAAATACCCTCAGGAGTCCTAGATGCACTCTTTCAAAACAACACCCACGTCAACACACAGGGCCAAATCTCATGTAGCCTCTATCTCTAAGACCATAAGGCAAGCCACAACAGAATCCAACATTCTGGTCATTGGAGGCTTCATCGTGAGGCATACTGATGTCCCTCTCACCAGTTGGAGGTGTCCAAGGTAAGTATGGTCTAGTACATTAGGGGAATTCAACTAATTAAAGGAGTGTTACGAAATACAGTGATATATTCTGTTGTGGTTGTTTGCAAACTTTGCAGTTTTGTTATAGTTTATAATTTAGTCATTTTGACTGACAGGACTATATACTTGTGAACACTAATTGAGCATCGGGGACATTATGGAGTAGATAGGTGGGAGCCATGCTCTGATGTACAGTGTTAAGAAAGGTTGGACTATTACAAAAAAAAATCCTAGGGCATGGGCTGTTTTTCCAACTATGTTAGATGTGCTGACTGAATTGTAAATTTTGTGTAAGATAACAGCAAAGGAAACACAGCAGAACTCTAAAAATGGCAAAAATAAAAAAGTATATGCAGATAAAAATGTTGTTTTTAGTAGCAAACAAACATAGGTGAGCAATTTTAAAAGCAACATTTTTATCTGCATAAACAGTTTATTTTCCCGTTTTTAGAGTTCTGCCATGTTTCTGTTGCTGTTATCTTGTACATTGTTTCTGCTGTGTTTTCTGGCATGGTTAGTTCCTTCTGGGGACTTTTTGAATTGTAAATTATGGTGTCAGCTATTACTCCAAGTAGTTTTGTGCTTTGTACTAACTGTATTCTATTATTATTGATTAATAGCATTGTCAAGTCATAATATGTTGATTGGTGTGTTCAAAGTACAAATGAACATCCATTTTATTTGGATTTAGGTAAAGTTTATGATCACACCACCTTTCTGTTTGTGAATGCTACAAGTTATCTTGGAGCGGTTTAAATAAAAATGTTGCATTTATTAACTGAGCTATTTTTATACATGGATTAAATGTGCTGGGTGAGAGAGAGGTTGCATGTATTTTATTTATTAACATAAAAGTAAAAGTCATAATACTGAACTTTGTGGCACACCCACTAGCATTTGCCTATGAGTTGAGATTTCAGCTCAGTTTATTAAACTGTGCTCATTGGTTGAAGTTGAAATTTAAAATAAATGACAACAATGCTGCTAAGGCCAGCTTTTTATGTGTATGTAGTAGTTTTAGGGTATAATACTGTATCAGAAGCTTTAAATAGGTGTGGGAATTGAGATGCAACCATTTCTCCTTCATTTAATTTGCCATGAATTTACTTTATAAAAGTTATTAAAGCTGTGCATTTTGAAAAGAAATCTACCTCTGTTAGGTACAGTGGATATAAAAATTGTACACACTCCTGTTAAAATGCCAGGTTTTTGGGATATAAAAAAATTAGACCACAATAAATCATTTCAAAACTTTCCCTATCTTTAATGTGACCTATAACCTGTACAATTCAATTGAAAAATAAATGTGTTGGGGAAAAATATAAAAAAAAAAATGTACAATAAGCTGGTTGCATAAGTGTGCATACCCATAAACTAATACTTTCTTGATACACCTTTTGAATTAATTACACCATTTAGACATCATGGGTACACACCTGCCATCAATTAAATAGAGTCTGATTAATCCCAAATAAAGTTCAGCTGCCCTAGTAGGATTTTCCTGACATTTACTCAATTGCCTGCTACAGCAAAAGCCATGGTTCACCAAGAGCTTACAAAGCATCAAAGGGATCTCATTGCTGAAAGGTCAGGAGAAGGGTACATAAAAATGTCCACAGCATTGGATATACCATGGAACACAGTGAAGACAGTCATCAAAAAGTGGAGAAAATGTGGGACAACAGTGATGTTGCAAATAACTGGATGTCCTTCCAAAATTGATGAAAAGACAAGATGAAAACTGGTCAGGGAGGCTGCCAAGAGACCTACATCAACACTGAAGGAGCTGCAGGAATTTCTGGCAAGTACTGGTTGTGTACTACATGTGACAACAATCTCCCGTATTCTCCATATGTCTGGGCTATGGGGTAGGGTTGAAAGACGCAAGTCTTTTCTTACAAAGCAAAACATCCAGGCCCAGATAAAATTTGCAAAACAATACATCAAGTCTCCCAAAAGCATGTGGGATAATGTGTTATGGTCTGATGAGATCAAGGTTGAACTTTTTGGCCACAATTCCAAAAGGTACATTTGGCACAAAAACAACACCACATCACCAAAAGAACACCATCCCCATGGTGAAGCATGGTGGTGGCAGTATCATGCTTTGGGGTTGCTTTTCTTCAGCTGGAACTAGGGCTTTAGTCATTGTTGAGGGAATTATGATCAGTTCCAAATATCAGTCACTTTTGGCCCAAAACCTTCAGGTGTCTGCTAGAAAGCTAAAGCTGAAGAGGAATTTCATCTTTCAACATGATAATGATCCCAAGCATACATCCAAATCAACAAAAAAATGGCTTAATCAGAAGAAAATTAAAGTTTTGGAATGGCCCAGCCAGAGCGCAGACCTAAATTCAATAGAAAATCTGTGGGGTGACCTGAAGAGGGCTGTGCACAAGAGATGCTCTTGCAATCTGACAGATTTGGAGCACTTTTGCAAGGAAGAGTGGGCAAATATTGTCAAGTCAAGATGTGCCATGCTGATAGACTCCTACCCAAGAAGACTGAATGCTGTAATTAAATCAAAAGATGCTTCAACAAAATATTAGCTTATGGGTGTGCACACTTATGCAACCAGCTTATTGTACTTTTTTATTTTTTATATTTTTCCCTTTAACAGATTTGTTTTTCAATTGAATTGTCCAGGTTATAGGTCACATTAAAGGTGGGAAATGTCAATGAAGGCCATTAACCGCTACCTTCCTCACTCACCAGAACTCTGACCACATCAATCAAAAACTTATTCAACTATCTAAACCTACTATGAGAGGAGATAATCTACTGGGAGAATATTTCTAAATGGTCGCAGAGGTCATAACATTTCCAAACTTATTTATCTACATACTTAATTTTGTTAACCTGGGAAAGTGAAGAAATCTTGGAGACCCTTTTCAGCCATGAACCATGCCAGATGCCATAGACAGCAGTTATATTAATATACAGTATATACACAAACTTCTTATTTGCAGTAATATTCAGTTAGAATACATTCACAATAACAAACTTAGGGGGTGGGCTGATTGAAGTTGAAGTAAAGGACATCCTGCCTGCTTAGTATCCTGATTAAAAACCATAAAAGGACATGACAATTTACACTTTTGATTTTTTTTTTTAGTAAATGCACAAAAACATGTTTCAAAATGCACAGTAGAATGATTTTGACTGCAAATAAAATGCAGCCGTAGTAAAAATAAATCACTTTGTTTTTCATATAAATATGCTAATTATATTGCCAGTCTCCTCACAATCACACAGAATCAGTGATCCTCTAATTTGCATGTATCAACACAAGTATGTGTTTGTATGTGTGTGCGTGCATGTTTGTTCTGTGATGGTTGGGTGCCTATCCAGTATGGCTTTTCTGCTTTCTTTTTTTTTTTCCTCCTATCTACACCTTCAGCTGCAAACTTAATGTTTTTTTTTTTTTGTTGCTGCTGTCCTGCATACCTGTTATCTGCCCCATGGATCCATCATTTGGAAGAGGAGTTGAGCTGTAGGGCTGTGGCCCAGCTATAATCCTTCTGCCAGAGACAATTACAACCAGAGTTGAAAGGAGTATGGAGCCTTAGATCTGGAGGTGTAGAGGAGGGTGTCCTTCTCCTAAGCTCCACTCCTCTCTGCAAACTTACTCTTGGAGGCTGGGTAAAGCCATGTACAGTAGTCTGCTGATGATATATCTGCTCTGGTCTCTAGTGTGCTTACACTTCCCCAGGCCTGCCAAACACCCATCTCAGCAGTGAACATTCCAAGCAGCAACCTCTACTAGTTTGTGAAGATCGATCCACTTATGCCAGTGTGGTCTCCTCCAGGATAGGCATCCTGTCTTCCCATCCTTCCAGCCAGCTCTGTCAGATACCCAAGTTGCAATTCAAGCTTGTGTCACTTGGGCCACAGTCAGGGCTTCATTCTCTTATGCCACCTGTCTGGCAAATAACTGCTGGGCTTCGAATGCTTATGCTTTGGGAGATAGTGTTGCATTTGTAAGTAACTGAAATGCACACTGCATCTCCTGTCAAAAGACACAGGAAGGCTACTAAAATTGACACAGCATGGGGAATATTGCTTGGTGGTATGTTTGACTAAAAGATGCAGGAAGTGCATATTTATCTGATTTTATGAAAACACTGTTCTTGCATGATAATCACACTTTAGCAGGGAATGATATTAGTGCAGGCCCAGTCACATTTTTCATTTTCTTGTTCCCGTCTCCATCTTTTTTAATACTTTTACATTTTCACTACTTGATATACTCTACCATTTCCTATTTCCCCTGGGTGGTGGTGGTGTTTTATGTTTTTTTTTTTGCATACTTCATTTATTTCCTTTCTTTATCTTCATCGGTGTTACTGTTTTTCCTTGTTTCTCACCATCAGAGAAAATGTTTGTGTCATGCTGTTTGTCTTCTCCACCTTGCGTTGCCCTTCATTCACTGTAGTTGTTCCCCCTTTTCTACATTTCCTCATTTACTCTCTTCAGAAGGTTCGTCATACCTCTTCAGCATGCTCTCTTCTGCATTCTGTGCTACTTTATTGGAGCTCCATTGACTTTAGCTCATTTTTGCTTCCTCATACCTCTTTAGGACGCTCTCTTCTGCACACTCTACTACTTTATTGGAGCTCCATTGACTTTAGCTCATGTTTGCTTCCTCATACCTATTTAGCATACTCTCTTCTGCATTCTCCACTACTTTATTGGAGCTCCATTGACTTTAGCTCATGTTTTCCCATACCCTCTTTAGGGCGCTCTCTTCTGCACACTACTACTACTTTATTTGAGCTCATTGACTTCTTCTTAGGCTTCTTCCTCTCTTCTCTGCACTCTACTACTTTATTGCCTCCATTGACTTTAGCTCACCTATTTAGCATACTCTCTTCTCATTCTTCTACTACTTTACTGGGCTCTATGACATATTAGCTTTTTTTTTCATCCATGCTAGTTTAAAGAGACACTGATTCTGGTATGTTTTAGTCTTCTGTTCCAGCAACACACTCCTGAAGGTCTGATAGTGAACCTGTTCCTTCTGATTTGCTTCGTGATCTTCCCAACCATTACCAGTCTCCTTCTAGCCTAATGTCTTTCTCTCTATCTGCCACCCTGAGACAGCAAGGTTGCTGTTCTGCTGTTTGAACAATGTCTCCTGGATTGCAATCAATTGGACACAGTAATACTACTGAGTGTCCCAGTAATGCTACAGAAGCTTATATCCTCCTTTCTCATACCTATAACATCCTTCACTGTCCCTTCAATTCATTTATTTTCTTTCACCACATGGCTTGTTATCCATTGGTGTCCTCATCCTTTTGAGAACTGTTTGGTCACTATTTGGTCTGTCTGCTGCCATCTGCTTCCATCATGTCTGCCTGCTGCCGTCACCCCCCTTTTGCCTCTCTATCTCTCTCTCTCCAGTTGCACATAAATACACTTTTCTATTTTGTATCCAACACTGTGAGATCAGTATATGAGATGCAAAACTTTCTATTTTTCTTCTTCAGGCATCTGTCTTAACCCATATTTTCCATCTTCTTATTCATATCCGTATGTATGCTTAAGTCCTATGTTCTTATCTAAATAAATATAGATTTATTCCAGACTTGTTTCACTATTATGAACTTTGGTTTAATTTGCATTACTGCAGCCTAAATTTGGTATTGTCAGCTTCATTTAGATGCCTTTCGACATTGTGAGGGTAGTAGCTGTGATCCTTACAGCAGCAGTTCTCTAAGTGTGAGTATATATACTAAATGTGAGGTTATTATACATTGAACTATTTCCCATGCTCTTTGGTATAGCAGTTTTGGGGTTAGTATATATAAGTAACATTGGTGTGGGAGATGCAGCCCTCCTTGTTGGTGGGATTCAATATTGTAACAGTGGGTGTAAGAATTTGCTTTGAATCACCATTTATTTTTTTGTAGTACTGAGACCTATGCTTTTACATTTCTTACTTGTGAGACAGAGTCCACCATAGTGTACTCATTTTTATATTGCATTGTGTATATATTCTGTAAATGGTAATGCTGCTTTTATTGTTGCAAATTGATAATGTTAATATAACCTGTTGTGCTGGATAAAGTTTTGTAAAATCTGTCTTCTGTTTACTGCGTTGCCTCAGATTGTACTATTCTGATTATTAGTGCTTGGTCATTAGTTCTTTTCATGTTGTGCCACATGTATTGGTTGAAATTGCTGTTTTTTAATCATTTCATTATCCTGGCTACAAACTAAATAAATTGCCTTACAGCTAGCTCATTGCTCTTATAGTTTCTCCTTTGGCAATATATTGCACTTCCATCTCCTCCCAAATGCTTCTTCAGGCAAGCCACTGCTTTGCAGCCAAAATAGGTCATTTTCTTCAGTACCGCTTACCTCCCTACTGCACTGCTCCTTTGTATTTAGTTTCTGCACAAGAACCTTTATCCCACTTTAACACCTGATCTGTCTTTTAAGCTCTTCTCTTAACGCTGCGCAAGTGCTCTTAACAAGTGCAAGTGCCGAGTCTCTTCTGTTTCCCATTGACCTTTTTTATCTTTATGCTTTCTTCACCTGTTCTACTGTTACTTCCCTGTTGCATTTAAGTGCATATAGTCAGTTATGCAGCTCTGTACTAGGTTTTGCATTCACTGTGACATATATGGGATTTTAACTTTTACATCACTGCATTTTGCACGTTTCTTGTATGCTCCTCCAAAGCAACACGCACTACTGTAGATATGGGAGATTGGTAAATAATAGCCTTTCTACTAGTGATGTCTCGTACATCATAGCATGCCACAGTCTTGATGAGTTGTCCTACTGCTTAGTTAAATTTAAACTGTCTAATATGAATAGCCACAACCCTCTTGCCTTTTTGTAGTTAATATTGTTTTCCCTTCACGTTTTTACTAAGTTCCTCATATTTTGCTTCCATAATGTGATATCTGACATTTGTGCCTAAAATCTGAGCCATTTAAGGAGGTCTTCCAGTTTGCCAATTGTTAATACTATCACATAACTTTCTGGAAGCAGTAAAAGGCGCATTCTCTTCCTGACATTGTGCACTGTCACTTTCATACAGACAGTGAGAATTCCCCATAAAACTAATGACATCTGTAATACCCCACTGGAATGATGAAAGATCCAGTGAGGATGGACAGATTGTCACATAACCTGAAAGCCTGGTTGTGCTCATACATCTACAAAAGAAGCTCTCCTCTGCACAGGTCCTATTTGTAAATATCCTCCTTTGTAACTACATGTTTCACAAATGCTTTATCTGTCAAGTGTGTGTTTGATTGTAGCAAAAGCCTTGCTTGCACTTCATCTGTGTTACCCAGCACTGTGCATTGATTTGAACAATCGAATGTGTGTAATATCAAGTGTATAGTCCTATTAATCTTTTCTGCCCTGGATATAGGAAAGTTATAGCATCCTTTTTCCACCTGTATTGTTTGCTTTGTGTTTATCTGTTAGACGGTCACTTGAATCTGTATGTTGAGCTTGGTTCTCGTATTTTATTGTTTATATACCCTGCTACCTTTGGGAATACATATTTGTGTTAATTGCTGCTGGTTCAAACACAGTTTTTTCCCCATCCATCTGTGATACAACAGAATGTCTTCTATTTGACAAAGGGTAACTGCTAGAAACAAGCTTCCTGTTCCGAAGTCCATGAAATGAATATCCCAAGAACGTGAAATAATGAGTTGACTCTTCTGTGAGAGAGTAGTTGTGAGAGCCAGTTCTTTACCACTTTTGTTTTTCTCCTCATCTCCATGGTTGTGTGGCTGTGATGTTATATACAAAAAAGAGGTTCTAAGGGACTTTCCCACATAAGAAGGTATAGGTGGGGGGTCACCCTCTTAAAAAAAAAAAATAAATAAAAAAAAATAAATCTTTCAAGTTCTCGGCTGTGGTTTCAGTGGGTGAAGATGAACATTTTATGGTTAGGGGCTTTTACTTCACATGCTCATTATATATCCAGGCACAGCTGCACATGTCTGTGTCTTGTCTTATAAAACACAACAATGTGCGGAACAAATGGCTCCCCCACAAATAAACTAGTAAAATACCTTGAAGCCATAGAATTCTCAAAGAATGCAGCCACACACATGTAATGATAGTTTAAAGCAACTTTAATGGATTATGTGCTTTTGTCTCAAAATAGCAAGACTTCATAGGTTGGTACTAGACTATCGGCCCTAGGGTCTATACAAGCCTAGCCATAACAATTCCCTGGCTATTTCTTCCTACAGTATTTACTTCCCTGGACCCCTGTCTAGCAGGGCGACTGATGTGATCCCCGGGGTGAATTTCCTATCTCCCATCCAATCATCAAGGTCCCTTTTGAAGAAGGCCAAAGAGGCACTCTGCTTAACATGTATGGGCAGTCTATTCCAGTGTCTGGGGAGTCTCTGGGTCAGGAACCTATCCCTCCAGCATGTTTTGTTCAATGTGATGACAAGGTTTAGATCCCTGGAGCATGTCTCTCTGAGGGATTGGGATTTCTTTAAGTGTAGCATGTCCAACAGCTCTGGGTTTGACATGGCCTTGTATGTTAAGCAGAGATCGCCTCTGAGTAGACGATATGTGACAGAGTATAGGTGGAGTTTTTTTAGATGGTCAGCATAGGGTATCTGCTTAGGCCTGTGATTCTTTTAGTGAGATATTTCTGTGGCCTTTCCAGTTGTTGCAGATGTCTTGAGAGGTACATACCAAACAGGGCGTTGTATTCTATAATGGGTCTAATGAAGGATGAGTACAGTGGGACAATGACCTCCATTTTTCTGGATGAAAAGCCCTTAGTGATGAGGTGTGCCACATAGAAGGATTTCCTGACTGTTGTGGCGATGTGGTTATCGAAGGTGAGATCACTGTCCACCTGTGTCCCTAAGTCTCTTATTACACTGTCGGTGTTTAGTGCACTGCCACCTATGGGGTAATTCATGGGTACATGTTTTTTCCCAAAGGGGATAACTATACATTTCTTGGCATTGAGCTTGAGCCCATGGCTCTGGCACCAAGCATCTGTTTCTGTAAGGCCCTTTTGTAGAATATCCACATAATTTGGGGATTCAGTAATGGCTCCCAGTTTGCAGTCATCTGCGAACTTTGTTAGCCAGAGTCCCTTAGTGTTGGTCTGTACTTCAGAGAAGTAGATGCCAAACAAGAGCGGCCCCAGGACTGAACCCTGAAGTACTCCACTTGTCACTTGTCTGGAGCTGGATTTGGAGTCGGATACTTTTACAGTGTGAGTTCTGTCAGTAAGCCAGTTGGCAACCCATCGAGTGACGTAAGGATCAATGCCGAGCTTAGTAAGTTTATCTATGATTCCAGAATGGGGGATGGTGTTGAAGGCATTGGTGAGGTCCAGATAGGCTGTGTGGACCACCTTACCCTTGTCATAGCTCTGAAGACTGATTCAAAGAAGTCAATCAGGTTCAGGAGACAGGATCGGCCCTTCATGAACCCAAACTGCATGGGGTTCAGTGTTTGAAAGTTGCCAATGTCTTTGTTTATAAGTTCCATGATAATACGTTCCATGGCCTTGCAGATCAGGCTAGTCATCAAATGCTATATACAAACAAAGGTACCATTTTAAAAACTGATATCAGCGATATATGATCTCAACCTTCCAATAGAGTTGCAGCCCATATTATAAACCACTTAAAGATATAAATTATACATATAGCCATTTAAAAGTACATAGTTAAAAAAAACACAATGTAAATTTGATAAAATTTTAACCATTAAATACATCTAACAAAATCATATAATTTAATCCTGGTGGTCTATTAGCCCTTAGGTTTTATCTCCGGTTTCCAAGTATTCTTTCCAGGGGGCCATCTCTTGGGGTTTTCATTAATTTTTCAATTACTCTGAAGGAAAAATTATGTCCCAAGGTCTCCTTCATATGTTTAGTTAGGGCATTATCTTTCAAATTTTTGATATCCAAGTTATGTTCAGAAATTAGCTAATGCAAACATCTCTGTCTTCCCATTAGAGTATACAGAACATGAACCACAACATGATGTATAAACTATCCCTTTGGTATTGCAATTATAGTATCCTTTAATTGTATCCCATTTTATGTTTTCTACAGTCATTGTCCTTTTATGCATAATATAAGAACACTGCTTACATCTACCACATTTAAATGTCCCTGGGGTCTCCCTGCTTTAATGTTGACTTTATTGTTAATGTTTCTTTAAAATTCTTTAATTTTCACCCTCTCCTATACATGACAGAAGGCATATTAGCTACCACTCCAACATTCTCTCTAAATTTTAAAATATTCCAATTCCTGTGCAATATTCTCAAAAAAAAAAAAAAAAATCTGGCGGAATCTAATGTATGAGTAGTGAACATTTTTGTACTCCATGCCTGACTGTTTTTTTCTCTATCATTTGTATTCATTAATCATTTCCTTTTCTTAGCAAATGACCAAAATGATTTGTTCTTTAAGTAATGACCTCTTAACAAACATTGTCTAACACATACTCAGGATACCCCTTCACAAGAACATATTTTTCATATACTTTGCATGTAGAAAATTCAGCATATTCAGATACCAAATGGGTAATCCTAACTAATTGTCCTTTTATCACCAATTTCCTTTGCCATTGAGGGTGGCAGTTATAGGGCAATAAAGTGTTGGAATAAGTGAGTTTCTGGTAAATAGAAGATACGTTTGTGTTCATAGTATCATTTTGATCTTCACATTTAAATAGATTAAAGTATCCTGTTTAGAGTGACAAGTAAAGTTAAGAAAATGTTGTTTCACCAATATATTCCATAAATTCACTCAGTATATTAACTCTACTTGTTCAAAAAATACAAATGTCATCTAAAAAGCAGGAATGAAAATTCTAGTATTTTGCAAATACCAACTTAAATATGCTCTCTCAATACACCAATACCAAAAATATTAGGGAACTTGATGCCCCTATAGCTACTCCATTCCCCTGATGAAGAATTTCCCCTTCAAAATAAATATAGTTTCCTTTTAACACTATTTAACACTACATTGGAGTATAAAATTCAATTTAATTGATTTTGGTTCAGAAAAATGTATTAGGATATCATGGATCCACTCCAAGCCTGACCCATGGGGGATAACAGAGTATAAATTTACAACATCACTGATGACCAAAAGATCAACACTGTACAGGCACTCAGTAATTCTATTCAGAAAGTCCCAAGAATCCTTTAAAAGCTGGGCAAATTGCCAATCTGGTTTTCAACTTAAGGTATATGTAATTGGTCACAGGATAGGTTTTTGAATTATATCTACATTTACTATAGGCTTCATTGGTGGATGATGTATATCTTTATGATTTTTCAGAATTCTGGAAATGTTGGGAATAACAGGACACTTCACTTTCTAACGCTAATGTTCTTAATCAGAAATTACACCATTCAGCCACGTATCCAATATAAAAGTATCAGTTTTACCATAATTAACATTTACCTCATTCTCACAAACAATTGAATAAATTAGTTCACAAAATATAATCCACTGTGTACATGATTACAACGCCCCATCTTTATCTAGTTTCTTAACCCGAATGTCATCATTAGAACCGATTTCTTTTAGCAACATCCATATATAATATGTTAAATTATACTGGTTGATTTTTAAAACTTTTATCTACTAATTCATATTTATCAGCCACAGTCATTTTCTCAAAAAATAGGGTTAGATGAATGGGGGGGGGGTTGTATGCATTGCATCTATTAATACTTATACTCTGATCTGATGTATTATTATTCCCAAATAATAATTGTAAGTTTAAGTTCCTGACAAAAAACTTGACATAAGTTCTATAACTTGTCAGGAACTCTCAGCCATCTCAATGAGACACACGTCAAACTTTTCTCAAGTAAGCTGCAATGATCAACAATAATCTGGCATGAGCTGTAGTTGTAAATTCTAATGCTGCCATGCTGATCTACAATAATATTGGGTAAAGTTAATTCTGTGGATGACCTCTGCCGTAATGCATCCTTCTCTCCTCCCCCTCTTCATATTCCATTGAGATCTCCATTGATTCTGCTGTCCATAGTCCTGGTTGTTGTATCGTTCTTTCAACAGTGCTGAACACTTCAAAGGGGATACTCTGAATAGAGTCAGGACTAAACTCCAGTTCCTCATTACTGCCATTATGTTGAATAACTTCTGAGAAATCAGAATGATGAACTGTCTCATCCTTACTGTGATCTCCTTTGATGCAGGATAGGTACAATTGGCATCATAATACTTTCGATCCCTAATTATTTTTTTCTCTTTTTATCCATTTTATCAAAAATATTGTAGTTCTCATGATAATCAAATAATTCCTCAGAAAATGATTTATCAAGTGATAAATCTCTTTCTAGCTTGTCCATGTATTATTAGCCCTAATCCAGGTCTCCATAAATTCACAAACCTCTCGATCAAATAGGGCAATTAACTCTTTATGGAGGTCTGTCCTTTTGGCCAAACACACTGTAAATTTCCAAAATCTCAGGCCCTAATGCACAAGTTGTTGATTAATACACTATAAAAATTATTGCTCTCAACTTGTAGTTTTCTAAACTTTTTTTCTCAGTCAGAAAGCTGTTTATTAAGACTTGCATTCAGTTGTGGATCATTTAGTTGATGTCTTGTACTGCACCTTGGCAAGCAGCATTGATTCTTAATTGTTACGTATTTCAGGTTCATAGGTAAAGACTTGGCAACCAGTCTGCAGACTTTCATGCTTAGCCAATATCCTGACAATGACAAACAGTGAGAATCAAACCTTGTACTTTCTGCCTGTGAGGTAAACACATTAACCATTATATCAACCCCCTCAAAAATCCATTGAAATTCCCTGACAAGGAAGCAAATCTGGGATGTGGTGGTGATAGCACCAAATCTCAACTAACAGACCACCAGGGATCCCCCTGTATGCATTCATAAGTTAATGACCTAGTATCATTTTTCTGCAGTAGGTCCGAGATGTTGGCTTATATAATATGGTGGATTGCTGTTATGTGGTATTGCTTTGTCTCTACTTTCTGCAAATATACAAGTGTATTTTTAATCTCAAGTTTTAATTAACTCATATCTGTCTGGATGAGATTCCATTTTCAGCAAATGCCTTGGCAATTTATTTTTTAATAAAAAAGGTATGCATAAAGATGCAAAATATGCATTAAACTTCATTGTATATTGGATAAAGCAATTTCAGTACAAGCAAATCATCTAAGGAATATATTCGGAAATCAAGCTCCTTGGGTAAAGCTACAAGGCTTAACATTCTCAGTATCTGGTGTTTGTCTTAAGTGGCTTTCTCCTTTTTGGCACTTTCTGTCTCTGTCTGTACTCCACCCACTGTCCACTATTTAACATTTCCCCTGTTTATGTAAGGGTACATTGTACTGTGGAAAATGTCACATTGATGAAGCTGTAGCATATTATAGCCAGAGGCATAGCTAGCTCAACTAGTGTCCTACCCCCTCAGCTCTGCAAGTGAAAAACTATAAAAGGGACTTCGGCAAACTGCAGGAGATGTATTGGCATCAAGCACTACAGTACACCATCCACGAACCACTCCCGCCAGCTCTTGAAGTGAAGAGACAAAAAAAAAAATCATGACCCACCAAATACATGCCTTGCCCAGCTCTACATACAAAATTTCAAATTACTATAGTAAGCTTATTGGCTTCCTAAAGTGATGCAGTCAATCACACCCTACTAAATTCATGCCCCACCCCAGATCTTCCAAGTGAAGAGCAAAAACACTGAATTCAAGTGCTTTTCTGCACCAGCATTTTGGTACAGAAAAAAAAGTCTGCATCTCCATTGTGCCCCTTAACGCCATGTGCTGGGGCAGTTGCCCCCTTTGCATCATCCTTGCTATGCTACTGATGATATCCAGCATAATTTCTACACTAATTCTTGTATATTATTGTATAATATTTGTCCTTGTTCTATGCCCGCAGTTTGTGTAATGCAAACAGCTTAGCACATTTGTCAATGATGTATTTGCATATTAAACATGACAAGATAACTTTATCATGGTGTAGCCCTTGTGCTATACAGTAAATGGTGATTGTGAGCACTGGCCATATTTAAATCCTAATGTTTATTACTGTCTAGAAAATAGCACACTGCCATTACTTAACTGATTAACTGGGTAGTAACATGCAGTGTGGATGGAAGGCTTATTGGGTAGTAACATGCAGTGCGGATGGGAGGCTTACTGGGTAGTAACATACAATGTGGATGGGAGGCTTACTGGGTAGTAGCATGCAGTATGGATGGAAGGCTTACTGAGTAGTAACTTGCAGTGTGGACGGAAGGCTTACTGGATAGCAACATGCAGTGTGGAAGGGAGACTTACTGGGTAGTAACATGCAGTGTGGATGGGATGTTTACTGGGTAGCAACATGCATTGTGGACGGGAGGCTTACTGGGTAGCAACATGCAGTGTGGATGGGAGGCTTACTGGATAGCAACATGCAGTGTGGATGGGAGGCTTACTGGGTAGTAACATGCAGTATGGATGGAAGGCTTACTGAGTAGTAACTTGCAGTGTGGACGGAAGGCTTACTGGATAGCAACATGCAGTGTGGAAGGGAGACTTACTGGGTAGTAACATGCAGTGTGGATGGGATGTTTACTGGGTAGCAACATGCATTGTGGACGGGAGGCTTACTGGGTAGCAACATGCAGTGTGGATGGGAGGCTTACTGGATAGCAACATGCAGTGTGGATGGGAGGCTTACTGGGTAGTAACATGCAGTGTGGATGGGAGACTTACTGGGTAGCAACATGCAGTGTGGATGGGAGGCTTACTGGGTAGCAACATGCAGTGTGGATGGGAGGCTTACTGGGTAGCAACATGCAGTGTGGATGGGAGGCTTACTGGGTAGCAACATGCAGTGTAGATGGGAGGCTTACTGGGTAGCAACATGCAGTGTGGATGGGAGGCTTACTGGGTAGCAACATGAAGTGTGGATGGGAGGCTTACTGGGTAGCAACATGCAGTGTGGATGGGAGGCTTACTGGGTAGCAACATGCAGTGTGGATGGGAGGCTTACTGGGTAGCAACATGCAGTGTGGATGGGAGGCTTACTGGGTAGCAACATGCAGTGTAGATGGGAGGCTTACTGCAGCAACATGCAGTGTGGATGGGAGGCTTACTGGGTAGCAACATGAAGTGTGGATGGGAGGCTTACTGGGTAGCAACATGCAGTGTGGATGGGAGGCTTACTGGGTAGCAACATGCAGTGTGGATGGGAGGCTTACTGGGTATCAACATGCAGTGTGGATGGGAGGCTTACTGGATAGCAACAGGCAGTGTGGATGGGAGGCTTCATTGTTAATATACGTGTTCATGTTCTGTACTTCTGCTTTTCTTGTTGGCATCATGATGTCGAGGAACTGTATATGTGCAGCCTGAAGGCAATGACAAGATGACCGTCTAACAAGGGAATCATGAGAGTATTGCAGAAGTAAAAGTGGGTAACAATGATTTTTTTATTGCAAACATGTCTTCATATTTGACTGTATCTGAACTAGTTCCCTTTGTGGCACATGCAAATAAAAGGAATAGAAGTGCCTAATTGAATCTCTTCATATACATTTGTGTGCTCAGAGGCAAAATTCAAGATTTAAATTAATTTCTGGCTGTTTAGACTAAATGTACGTTATTTGTCAAAATATGTAACTCAAGTAGGGATATTAAATCAGTTCAGAAAATATAGGATTATGATTGAATCTTTGATCCTAACCAGGTTATTATATGGTTGAGAAAGTCACCTCAAGAAAGGTTAAAAGCAAGGGTTAACAGGAGAAGCTTAATAGCAATTTTGAGAATTGTTCCAAGCCTCTGCTGAAAATTTGCTTGTTGCAAGTCAGACTTTCCCAGTAAACAAATGCTAAATAAATTAAATAAATATATAACTACTTATTTATAACTGGAGTGAGACAACCCTATTTTTTGCTGTACAGTGTGCAGTGGGACCCCTAGGTGTTTCAAAGAAAGCTCAGAAAGACAGACCCGCACACATGTCCTGGGTCTGAACCAGGATCTTCCTCTCTGTGGGCTGTGCCTGGAACACTACTCTTCAGAGGTACACAGGAGTATCTTCATGTACTACTAGTTATAGAGAGTAGGGGGACAGAGGGAAATGTAGTAGTGCTAAAAAGAAAAATATGGAGTGTGATGTGTTCTATGGCATTGATTGCTCTAACTTGGTGCTGCCTTACAGGCAGTGACCAGTAGCAAAGTGGAACTTTGCTCTTGTAAAAATCTTCAAATCTGTCATATACTTTTCACTGTCACGCACACAACCATGGTAGCACGAACCATATTACAGCTTTTAAAGCTTCTTAGCCTTATTCTATGGTGCCTGCCCTGTATGTTCTAGTGTAAGACTAGAGATTAGTGGTCATGAACAGTACTTAACAAGGCATTGTTGTATATCTTTATTACATTAAGAGGTGGTTAAAGCTGTATTCCTCACAGTTTGAGTGCAATCATAACACATCTTCTACTATACTAAACTTCTGCTGTTTTTTTTATTCTTTTCTGGTGTATTAAAATACCAATAGATAAGCATTTCATATGCATTATGAGTATGTTAGAAAAGCAATGAAAGTAAACTACAAAGTGGATTAAAGCCATATGCATAGAATTTTGCTATGTGAAAAAAATACTTCTGCTAGACATTTTCCCATGATCATTTATCAAAGGACAGATGCAAATGTAAAGCCAGTCAGGAAAAATTACTTGTATAATAATGTTGAGGAAACCACACATCAATTATAGTTTATCTGTTTAGTCATGTGCTGTGTGATTAATTTTTGCTGAGTTCTTGCATGTTATGATAGGAGCTTTACAAAGTGAAATAATCTGCCTACATGAAGCCAATTAAGCAGTTCTCAAACTAAGAAAAAAAAAGATTAAAACAGAATACTATTTCTTTACAAATTGGTAAATGTAAGCTATTAATAATCTGAATTAAAAATTCTTAATATCAATGGCCACTTTCTTTTTAAAGTGACCCGAGAATCTTCATATTAGGAAGAAGTCAAAACAGAACCCTGTTCAAAATGATGGCCATATATGCTGTAATCCTTCTGACAAAGGGACTGAAGTCGGTTTCCTTCCAAGCCACCTTTTGAAAGAATAATAACAGTTCCCTCAGTCATGAACCAAATAGCGTATTATCACTCTGATTTAGAAAGCCATATCAAAACTTAAATGTATGTTTTAGAGGTTTTGCGGAGAAATTAAAAAAAAAAAAAAAAGTCATCCTCTTCCCTGACACAGAGGTGCACACACACCTTAAAAAGTTGAGTGCTTTGTCTTGGTTCACACATTTGTATGTTTATACCAAGTATGGTGAACAAATGCCTGCTATGAACTTCACATTAAAATTTTGTGGTTAAGTTATTTATTTATTATGAGTTTTTTTTTTTAAAGACAGACTTTCACTACACAGGTAGCTTGTATCATGAATATGTACTTTAAGTTTCGTTACTGATCTGTAATGCCTTGAAAAAGTAGATGGAAGTGTGACCTATCTTTCAAGTGATTATCATTTTTTTAAACTGCTAATCCTGGTAAGGGTCATGTTAGGAAGCTGTGAACTGGTTAGACCAGATGTTCTTATCCCCTGTAAGTCTCAAGTTCATGCAGTGGGACCCCTAGGTGTTTCAAAGAAAGCTCAGAAAGACAGACCCTCACACATGTCCTGGCTCTGAACCAGGATCTTCCTCCCTGTGAGCTGTGCCTGGAACACTACTCTTCGGAGGCACACAGGAGTATCTTCATGAGATTCCCAAACCACCTCAATTACAAGTGAAATATCTCAAATGGATATTCCATTTCCATTTTTACACTACAGAAATATGACTTTAAATAATATCCATCTGTTGCCTTTACAGTTACTGATGTGAAGAAAGTATAGTTTGCTTACGTTGTTTCAGAACTATTGAAAACAAAACACAAGAAATACCACAATAAATGTGATAGAAATTGTGCATACCTGCAAAAAAAGATGAAATATAGTAAGATTAGATGTGAATTTCTGACAGAATTCTGACATACAATTTTAGTCTGTCATCACTAGAGTCTGTGATCATATGTAATTAGACAACATGTAATTGCATAGAAATCACAGACATTTACAGAAATAAGGTCTGTCAGGGAACTCCGTGACTGAGGTATACAAGATTTATGATATACCTGAGGAAATGCTTTTACTAATTCAGCTGGTATGCGTAGTAATTTCTCATATATTTCAAAAGGATGGTATACAAGGTATGGTAATTATGTGAAAAAACCCTCAGACTGTGCATAATATTCATAGCTAATATGTATTTATTCATTTGGATTTATTTTATCTGTGTTGTCTCATAACTCACCATTATAGTATAAAGTGTACATTAGTGTACTTGACTATAGTGGGTAGTCTTATTTTTTATAATAGACGGTAGGTATAATGGGGCCATGAGACCACACTTTATGGACACTCATGAGTAAACCGTTGAGCTTACAGGTTATGGACACTTGTGAGTAAACCGATGAGCTTACAGGTTATGGACACTTGTGAGTAAACCAATGAGCTTACAGGTTATGGACACTTGTGAGTAAACCAATGAGCTTACAGGTTATGGACACTTGTGAGTAAACCAATGAGCTTACAGGTTATGGACACTTGTGAGTAAACCAATGAGCTTACAGGTTATGGACACTTGTGAGTAAACCAATGAGCTTACAGGTTATGGACACTTGTGAGTAAACCAATGAGCTTACAGGTTATGGACACTTGTGAGTAAACCAATGAGCTTACAGGTTATGGACACTTGTGAGTAAACCTTTGAGCTTACAGGTGTGGACACTTGTGAGTAAACCAATGAGCTTACAGGTTATGGACACTTGTGAGTAAACCAATGAGCTTACAGGTTATGGACACTTGTGAGTAAACCAATGAGCTTACAGGTTATGGACACTTGTGAGTAAACCTTTGAGCTTACAGGTTATGGACACTTGTGAGTAAACCAATGAGCTTACAGGTTATGGACACTTGTGAGTAAACCTTTGAGCTTACAGGTTATGGACACTTGTGAGTAAACCAATGAGCTTACAGGTTATGGACACTTGTGAGTAAACCAATGAGCTTACAGGTTATGGACACTTGTGAGTAAACCAATGAGCTTACAGGTTATGGACACTTGTGAGTAAACCAATGAGCTTACAGGTTATGGACACTTGTGAGTAAACCAATGAGCTTACAGGTTATGGACACTTGTGAGTAAACCAATGAGCTTACAGGTTATGGACACTTGTGAGTAAACCTTTGAGCTTAGCACATGTTTATTTCATGCATCTTCATTTCTAAGGCTTTATAATTACTATGGTAACTTATTTATCCATATCACTATTAAGCATTAATCTGGTAGACACAACCAGTGCTGTAACTAGGGTGGGCCAAATGGTGAGGCTGCCATAGGTGCATGTTAAGTGGCACAATCTACATCACTTTATGAAGTTTCTTTTTTAGTTTTTTACTCCGTAACTTTAAGTTGAGGGGCACCAGTTTGGAGAACTGCACAATGCACCAGATGACCTAGGTATGGTGTTATGGACCCAGCATCCTCCTTTTGAAACAGCTGCTTAACACCTCCCCCATCCCCTTCAGGGAAATATTCTCTCCGTAAGGAAAGAACTATGAACTTGGAACACTGACTTTACATTTTTATGTGAAGAATACCATAAAATCTTAGTTAGAACCACAAGATTTTTGTCCCACTTTTTTCATCATGCAGCTGACCATCATCTAACCCAGGTGCCTCAATTATTCACTGAGGATGCCTACCTCTCCTTCACTCCACACAACATCCTCTAATAAGTTTGGGGCTTGCAAGAAGATTGAGGCATCCCAAGACAGTGTTGTACTGCTGCCATGGGTTTTTTCTACTTTAGTCCCTCTGAGCACCAAGCAACATTCTGAGAATGAGATATACAGTGGTCAAGCAACATTGCACTGCCCCTCATACAAATGGCTGATGTCAGCAAGCCATCCCCACCCCACCAATTCTTAGTAAGTCTCTGGTAGTTTTCTTCAACCTTCATCCAGGGAAACATACCACATTGTGTGCCACGGATGTGTACCATTCTCCTCAGGATGGGCATTCCCATACTCCCTCCTAACATGTAAAACACCCAAGCCACTAAATGAATGTGGGGCATCATGGCCTATCTCTTGACACCATAGGATTCTCTGAAAGCTCATGAGATTTTCATAGAATTTGGTAATTTAGACCAGAATACACATTCACCATAACTTGTATTTCTTACGTTTATAGATGTTTAGTAGGCTAACAACCACAAGGGACTTTTGAAGCCTAGCTGTGCATCCCAAGTTTCTGACAAGTTCTGGTACCCTTCATAAGTGTAAGCAGGGGCTTAGGAGAAAAAACATTTACAAGCAGGGGCCTGGGAGACGAATCAGCTACAGGCTGCCTGTGTCCATTACAGGAATAGGTGCCAAACCGGGGATGAATTTCCTGTTCCCCATCCAATTGTTGAAGTTGCATTTAAATTAGGGTAGGGAGGAGCTCTGCTTCACATGGATGGGGGGCCTATTACAGAAAATTGGTTGTCTCTGGGATGCATTCCTGTCTCTCCTGCAGGTCCTATTTATGTCACAGGCAAGGTTTAGGTTTTTAGAATGAGTCATTTTGGTGCTGTTAATTTTGTGGATATGCAGGAGGTCCATCAGGGTGGAGTCTGACAATGCCTTGTATGCCAGGCATAGATCTCCCATCAACAGCCTTTATGAGACAGAATACAGGGATAGGGCCTTGAGGCAATTTGCATAGGACATTTTACTTGCACCCTGTATTCTTTAACTGAAAAACCTCTATGGACATTCCAATCACAAGGTTAGGTACATTCCAAAGAGGGCATTGTACTCAATGATAGTCTGATGACTGCTGAATACAGTGGAACAATTACTTCCTTGAACCTAGATGCCATCCCTTTGTTTATAAGTTGCACAGCATATAATGAGGTCCTCACTACTCTAGACAAGCGATGGTCAAAGGCTAGATTACTGTCAGTGTGTTCTCAAGTCCCTGAATATTGGGCCAACTCTTAGTGGA
>NC_056749.1:184550821-184700821 GCF_019279795.1 Protopterus annectens
TTGGAAAGGACCATTTCTTAGTAGGCCAGTGCCTACTAAATCTAGGAGGTTGCACTTGTATGAAATCTTTCACAGTTTGCATAGATTTAGCTTTATCTTCCAGCTTTTTTAGAACTTCTTCAGCCTTATTGCCAAATAGGTGGTCCTGCTGTAAAGGAGCATCCAAAATTGTTTTAACATGATCAGGCAGAGATTGCTCCTTAAGCCAAGCATGTCTTCTAAGCACAGACACAGAAACAGCAGCCCTACAAGAGGCCTCTAAAGAATCAAAACCACATTGCAAAGTATGTTTGCCAATTGTTCAGCTGAATGCAATAAATCCTGCAAATCTTTATTCTCCACACAGTCAGAAATCAACATAATTTTCTGTTTAAGTAGTCCCATGATATGCTGTTGATATTTTAGCATACGAAATTGACAGTTTAAATCTCTGATTGCTAAGGTTGCAGAAGTATAAACCTTTTTACTCCATCTATCCAGCGCCCTGGAGACCCTGTCAGAAAGGGTAGGAATTTTAGCAGTAGAAGCCTTAATGCCCTTGGGGCCCTGAGAAATGGTTTCAGGGTCAGCAACAGGATTCTTGAAAAGGAATTTGTGGGACTCGGGAACCCTATAGTACCTGTCTGGTTTGCTAGGGGCTGGAGGCAAGGAATGAGGGGCCATACTGGATTTCGAAAATACATCATCAACAATATCTAATACAGGAGGTATAGCCAAAGGCCTATGCTGGGGAAGAAGAAGGAAATCCCTAAGCCTCTTTTTGAATTCAGAGAAATCCTGACTTTCCCAGTGGAAATGTTCTCTTAAGGTATGTAAAGTTTACCCAAAAGAGAAATCCTCAGGCGGAGAAGCAGAGGGAATGGAATCCTCTGCATCAGAGTCCTCATAAGTAGGTATGGACAAGTCCAGATCATTAGAAGAGTCAGAAGAAACAGTCCTATTCAGAAGATTCATAGACAAATCTAATCCTACGTCTCTTGAAGGGGGTGGGTTGACTACCCCTGATTAGAGTAATTAAATCTTCAGCCATTTTGATCATTTGTTTTTTAGGCATAGGGGCCTGAACATGTGGCCTGGGTGTCTGTTTTTAGGCATAGATTGAAGTTTAGGCCTTAGCACTGAAGTTAGAGTCGGTTTAATAGGCAAGTCTATAGGCCTGAATACACCCTCAGAAGTCAGTGCCTGCTCAGCGGCTCCGGACCCATCCAAGGTAGAGACATCCATGGGTTCCACATGTGAAGCATCTTGCGGCATACCGGACTCCGAATGGGTCTCAGTAGAAGCCTGCAAATCAGAAGTAGCAGGTATCAGGGGCTGCGAAAGCACCTTACTGAGTACCGGCGAACTGGCGACTGGCTTAGGAGAAGCGTCGTTGGCAGTTTTGGACCTCAACGGCCTGTCTCTGTCTTTTTCTTTGCGTTTTTTTCAGTATTCCCGTAGTCGGATGGCTAACCAATGTCATTTCTGGATAATTGACCCGAGAACCGAAATATTTTCAAGCAAAAATGTACCGATGACAGATAGTGCGCTGATTAAATAAAGCACAAAACCGACAGCAAGGTACATCATGGTCAGGGCCTAGGCAAGGAATACAGTACAAATGAAAATCCTTATGAGGTATTTGCTTCCCACAAGTAATACAATTCTAACTTTTACTGACATCGGTAAGGAGCAAGAAAACATTTCTCCAACAGGGTACTTAGCTTTTAGTTGAAGACTTCGGTTCTGAAACTCGAAAATGAAAATTTCAGGAGTCAGCCAACCGGCACTTGCGAACTGCTTCTGCTTCGGGCACTGCACGGCAAGAAAGACTTATGTAATGGCGTCAACTGCATGTTTTATACCTCTGATGACCTAATGTCATGTAAGAAGGGACAGTAACCGACGCAGGACCCAAGACTTTGTTAATCAGGCCGACTGAGGGCAACCTGCCAGCAGATTACCAATATGTAATGACTGCAACAGTGAAACACGATGAACATGGACTAGTTACATAATGTCACCATACATTTTGATGACCATAGAAAGTGTATAACACTCAAATTTCCTATTGATGGCCAAGGATATGCAGCCCTTGGACTTTTCATTGTAAAATATTTATGTATATTCAAGGTAAATATTACTTTTAGTCTGTACCATGTGCTTATTTAATAAACGTGTTTAGATCATTCCTATTTTCCTAACAAAAGCAACTTTGCTGAAATTGACTGCAAAAACAGTTGTGTCTTTTGGCTTTTCCTGGTTAGGGGTTGCCACAGCGGAACTCCGGTCCGCTAATGATTGGCAGTAGATTTTTACGTGCCGACTTGCCGGGCCAGATGCACAACCTTCAACGAAGGAACGCCCATTCATGCATGTATAAAATGTTTTTTATCATTGCATGAAGTACAAAATGTTGTACTTTCTAAGTATGAAGCATGATTTCTATTCCTTGGAAACTTACTGTAAAGTTAGTCACTGCTTATTCTCATTAGGTCTAATTAGCCTGATTTGGTACGCTATTGTCACAATTTATAGATTTATGTTTGGCAATGAATCAATAAAAACATCAGACTTGAAGATGTCCCTCCAGGGGATACCACTGGGCCAAATGACTGAGGCTGATATCTTTTATTTATAGTGGTTGAAATCTTACTGGCATTCATTACCAAATCTATGTTGTAATATAGTACAAACAACCCTTTGAATTAGAAGGCATTTGATAATGCCAAGAGTGGATATACTGTTATACTTTTGGAAGGTCAAGGTATGCTACCTCAATTGTTGCATATGCTTAAAATATGCCTTGTGATTGTATTTGGCTTGGGTATCTACTGTAGCCTTAAACTTGGCTTTGGTGGATTTTAAGTTCCTGAGATCTGTTTAATTCAATGGTAATTGATGCAGCATTCTTGGAATTACTCCTCTTACTTTTGTTGAAAATTGTTTTCCTTTTCTTCTACAGCTTGCTGATATTATGGTTCTACAACATGGGTTTGTTTCTGAGGTTTGCCCTGTTCTTGTTTCTTCAGGGTACAACTGCATCTGTTTAACTGATTACTTACCGGTACAGTGTGATGTGATACATTTCCATGTATTCAGTGGAGCTAACTTGGTTTGGTAGGGATTTAAAGCTTGACAGTATAACACTTGGGATTAGGTTGTTTCTTACCTTTCTAAAGATACCTGCTGTTGAAGGGATTTCTGGTTTCAGTTTTATTTTATAAAGGGGCAGCAATATGGTCAGACCTAACAAGTTACAAAAGTACACAAGGGATGGTGCAAGATGCTCCCATATTAGTAAGGACAAAATCCAAGGTGACAATACCCCTAGTGGGTACTCTGAATAATAGTTCCAGGGCATTTATATTGACAACGTCCAGGAATCTCTGTGCTTGTGCACTAGTGGTGATGTAGATTTCCCAGCTTTATAGATGGATAGGTTAGATAGGTTAGATTACTAGGAAAAATGGTATTTGATTTAATACAGAGTGATTTTAATTCTTTTAGATATGTGTTGTGGGTCTAAATCAGAGCTGTAACTAGGGTGCTGAAAAAGTGGGTGGCTTCTACAGGAACAAGGGTCTCTGGGAGCATTGTCTCAGTAATGGCATAAGGGCATCCAGTCATTTAAATTGGAGTGGCAATTTAAATAAATGAAGATGTTTAAGTTATTTGCAAGTACCATTTAATTTAAATAAATGAAGATGATTGTTATTTGCAAGTACCATTTAATTTAAATAAATGAAGATGATTAAGTTATTACGCAAGTACCATTTAATTTAAATAAATGCAGATGATTAAGTTATTACGCAAGTACCATTTAATTTAAATAAATGAAGATGATTAAGTTATTTGCAAGTACCATTTAATTTAAATAAATGAAGATGATTAAGTTATTTGCAAGTACCATTTAATTTAAATAAATGAAGATGATTAAGTTATTAGTTAATTAATTTCTTTTCTTTTCTTTTCTTTCTTTTTTTTTTTTTTGCCCATTAACTTTGGTTTGAAGCCCAAATAAAAGCCCAGGGAGTCAGACTGTGCTCTGTTGTATACTGCCCATGGATGCATTAACAGCATCTATGGTCTGTCAGATAGTATTATGGAATGGCCAGGAATTTTTCCATATTTTTCATACTTGTGAAAATGCTTCAATAGCATGACAAGAAGACGGGTGTAATCCCTATTAAAATAATGCAACTAAAATCCCTTCAGACAGAAAATTTAACAATCCCTTACTTGACAAATGGCCCAGTTTTGGATGTGTATACACCCTATACCTTATCTTTGATGGAATTTATTATAAAACATGATAGCTACTTTGACCTCACCAGTCATTCAAAATTGAAATAATGGTGTCTGGATCATTAAGTGCATTTGTTAAATACTTTCTTTAGAATGGTGAGCTTGCAGGAAGCCATAGATCTGCTTTAAAATTCCAGGCCTATTTTTTTTCCTGTTCTTAGTGTGCAAAGGCAGCCAGTGTATAAGGACTCATTTTTACTGATTTTCTTCTTGTTTTTCCTTAGTTACTTTCCAATAGCAAGATAAATGAGTATTTATGCAAAAATGGTCAGTAAGGAAAGGAAAATATTGAATGTTAACTGGTATTCCTTATTATAAAAACAAAAATGAGTTATTGCTTGAACTTCTACACACCAATCCTGAAGCTCTCATGAGTTTTGTCATTACAAAAATTGTAGAAATATATTTAGCGATCAGGTTGAATTTGATTACTGTAGTCCCTTAGTTTCTTTTCACATCAACTGGATACCATATACCAGTGCATTGCAGCATTTATTTAACTGGGCCGACACTTCCTTATATTTGTTAAACATGTGTATATGACTTACACTAGATACTAATATTTTATTATCAGATCATAGGGTTTATCCTTGATGATGCAGTTAAGACCACATGTTCCAGTATTAAGCAACATGTGCAAGAAATAACTAAAAGAACTAAATGACTGCTTAGAATTCTGCAGCCTGTGCTCTACGTTAGAAGAATATTGCAGAAAATATTTAAGAAAACTCTAATGTAGATCAATGATTTTTTTTTTGCTTTGCATTTTAGTAGAACTTTGTCAAATACATTAACGTGGTATTAAAAGCAGTTAAAGATGGTTAAACATGCATGCTGGTATATTTTGTTTGAAAAATATATTTAAAATGTTAGCATGGCTCTCACAATATGAATCGTTTTGGGATTTATACAAATTCTGTTAACACACAAAATGGCACTGAAAGAAAATCTGAGAAAAGTACATTTAGTATGTATATCATGATGCAGCTAAATGTGATTTTGAGAAGTATATTCTACATCCCTACAAAGCAAATGTTTTAGCAGCACAGTGTTGGTTATTAAATGTTTCTAGGAAGAAAACAAAAGAAAAAAATATTCAATGTTTCAACTATTACCCGCAAAAGTGTATTTTTTCCTCCCCCAAAATGTTTTAGAAACATCCCCTCTGTTAACTTTGTCATCCCTGTTCTATAACACTGTATTATGCTGGTAAGCTCCAAAAACTAAATGAAGCACATTTATTATGGATTTCTGGCTTATACCAATGATGCATTGAATAAAATAGTCTTGTTTCAGTTTTTTTTTTTTTTTTTTTTTGTGGATTTGTTTGAGGTGAACCTCAACACTTGTCAGGGCCTGCATGACACAACATTCTCTTAAAATAATTAAGAAATAGCATGCAACTCACAAAACATACAAATATATTTCCTCTTCATCTTGAACTTGTATCATAATCTAGGTATATTCAAGAAATAAGCAATGCAGAAGTGCAAACTTAATGCAGTAGACAATTAGAAGTCATTAATTCATATAACAGGACTGTTATTTCCCTATATCTTCTCCTGAATGATGTAAAAGTAAATCAGACAGTCCCTGACAAATGCTGAGGTTTACCTCAAAGAAATCCACAAAAAAGACCTTTATGAATTTAAACAAAAGCACGTTCTGTTTTAAGATTCCACTTGCATCACATAATAGACAAGATACAAAACTTAACCACAATAAGGAAACCTAACCACAAAATCCCTTTGTGTAAATTCTGAGTCACATGACTGGTAGAGTACACAAATCTGCTAATGCGATCATATAATTTGGAAAGCCTTTAAAGAAATGGTATTTCTTGTATCCTTTATAAATCTATTACATAAGTCATAACTTTGAAATGAAGAAAAACATAACTGAGCTAAAGCATATGTTATAGATGCAGCTCTTCTAAAACCTACAAAGAGCATAAATTTAATCTTATTTAAGAAAAAGATAATGGGACCAATCTGATTACTTTCTAATATTAGCCCAGTTACTGAAGTCAAAGGCCAACCATGTGTAAAAGACAAGCTAGATTAATCATGGGCAAGAAATAAGGCAATATGAATATATCTGATCATGAAAGTATTGCATGGTGCATGGAAAACTAAATCAGCTGTCAGTATAATATGTAAAATGGATATACAAGTTTCCATAATCCGTATTTTACAATGATTTCTAAACATGCTAGGAAGGTTAGCAGCACAGCTCTGCACACGGTCTAACCAAGGCAGCAAATGACAGCTTTCTGGTTTCCCAAATATTGATGGGAAACAGTAATGTAATATTGATAAAGAAATTATACATATGTCTCATCAGTATTAAAATTAAGGGTACAAAATCAAATACAACATTGCCCCTTTCAAACATACTGCTTTATACTACAGGGTTGCTTTAATTTGATATTAACATGTCATTCTCCCATCTAACACTCAACATCTGAGTTACAGTGCAAAAACTGATGGCAATTAAAGCAGTTAAGCATTTCGTAAGCATATTACTTCAGCATAAGAGATCACCTTTGTACATAAATACAGTAGTGTACCTCACATTAAAATAAAACATTTGATTTATCAAACTTCCTTCAAACTTATGAGCAGGTGCAATAGATGAAATGGACTTCAAAGTCTGAGTCACCAGTACTTCATAAGGAAAATATTAATACATTCAGAAAGGTAGTTGGTTAGAAATAGATGCCTAATCACCTCCATGATTCATTCAAATAAAGTTAATGCAGGATAGATTACTGTTCCATCTTTTGAACAAACAGTAGATCATAAATTACTACAAACATTGGAATCTGCTTAAAATGTCAGGACTTGCAATGCTGAGTCCTGGAATGTTGAGGTTGAATCACCTTAAATCCAGATTTACACATCTTAAGTCCATGATTGCTATTTCATTGATTACTCATTTTTCTCCATGATACAACAGCCTTGTAGTTTGTTTACAAGTTCAAAGAAAGTTTATAGGTGTGTACTAGGCTAATGGCCCTGGGGCCTTTACAAGCCTAGCCCACAGAAGTGCCCATAGAAGTGCCTGACGTTAGTTCCCAATGCCTCTATCAAGTAGACCCACTGCAGTGATCCTTGGGGAGAACGTTCTATTTCCCATCCACTCATCAAGATTTCTCTTGAAGAAGGCCAGTGAGGTCCTCTGCTTGACATGTATGGGACGTCTGTTCCAGCACATGGGTAATTAAGGGTTTCTGCAGCAAATGACTAATTTAATGGATAAGTGCAATGTTTCATATTTGCTCTTCTTGTTTATTTTCATTTTTTTGGTGTTTTCGGAATTTGAATTGTGAGTCCACAACATTTCAAAAGGGAACAAAAAATATTACCTTCACTGGAAGATTTAAACAGGCACAGTAAAAAAGGAATATAAGAGAATACATCTCAAAATAAAAGTAAGACTGCAAACACAAAGTGAATTAAAACTATTGCACGACAACATGAACAGAAATAAAAATCATAAAAAAAGAAAAAAAAGTAGTAAAATCACGCTAACAAACTAAAGACATAACATGGAACACAACCATACTAAGACTGTTCTTACTGAAGCTTTAAATGAAAAAAGAGCAATACTCATACAGCATTAACACACACAACAATAAAAGAAAGAAAAAGATAAACATCCTATCAGACTCAATGTGTGAGTATTCTTACTGCAAGCATCTTGGAGATCAGGAGGCTGTTCCTTGCAGCCTCAGAGAGGGACTGCTGCTTGTGCTTGAACTTAAATATGACGTTGGGCAAGCAGCTGTAAGGTGAGAGAGGGAAAAGGAGTTTTAGGGTTAGGAAGTGATTGGGGGATTTAGGTTTAGGGAGGGAGAATGGAGTTTTAGGATTAGGGAGAAGGAAGAGGTTATAGGGTTAGGGAGTGATCAGGTAGTTAAGGTTTTGGGAGGGTGGTAAGAGTTATAGGTTTATGCAGCAGTCACGGACTTTAGGGTTGGGAAGGGGGTTGAAGTGTTGTGAGGTTAAGGAAAGGACCCAAGGAGTCTTGTTGGGAACTGGTTGGGAGGTTTAGGTTTACTGTTTAGGTTAGGTCCATGTAATCCATAGGACCTGAAGTTGAGAGCTATACGTTCATGAGAGATTGGGCTAGCGAGGGTTCAAGAAGTTGCTTTCTCCAGCAAATGGCAGAGAGCAAGTGTGTAAGCAACTACTAACACATAAGCACCTGTTATAAACCCTGTTTGAGTTAGTTTTTTTTTTTTTCAAAACTATACAAAAACAAGTTAGAAGTCAAAAATTTGAACAGATTAAATTTTACCACCAGTAAGAAGCACTAACTTGGAAAAATGAAGAAAGTCATCAGCTTTGTCAGTAAACATATGTAGTATGTTAGATAAATTTGATTTAAATTAGTTACACCTAGTATGTGGAATAGAACAACTGAGAAAACTTACAAAAGACTTCTTTGTGACCTTAAAAATAATCCATATTGCTTTCTACAGCAAACAAAATATCTTCAACACTTTCTCAAAACATCACAAGTTCTGTATTTGCATCACCACCACCACACATCCCATCACAAAAAATGGTCAGTAATTGTATAATACCCCTAATGAGAATAACTAGGATTATACCATGATAATCGGAGGGGGCCCTTGCATGGGACAAAGCATTTAGGAGCTCCCTCTGCCCATTAGTAGTGCAGGGAGCAGTACATTGTGTGTTTATTATCCCTAGATCCAAATTGCACATGAGTATGGGCAGGGTTTAACTTAGTTTTATGTGGATGGGGAATCTGTTCCAGAGTAGTGGTATCCTGTGCATGATAAATCCTGTTTAAAGTACAAAGAAGAATATTTTACTTATAGATTGCTTGTAACCACAAAGGGGTGTCTTTATTTAAATGTGTTGTTACTTGCTAAAATTAAGTGAACTTGCCTATGACTGTATTTTTTTCATAGAAATTCCTTATCTTTGCATGATGTATGGCATTGAAAAGATTGTAGACTATACAGGAAGTTTATATAGAAAAGAAGCTCTTCAAGGAACCTATAGCAAAGTTTAACAACACATGCATATAACAGGGGTTTTGAGATGGCAAACCATGAAATCTATATTTTTCTTCAAATATGGCTTAATTTTGAGGATGGTCTTTACTTGTATTTAGTAGTTGTGTTAGCCATTCTGCTATGGACTTATAAGAGCCACTAGCATTGAAATTCCACTGCTGGACTCCTTGTTTAATTTAAGTAATCTTCATAATGTACCCATGATTCCTTTGAAATGGTACAATTTGCCTTTGTCATGTTACTATTAAGTCATACTGACATCCAATAGACTGATCTTGATAAGACTTTTATTTACAGTCTTTTGAATCTTTTTGTTTGCTCATTCCTTTTTAAAAACTATAAAGCCACCATTCTGCTGTTCAGGTGACCCATTTAATTTTCCAGGGATGAGAAACTTAGAACCCTCTCATTCAGCTGGAGCCGAGAGTTGAACTAGCCAAAAGTGGTACTGTCATCCTGTCATCTGGTATGTATATCAGCTTCCTGTTTTAGCTTCAGCTCCACAGTGCATGCTCAGTAACATACTTGGAGTTTAGCATTCCCTGAGCATCTGTGATGGAGTGTCACTCACTTTTACAAGTGATATATCCTTTTAAGATAGCCTTGTTCCCTTGTAGTAAGCACTCCTGTATGATCCACTAGGGATTCTGCCATTGGAATATTCGCTCAAGGCATGCACTTCCATACCTGTCAAAAGTGGGGTGAGATGATAGTATCAGTTCATTCCTCCCTCATCAGCTCTAACAGATGTCCAAGCCTCTAATTCAGCAAGAGTCCTCAGGGTCATAGTGCTTTCTCTGTATGTGTTGCTGGATGTGCAATATTCTTTTGAATCTTTTTTTTTTTGGTAAATGCTCAGCCTGGTTTTGTTGCCATTGATGATGATAAACCTAAGACTGCAAAACTCTCATGACTGTTGAGGAAGCCCAATAACAACTCTAAATGTTTTCCCCCAGTGAAAATTACTGTTTCACACCTATCTAGCTTTATTAGAACTGACCCTGCAGACCATATTATGAGTCAGTTATGTCAACAGAATCAGTAATTCAAATGCTGTCTTAATCTTATTAGTTGCTAAATATTTAGTACCAAGTTATTGGAACCAGTTGATTCTTCCTTCCATGTTGATGAGTGCTAAAATGTGTACAGTTTTTTTCTATGCAGTATTAATGAGGGGTGGGAAATGTGTAATAATCTGTTTAATTTTGGATGTACTATTTTTTTTAATTCCCTTCTATTTTAATTATGACATGAAAGATACTTTTCTTGTGCATACTTCTTAATTATCCTGTAAACATTTTTGCAAAGTGTTACAAATGATAGTGAATTATTAGTAAATTAAAGAAACTGTGAAAGATACCCAAATTATAAAAATCATGTTCCTTAAAACAAATTACTAGCAGAGACTGAAATGGAACACTTTTTTGCAGTAATATGAAAACAATGTAACCCACTTCAAAAACCATGAAAATATGACCAAAATTCTCAAAACTAGACATTTATCTAGGAAAAAGCTATCTTCTAAGTACAATAATGCCTGTTAGGATGGGGCTTTGAGGAGAAACAGTGGTCCTTTCAGAGGTGAGGAGACCCTGCTTAAACCATTTCAGGTCTCATAACAGACCTGGACAGTTTATTTCACTATGACATCAAATGTTTTGTGAATTACTGCCTTTTTTATTATACAATAAAAATACTGCTTACATAAGGAGGAGTTATGCTATAGATTTACTCCCTTCCAGACTGAGAACTCAGTTCCTTGGATTTCACTCTCAGGATGAAACATGGCCATTCTGAAGAAAATGCTGCACTAAATTGCACCCTCGTCAGCTATTATTTCTGCAACAAAGCAAACAGGTTGTCTATTGCAGTTGACAGTTTCAGTCAAAGAATAGGATACGTGACAGAGGCAAACAGTAAAATATTACAGAGAATCTATCGTGCAGAGTTTACTCATAACCGGGGATGTGAGAAGACATAACCTTAAACTGTATATGATGTATTTTAAATGATATACCCTCCTGAATGTCGCAGTACTTCATAAAATGATCCATTTCTAGCTGAGTACAATTTTGATAGAAAAGTGTCTCATGCATATTTAAAAATATTTTCTTCTTCTTCACTCCTGTACTGTGGAAGAATTAAGTCCTGACTGCATCTCAGATGACCAGTATTCTGCTTGTGGCATTAGTGCTGGACAGAAGGGATGGGTGTACACAGCCAGTGTTGACTAACTTATTCTTGGGATGGAGAGGGATATGGTTTTGGCTTGCTTGCCTAGGTGACACCTAGGATGGAACATTGGGTATCGCACCTGCAGAATATATGCTGCCATGGGGATGGGGGTTAGCATGTGAACAGAATCATGCATGCTTTCTGTGCTTCACAGCAGTAATATAGGAGTTCGATTGCCACCATGGGTATTAGGAGCTTGAAGGGAAGGGAATCCATTGCTCAAAGTCTATTTCATTCTTTACAACCAGATCACCTCCCCTTTGGGAGTGAATGGGCTAATAAGGCCTCCCAGACAGAGACCAAATATGACACAGGGCTTTATCCCATCTACAAAAGTCCTAGCTCCTGCCCCGAGAGGGGAAGAAATGGGCTAAAAGGGCAAAGGGAGGACAGTCATTGATAAAGACAGCAAAAAAGAAAATACACACACACACACACACACACACACACACACATATATATATATATATATATATATATATATATATATATATATATATATATATATATATATATATATATATATATATGTATGTATGTATGGGTCCACTTCACACTACTGAATTTCTTTTGACTGAGAGCACAATACCTAATTTTCAAAATACTGAAAAATCATTTGACAATCTCATTATACTGAAAGCTTGCAATCCTGAATTTCAAAATACTGAATTTTAAGGCATCGATGTGCACACTTACAACACCGACTCTTTCCAAAACTTAAAAACTACCTGCTTACCCTCTTAACAGAAACAATGTAAGACCAAATTGTGGGTGGGGGGTGCGCCCCCAACTATATATATATATATATATATAAGATATACTGACTCCAGGATCGCAGTACAGTGGGGAAAAGGGCATATACCTTTTACTTACCTGACAGTACTGTACATGCTGCCACTACTGCTGGGAGCACACAAAACATCTACCATATTACTTTAGATGCTTCCCATTAAAATGGAGAAAGAGAGAGACCCACATTTAGAAACCCTACTTTCTACACTACTATCGGTATTCTGACAGTCTGCACTTTAAGTTACAGTAATGTTTTTTTTATCACAAGCAAGTCGCAGGTGAAGGGAAACACACATTACATCTATAGCTTAAAATTCAGTATTTTGAAATTCAGGATTGTAAGCTTTCAGTATAATGAGATTCAGGCAAATGAGTTTTCAGTATTTTGAAAATTACGTATTGTGGTCACAGTCAAATGAAATTCAGTATTTTGAGATTCAGTCATGGTAAGTGGACACGCGCGCGCTCGCGCGCACACACATACACACACACACACACACACACACACACACACACACACACAGACATGTCTGTGTGTGTGTGTGTATATATAGATATATATATGTATGTATCTATATATATATATATATATATATATATATATATATATATATATATATACATATACATACATACATACATGAATACATATGTTTTATGTATAGTCTTTATATTTCTCCATTTCTCTCTTTCTATGATAAAATCATGTGTTTTCCCCTGAGAGTAATGTATGTTACACACTGTACAGACAACTGGCTCTCAGAGAGGACTCAGGAGATTAGGATAGGGATGAACACCTCTACAAAGGGGCCAATTATTATTGGAGTCCCTCAGAGCTCTGTGCTGCATCCGCTCCTTTTTGTCATCTACTTTTCTGAAGTCAAGAGCCTCTGGCTGACCAAGTTTGCTAATGATTGTAAATTAGGAGCATAGAATACCCCCAAACACTAACATCCTACAGGAAGGACTTACATAAATGACTGGTGCCAAAACCATGTGTTAAAACTCAGTGCCAGGAAATGCATAATAGAACCCTTTGGGAAGTCAGCTACCCTAGAAATGACCTTATACATAACACAACCACCCTAAGCATAGAACCAGTAGTCAGGGATTTTGGTATGTATGTAGATAGAAACCTGGCTTTCGACCAACATGTGTCTAAGGTAGCAAGAAAATCATTTTGTCCTCAAATTCTAAGCAAGGTCCATGGCATTTAGGTCCAAGAAAGTCATTGTTACACTTTGTCTGGCAATGCCTTCTTCAGTATGTACCTAACCAGGAACATGAAACAATTGGATCATCCACAGAGCTTCCTCAACAAAACATATTTGGCATAAACAGAATGTCCCGTGTAGATCAACTCAAAGGCTTATCTCTGTACTTTAACTACAGACTGTTGAGAGGAGATATAATGCCTGGCATAGAAGCCACCCTTGGATACCACTCTGCTAGACTTGTTGCATAACCGCACAGCAAATAGTATCAGAATTACTCTACTTTCAGATTTAATCTTTGCTTGTGACATAAATAGGACATATTGGAGTGACATGTATGTGTCTCAGAGTATTCCCCTTCTCTGGAACAGGCTTCCCATTCATGTGAAGCGAATTGTCTACCTGTGTCCCCAAGTCCCAGATTACCGGGTCAACTCTTGAGTGCATTGTCAATGTGTAGTTACCAGTGATGGCTGACTTCCCAATGGTTACTATTATGCATTTCTTGGTATTTAGTTTTAGTCCATGGCTCTGACACCAGTTATTTTTTTGTCAGCCCGTATTAGAGAATATTAGTCCATTATTGTACGTTAGATGTATGTCCTACATGCAAGATGTAAGGTACATATGTGACATACAGTTCTCAAAACTTCTTTGCTGACCATCTGAACATTACTTCTGAATCTGGTCTGTATGCTGTTCACTGCACTGGTTCATCTGCCAAGCCTTTTAAAGATAACTGGCCTACTGGGGTTCATTCTTTTCTCCTCCTCGTTGTTTTTAATGTAATCTAGGAAGGGAAGATATGAGTGCGGGAGGCAGATTCCCCATAAAAATTGATGAGAAGTTTGTTTTTCTGGCTGCTACTCACAACCATACTTGGTGTGATATCTATCAGGTGTTTGTGACACTAAACAGTCTGTTGTTCCTCTCTACTTATTTGGAAAACCAGCATCTTAAATTGCTTACACAGGATAGCATGGCCAAATCTGCCTGCTCTGAAGTTCATCTGCCACAATGAAAAAAAAAAAACCACTAAAAAAAAGTACTAAACCTGCTGCTGTTCACCCTCCAGTGCACAATTTCTCTTTGTCGGATGAAGAACCCAAGGACTGGATAAGGCCAACACCAATTCTCTCTGCTGCAACTCAGTTGGAGGCAGACACAGAACTCCCTACTCATGTCCACTGAGGCTGTGCAAACATGTGGTACAGCTGTAAAGGGAGAATCTGAGCTGATTATATCTGAAGAGCCTAGGGAGATTCCCCAAATTTTAATTGGGGAAGTGGTGCTTGGTACCCTCACTGAAAACAGACAGTGGTCTAAACCTCTTAGATTTGTCAGGGCTGGTGTTCCCATCAAAAAAAAAATAGAAAAACAAACGTGGCTACTGTGGCAAAGGATTCTCACAAAAAGTATCAGGACTTTACTCAGGAACTGTTTAATGCCATTATGATTCTGGAACCCCCAGAGGAATTGTCTGTTCCTGCTTCTGCTGCTAGCTGATCTTCCACCCTGTGTGAGACCTAGGAATCCTGATTCTTTTGATGAAGAGATAGACTCTGGTGAAGAATCCTTAGCATATTCCACACTGAAACACTCTTTTGTCATTGGGAATAATGAAGACTATTTGTCCCCTGACTCTTCCTTTGAGGAATTATCTTTTCGGGACACAGTGGTCCATATGATGGACCCCTTTTAGTGGGACTGCTCTTAGTTTCTGAGGTTCAAAAAAGATATGACCTCTTTTAAATAGACTCACCCAGACTTTCTGCAGTTCCTTCTTTCTTGGCTGCCCTTTTTGGACACATTTACGCTCCTGACTCTCAAACTCTGTCCCCTTAGATAACAGATTTTATAAAGGGCCTTAGGAGCATGAACACTTGTATAAAAGTCCTCCATATGATTCTGCTGCTGCTGTTTCCATGTCCACAGAAGCTTTTACTTTGGCTTTTAAGGCCATTAATTTGCCCACATGACTAAATATGTCCTTGCTTTTCTTTCCCGGAGTGTGGGGGACTGACCTATCTGATTCAGACAGTAAAACTTCTGTTCTGCTCTGTCTCTTCTGATTTCTGCTTCTCAGGTAGCTCATTGTTCCACTAAATGTGGCTATAATGCAGGTAATGCCTTTTCTGTGGCAGCTGCTTCTGGTTCTGTCATGAGGGGATATTCCTGGTTGCACCTGCATGCGTTTCCTGAGGACACTAAGGCCATACTTTTAGATTCTCCTGTAGACAACCAGACTGTCTCTGGCACTGCTGCTGCAAAATTATTTAAAACCCCGTAGGATAAGTACAAGGTTATGCAAGACCTAAAACAAATTTTGTTTCTCCTGTACCTGAAGTTCCAGCGGAACTATCTACTGAAATCTTAACGGAAAACAATCTGTCAGGTGGCAGAGCAAGCAATCCAGATATTTAAATAACACTGGAGTTCCCCAAGGATCTATCCTTCGGCCTTTGCTTTATCTCCATAAGGCATCCCTGCATAGTACACTTGTACAATACGCAGATGATTCAGCCATAATTACATCTGTTAACAGCTCAGATATCCTAAAGTTAAACCAAAACACATTCACTGCCATCGAATCTTGCCTTTCTGAGGCCCAATTTTTACTGAATCCCAAAAAAATCTAAACTTTTACTCTTCTCATCCAAACCGCTTCTAGACTTAAACATTTTCTCACAAAACAATACAGAAATTGAAATTGTAAACAACGCTAAACTACTTGGCATAACTATTGATGACATTTATGTTTGAAAATCACATACCACAATAAAAAAGACCCATTTTAAGCTTAGCAAGGCTGTATAGGCACAAACTGTACTTGGACAAAGTCACCACACTAACACTAGCAAACAGTATACTTCTCCCTTCTCTTATGTATGTTGCCCCATCTTTACCAACTTGCACACATCTCTTTTGAACAAATTACAGTAAACTCTGTTAACCGGAACCCAAACAAGCAGAACTCTCAAGCAACCAGAAATCGAAGAAATACAGTACAGTATGAACAACTCCGTTTTTAATGTGTTGCACTTTGTTTCCCCCTGCAGAAACATACCTTATGTTTTTAGAGTTTGACTTTGTTTTATAAAGGAAGATGCAAATAAATTCCCTCTCACCAACCTGAGAACAAGTCGAACCAAACAAGTCAAATCGCTAAAATGTTAATCCTCACTCCATATTCAGTCAGTTTGCATCATATTGTACATTCTCTTTGATCTCTCTCTCTCTCTCTCTCACACACACACACACACACACACACACACACACACACACACACACACACACACACACACACACACACACACACGCACACACACACACACACAATCTCTTCAGCTTTCATACATGTATTCACTCTCTTTTTAATTCAGTTCCAGTCCAGTCAGCATGCCACTGAAAACCATTCAGCGTGCCACGCTTTCTAGAGGAAATATGAGTTTAAAATATTATTATTCCAGCCAGGCTTTTAATTACTGTATTTCAATATTAAAATCAAATTAATACAGTGTTTATGGTATGGTACAGTATAGGGTACAGTATTTGTCAGTATTTTTAATAGTAACTCTCAAGCAACCAGAAACTACAGATGATCATCGTGTTTCACTGTTGCAGTTCTTACAAAATGGGTTATCTGGTTCCCGGTAGCCCACAGTCGGCCAGAATACTGAAGTCCTTGGTATATGATGTTGGCTGCCCTCGGATTAGGCCTGATGTCAGGTACAAAAGAAGGCAACCAACACCATTTCCTCAGTCTTTCTTGCCGCGGAGCCTGAAGCAGAAGCATTTTGCATGAGTGCCAGTCAGCCGAGTACCTTCTTTTTGTATTCCGACTGCTTAGTTGAAGACATCCTCAGATAAGTACCCCTTTGGGGACTGTCTTTTCTTGCTTTAACAAATGCCAGAGAAAGTTAATAACTCTCTTGCCTGTGGAAAACAGATTCCACACCGTGATTTTCATTCCTATTGTATTACTTGTTTGGGCCTTGAGCACGACGTCCCTAATAGTGTTCTCTGTGCTTCTTTCAACCCGCGTACCATACGCTGTAGAGCTAGGATTTTGTTCAAGCATTTCGGAGTTTGGCCTAAGTTCATCAGCATGGCGTCTTCTGGTCTCCTGACTTCAGATGTTCCTAAGAAGTGCAAGGATAAGGACCGTGACAGGCTTAGGGTCAAATTAGCCGACAACGTCCCTGTTAAGTTGGTTGTCATCCCAGCGGTAGGCAGTGAGGCGCTTTCTTTGCCCCTGCAGTCCGCAGATGTTCAACAGCAGGCATCTGCAGAGACCTTTTCTGATTCCTCCATACTGCAGGCTTCTACTTCATCTTCTGACCTTCTGCCAGTCGCCGCCTCTGATGGATCCGGAGCTGCTATGCAGGCGCCGGTTTCTGAGGTCTCGTTTCTCCACCAAGAGACCAGATCCAGACCAACTACCTTGGTTAAGACTTCTGCGGTGGCTAGGCCTCCCGAGTCTCTCCGGCTTTCAAGCAGACCATCCTGCCAAAAATCTGCTCCTAAGCAGGCGTCGGCCTCCCCTCAAATGCCTCAGGCTCAGATGGTTAAAATGGCTAGTGATCTCTTGACCTTTATCAAGGGCTCTCAGCCACCTCCTTCTAAAATGATTAGGGAATTGTCCCCAGAAGCTTTCTCTGCCTCAGTCTCTGAGGTTTTCAGCAACTCTGCTGATGAAGAGGGAAACTCTCCACTTTTTTCTGGTTTTGAGGATTCTGATGCAGAAGACTCCACCTCTTCTGCCTCCCCTCCAGAAGAATTTTCTTTTGGAGATGCTCTGAATACTCTTAGGGAGCATTTCAAATGGGAAAGTCAGGACTACCCTCAGTCTAAGAAAAGGATTAGGGAATTCTTGGATTTGCTACAGCATAAGCCTTTGGCTATCCCTCCGGTTTTGGAGATTGTTAATTATGTTTTCATGGAGAATTCTTTGACTCCTAATTCTGTTCCTCCTGTTCCCAGAAAGCCTGACAGCTATTATAAATTTCCTGATTCTCATCCGTTTCTTTTCAAGAATCCTACTGCTGATCCAGAGATTATTTCTCGGGCCCTAAGGGCATTAAAGCCACAGTTGCTAAAAATCCAGTTACTTCTGACAGAGAATCTAGGGACCTGGATAGATGGGGTAAAAATGTTTATACTTCTTCCACCCTGGCTATTAGGTCTGTTAATTGTCTTTTTCATATGCTTAAGTATCAGCAGCATACTTTGGAAGCTATTAAGGCTAAAATTGCTGGTGTTCCTTCCCTGATGGAGAGTAAGGACATGCAAGATTTATTGAATTCTGCCATTCTTGTCACTAAACATTCTCTACTTTGTGGTTTTGACACTTTGGAGGCTTCTTGCAGAGCAGCAGCCACTGGTTCTGTCATTAGAAGACATGCTTGGCTCAGGGAGCAGTCCCTTTCTGAACCTGTCAAGTCTAAATTATTGGATGTGCCTTTGCACAAGGACAATCTTTTTGGTAGCAAAGCAGAAGAGGTGTTGAAAAAGTTGGAGGATAAGGCCAAATCTATGCAAACTGTTAAGGATTTTCTGCAAGTTCAGCCTCCTCATTTTAGTAGACATTATCCTAAGAATTGGACTTTTCCTGACCCTAGTAAACAGAGTTGCACTAGGTCTAGGGGTTACAGGCCTTCTAGGGGACAAACTGATGGCCAAGGATTCCTGGCTGGTGACTTTGGATCTCAATAAGGGAAAGCTGCAGGCAGTTCCTTCACTTCAGGGCTGGGGAGCAACACTTTCAATTCTCTGCATTGCCCTTTGGCTTATCTACTGCTCCCAGAGTTTTTACCAAATGCCTGGCTCCAGTCATTGCTTTTTGCAGGCAAAGAAACATTCAAATTTACCCTTACTTGGACGATTGTCTTATTCAGGGAAACTCTCCAGAGCAACTTCTAAAGGATTTGGACTTTGTAAAGAACCTTCTCACCTCTGGGTTACGACATCAACGCAAAGAAGTCGAAATTGGTACCCATCAGGGAGATTGTATTCCTGGGAGCGAGCCTGAACACAGCCACCCAGATGGTATTCCTCCCTCAAGAGAAACAAATGGATCTTTCGAATTACTTCAAAAATTTGGCTAGCATGACCCAGCTCTCTGCAAGATAATTCCTCCAAGCCCTGGGATTCATGGCTTCATGTATTCTGGTGATTCCATATGCCAGACTGCATATGAAGAAAATACAATGGTACCTCAAAAACCTTTGGTGTCAACACACAGGATTTAGACTTGATACTTCCTCTGATTCCCTGCCTGCAGACAGAGTTCCTTTGGTGGGTGACGGCCTGTCCACAGAACAAAGGCCTGCCTTTCTGTCCACCTCCTGCCAGCAAGACTCTTACCACAGATGCCTCAGACTACGCTTGGGGAGCACATCTAGATGGCAGATGCATTCAGGGGACTTGGGACTCTCAACAGGTTCATTTGCATATAAATCTGAAGGAACTGATGGCAGTCCAGCAGACCTTAATGGCTTTCAAACATCATCTCTCTCCTGGTACTCTTCTCGTAAGGGCAGACAACACCACAATCATGTGGTACATCAACAAGCAGGGAGGGATGCACTCTTACCCCCTGTGCAGACAAAGCATGATACTATGGCAGCTTCCATGGGCATTCATCTGATAGCTCAATTTCTTCCAGGAAGGCTCAACACCTTGGCAGACCAGTTGAGCAGGCAGGTACTGGATCCTCATGAGTGGCAACTAAACAAGACCATCTTCTATCGCGTCATTCAGTGTTGGGGCATTCCCCAGGTGGATCTCTTCTCATCTCCAACCAACCACCTTCTTCCAACCTTTTGTACCAGGGATCATCACAACAAAGCTTGGAAAGTGGATGCTCTGACCTTCCCCTGGACACAGCTCTCAATCTATGCATTCCCTCCTCTGCCTCTTCTTCCCAGAGTGGTGTTAAAGATAAGAGACAAAAAACCAAGAGCCATCATCATAGCTCCAGACTGGCCCAGACAACATTGGCATCCACTACTTCACAGTCTCTCCCAGTCTTGGCATCTTCCCCTGATACCAGATCTCTTGGTTTTGGGGGGGGGGTTCTGCATCCTCATCTTCAGACTCTGAATTTGGCAGCTTGGCTCATAATTTAAACCTTTCCCAACAAGTCGTTGAGGTCCTTCGTGAGGCCAGGAGGCCTAGCACTAGGAAATCATACGCAGATAAGTGGAAATGATTCTCCATTTGGATGCAGACTAGAGGGGGAGACCCTTCTCAACCTACTCTTCCTCTTACTCTTGACTATCTGGCAGGCTTGCTTAATGGTGGACTTTTCTTCTACCAAAATCCATGTTTCAGCTATTTCTGCTCATTGTTCCTTTGAGCATCCCATTTTCTCTCATCCCTTGATGAAGCAGTTCCTCAGGGGAGCTAGCAATTTAAAGCCTCCCAGAAGGGCACTTACTCTTGCTTGGGATCTCAATTTTGTACTTGAGAAACTTACTCTGCCTCCTTTTGAACCAGCTGCCTCAGCAGATCTGAAGTTTCTCTCCTGGAAAACTGCCTTTCTTTTGGCTATTACTTCAGCTAGAAGAGTTTCTGAGCTGCAGGCCTTAATGGCAGTAGAGCCTTTTATCATCTTCCATGTGGATCGGGTTTCTCTTTGAACTAATCCCTCCTTTATGCTCAAGGTAGTTTCTAGCCTGATTCTTAACCAGTCTAGCCACCTGCCTACTTTCTTTCCTAATCCTCAGAATAAAGGGGAAAGGTTACTGCATTCCCTGGATGTGCATGGGCAGCTTAGATTTTACCTGGACAGGACTAAATCTTTCGGATCAGTTGTTGGTCAGTTGTGCTCCTGGAGCTCAGGGCAAAGCTATTTCAAAACATACCATTTCTAAGTGGATTGCCCATTGTATTCACTTTTGTTACCTACAGCATGGCAAGGTTCCTCCTCAGAGTATTAGGACCCATTCTACTAGGGCAGCCTCTACCTCAACAGCTTTTTTAAGAGGTGTGCCTACTAGGGACATACTGGAAGCAGCTACATGGACTTCTGTTCACCCTTTCACTAAACATTACAATTTACCCTTGTTTTCTAAGTCCAGAGCTGGTTTTGCCAATGCAGTGTTGCAGGGCATCCTGACCAACCTTTAATCAGTGGGTGTTCCTCCTCCCTTTTGTTTTTTTCCTGGGGTTTTGGAATCAACCCATTTTGTAAGGACTGCAACAGTGAAACATGATGAACATAGCACAGTTGTGTACACTTACCATAAATGTAGATGTTGGAGTGTATTCACTGTTGCAGTCCTGGTTTCCCCCCCTTCCATTCCCCCTTTTTTCCTAGGGCACAGACGGGATTTTCATTTCCTGGTCTAACCTTTTTTTGGGGGGCTCCTGACAGTTAAGGCAAGAAAAACTGAGGAAATGGCATTGGCTGCCTTCTTTTGTACCTGACGTCCTAACGTCAGGCCTAACCCGAGGGCAGCCGACGTCATATACCAAGGACTTTGGTATTCTGGCTGACTGTGGGCTACCAGGAGCCAGATAATTCCATTTTGTAAGGACTGCAACAGTGAATAAACTTGAACATCTACATTTATGGTAAGTGTACACAACTGTACTTTAGCACTCATCTACCAATCCTCATGGGTGCCAGTTAACTGAGAGTTTACTGTACAGTCATGCTACTAAAAAAAAAAACTAAGTTTGTCTCCAGTATGCCAACTCGCACACATCACTGCCTGGCCATAAAATCTATAAACTGGCTTGATTTCTCCCATTACCTACAATATACCCAGCTTACTCTTATCCACAAATTGCTTTATAACCCTAATTACTGCCCATCCCTTCAAACAATAATACAAACTTACACCCCAAATCGTAACCTTAGGTCTTCCCAAAAACAACTCCTAACTGTAACTAAACACAACAAAAGAGCCGGACATTGCCATTATTCCCATGCAGTTGCTAAACTATGCAAAGCCCTCCCTCAGTCTTTCACTCAACTAGACTCAATAATAACATTCAAAACAGCACTCAAGGGACTATACCTCAATAACCAAGTCTGTTCCTGTACTATGAGTTATTGTTGTTTGTCTTTTCGGCTTTTCCCGGTTAGGGGTCGCCACAGCAGAACTCCGGTCCGCTAATGATTGGCAGTCGATTTTTTTATGGTGCCGAGTTGCCAGCCCGACCACCTTAATTATCTTTTGCTACTTACCCTAACAATTTCCTTTTTTAATTCTTAGAATTCAGTCTTTTTCCTTTCTGTAAGCCACTGTTTTCCCCTCTATTACTATTAAACTTAACTTATACTATTCATAAAATATTTCATGCAATGTTCAAACATAATTTTCTTAGACCAAGGCATACTAATTAAAAAGTTGTACTTGGTGCATCTCAGCCTTATTTCTATGTTTTCTTCATTTGTGACTCTGCTACAAATAGTAATGTCTGATTTGAAATTTAAAAATGTCTAATTGTTGGAGCGTTTTATTTTTTACATTTTCTTTTGTAACACTGATACAATTTGTAATGTGTAAACTGAAATTTAATATGGTCTGTAATTGTCTGAGCTTTTCTCCCCGGGCCTCCACTGAAAATGGTACTTTTGGCCCAGTAGACTTTCCCGGTCAACAAATGTCAATAAATAAAGCTTCCTTTGTCAGTAAGCAGCCTAGACAACCTATAAGGATTAAGAGGGTTTCGAAGCAGATTTTCCCAGAAAAATCCACTTCGAGTTCTAGAGGCCAAAAAGATTATTTTCCCAACAAATCTGCCACTCTCTGACATCCATTTCCCCCTCCCCCTTGAACAGATTCCTCCATTCCTCAGACTAACTCTTTCCTCTGCTGTTTGGCAGCAGAGAACCACAAACACCTGAGTTCTCCATCATCTGACACTGTTATTTCATGGCTTTGAAAGTCCTTTCCTCAATTTTCTGGTCTTTCTCAGCCTCCTCCCTGCCAGTGTCCTCATTTTTTATGGGATTTGGTGAAACAGGGAGCTATCCAACCTGTTCCCTTGTCATATAAGGGAAAAGGTTTTTTATTCCAGGATTTTTCTGGTTGCTAGGAAGGAGGGGGCATAGAGGACCATCCTAGACATATCCTTTCTCAACACCTTTCTCAATATTCCTTCCTTCAGGATGTTGTCTCTTTAGACAATTTTCTCTCTTACTTGCACAAGCTTTTCCAGTTTCCCTTGATTTGAAGGATGCTTACCTCCAAATTCATATTCACCCCTCCTTCAGGAAGTTTTTACATTTCTGTTTCTTCCTCTTATTTTCAGGTCTCTGCTTTGCCTTTTTGTCTTTCTATATCCCTAAAGCCCCTGTGGTAGCCTTCTGCAGACTTCAGGGGATTCACATATTGTCGTATTTTGATAACCTAATTCAAGCTCATTTTCTGCAGCTCCTGCTTCAAAATCTGTTTTTTATTCTTCGCTTGTGCAGTATTGGATTCACCTTCAATCTCAAAATGTCTTTATTCACTCTCTCTCAAGTATTTTTGGGTTGCAGGATTTAGGCAAATCCCATTGATAGCTTGCCTTGCGCTTCCAAAGATCCTCTTTTTGACTGCTTACTTCCAATCTCCTCTTTCTCCTCTTCCAGTTTTTCCTGCAAAGGAATTTCTCTGAGTCCTGGGATACACGGCATCCACCATTCCCATGGTTCCTGTTACCAGACTTCATATGAGGAAATTTTAATGGTATCTCAAGACTGGCTTCAGCAAAGCCACCCTCTGGAGTATGTTTCCTCTCATCTTCTCTCAAGTTTGAACTCTGCTTGTGGATTAATCAGATTTCCCTTTTCAGGTTCCTCTTCTTACTCTGGAGCTCTACATGTATGCTTCTGATCGAGGTCAGGGGGCTTCCTCTAACAACCTGAAAGTCCTTTGTCTTTGGTCCCATCAAGAGATGTCAGACCACATTAACATCTGAGAGATGTGGCCTCAGGGGCTGAAGAGCTAGTATTATTCTCCCTTTGGAGTCCAGGTCTTCTGTAAGTTTTTACAGACAATACTGCAGTCATGTGGTACATCAACAAGCAAGGGGGACAAAATCAGACCTTCTTTGTAGGGTGGCTCTTCAGTATTAGAATTTTGCAATCATCTCGTTCTTCAGGTGGTTTATGTCCCTTCAGATCACAACCTGGTGGCAGACTCTTTGAGCAGGTCTAGAATAAATCATCATGAACGGATGCTCCACAGAAAGGTATTTTTGGGCATTGCTTTGGTGGGGAATGCCTCTGGTAGATGTTTTTGCCTGCCCTCTGAACACATAACTTCCTCAGTTCTGTTCCAGGGTGCCTAAGACTTCCCAGGGTCTTGCACAAGATAATGTGGGGCACACCCAAAATCATTCTGGTAACTTTCTTTTGGCATAGGTAGCAATGGTTCTTCCTTCTATTTCACCTGGCCAGGGGCAGTCATCAGACATTACCTCATAGGATGGATCTTTTCACAAAAGACAAGGGGTCTCTCATTCACTCTCACTTGTCCACACTTGAACTGACACATTGGGTGATGGAGTTTTGATTCCTTTTAGGACCCAAATTTCTGAAGATGTACTTCTGGTTTTGCAGGAGGCCAGAAATTCCCCTACTAGAAAATCCTGTGTGGATAAATGGAAGAGAGTTTTTACTTGGTGTCTGAAGCATGATCTGGACCCTCTTTCTGTGGGTATCCCTGTGGTCCTTTCTTATTCATGTGAGTTGCTCAACATTGCTTTGGCATATTCTTCTGTTAAAGTTCATTTGCCAACCATTTCTTCCTGTCTACCTCTGAGTCCACCTTTGGTTTCTAGTTTTGAAGTCAAACAATTCCTAAAAGGTGCCCTTCATATTGGACCTCCAAGAAAGCATATTCATCCTCCTTAGGACCTTCATCTTGTTCTTGAAAAATTGGCACTGTCCCATTTTGAACCTGCCTTTTCTTCTTCTTCCCTGCAGCAAGACGTTCTTGGAAGACTGTGTTGCTGGTGGCTCTTATTTCTGCCAAGAGGATTTCTGAACTACAAGATCTCATGGAGGCTCTGCCTTTTTTGTTTTTGCACAAGGTTCCAGGTGTCTCTTTATTCCAGTCCTTATTTTATGCCCAAGGTAGGTAATGATTTGTCCATGAAACAGTCCATTAATCTTCCCTGCAGTTTTCCTTCTTTATAGATTTCCAGCGAGCAGGTAGAATACACCTTGGATTTGCATGGACAGCACATATATTACTTTGAGACAAAACACATCAGAAAATCTGAGCAGCTTTGTGTCCTTTCATGCTAGAAAATTGGGTATGGCAGTGTCTAAGAAACCATCTCTTCCTGGATTTCTTAGGCTCATAGGTAAGTACTAGGCTATCTGCTCAAGGGCATTTATAAGCCTAGCCAGAGTGTGTTGGCTTTCGCCACCCCCTTAGATTAGTTCCCTGTGCCTCTGACCAGCAGAGCCATTAGTTCCCTGTGCCTCAGTCCAGCAGAGCCACTGCAGTGATCCCCAGGGTAAATTTTCTGTTTTCCATCCACCCGTTAAGGTTTCTCTTGAAGAGTGCTAGTGAGGGGCTCTGCCTGATGTATATTGGAATCTTGTTCCAATGCATGGGAAGCCTCTGGGTCAGGAATCTATCCCTCCAGCACGTCCTATTTATCACTGTGGTAAGGTTTATATCCCTAGAGCGTGTGGCTCGCAGGGATTTGTTTTTTTTAGGTGGAGCATATCCATCAATTCTGGGTTGGACATGGCCTTGTATGTCAAGCAGAGATCACCTCTGAATAAGTGGTATGCAACCAAGTACAGCTGGAGTTTCTTTAGTCAGGCTGCATAAGTCATCTGTTTGAGGCCAGTAATCCTCTTGGTGAGGTACTTTTGTGGTTTTTCCAGCTGTTGCAGGTGTCTTGTAAGGTACATCACAAATGGGGCATTGTATTCTATAATGGGTCTAATAAGTGATGAGTAGAGAGGCACAATAACCTCCTTTGTTCTGGATGTGAACCCTTTTGAGATTAGGTGGGCCAAGTAGAAGGATTTTCTAACCACCTTGGCAATATGATTATCAAAGGAGAGATTGCTATCTACTTTGATCCCCAGATCCCCTATTACTTTTTCTGTATTTAAGGGACTACCACCTATGTGGTAGTTCACGGATACTTTGTTTTTTCCAAAGGGGATGACTATGCACTTTTTGGCATTCAGCTTGAGGCCATGATTTTGACACCAGGTATTCATCTCAGTGAGACCCTTCTGGAGGGTGTCTGTATCAGCCGGAGAATCAATTATGGCCCCTAGTTTGCAGTCGTCTGTGAACTTGGTCAGCCAAAGTCCTCCTGTGCTTGCCTGTACCTCTGAGAAGTATATATCGAATAGGAGGGGTCTTAGGACTGAGCCCTGGGAGATGCCACTTGTAACCAGTTTAGAGATGGACCTAGAATCTGCAACTCTCACCGTGTGGGTTCTGTCCATGAGCCAATTTGCAACCCATCTTGTGACATAGGGGTTAATGTTCAGGTTGGTGAGTTTGTCTATAATACCAGAATGGGGAATGGTATTGAAAGCCGTTGCGAGGTCTAGGTAGGCTGTGCGGACCTCCTTACCCTCATCTAATGCCTTGGTAACTGTCTCACAGAAGTCCACCAGGTTTAGGAGGCATGATCTGCCCTTAACAAAGCCAAACTGGGTGGGGTCCAAAGTTTGGAGGTTCCCAATGTCTCTGTTAATGAGTTCCATGATGATGCGCTCCATAGCCTTGCAGACCAGGCTAGTCAGGCTTATAGGGCGGTAGTTCCTGGGGTCCGTTGTGGCACCACCTTTGTAGAGTGGGATAACTGTTGCTGTGCGCTACTCTGTGGGTACGTAGCCTGTACAGACGCTGAGTTTGACCAGTGTGTTTAGGTGAGGGGTTAGTTCATTTTGGAGCTCTTGTAAGACACAGCCTGGGACACCGGTCCCATTGAGGCTGTGTTTTTGGCTTTGGATAGGGCTGTTTTAACCTGTGTGTCAGTGATTGCCGGGGCCTTACATTCCTCTGGTATGGTTATGGGCCCTTTAGGGGGTGAGAGGGGTGTGAAGTTTGCACTGAACCTGTCTGTCAAAATGTTGGCAATATCAGTTGGTTCAGTGTATTTTGTGCCGTTCTGCACCAACTCAGAGCAGATCTGAGAGTTTCCACTTAGGTTCTTGACATAGCTAAAGAAGGCTTTGTGGTTATCTTTGGTGTCCTTGGCAATTTTTCTTTTGAAGGTAGCCTTGGATGATTTAATGAGGGATTATAGTTTCTTGCTGATACTGATCAGGGATGTCTTTCCTTCTAGGGATTTTGCTCTTATCTGTACTAGTTTCCTCCTTCTATGCTTTTATGGCAGGGGTCCACCAGACTGGTTTCCTTTTCTTGGAGGAGTGAGTCTTGGTTTTACTTGGGATAGCATGATCCATGCATTCCTGCAGATGATCATGGAGTGCCTTTGTATAGGTTTCAGCAGCTTGGACAGCATTGTCCATTGGCGTGGGGGCTGTGAACCTTTCCACCTCGGTCTTAAGCAACGTGAAGTTTGCTTTTGAAAAGTTTTTCACGGTGGTTTCCTTGATTGGGGTTGTGGGCGGAATGTGAATATCCAGAGTGATTAATCTATGATCTGATATAACCAGCGAGGGGTTGACGTCAGGTGTGGAACACCGGTCACCCATGTTGGTGATGACCAGGTCCAGTATGTTGTTCCCTCTGGTGGGGGTGTTGACCAGTTGATCCAGGGCGTTCGAGTTTATAGATTCTAGGAAGCATTGGGCAAGGGAGTTAGTACTTGAGTAGTTCTCCCAGTTAATGTTTGGGTAGTTGAAATCACCCAGTATTAGGGTATTTGGTAGGACCTTCATATTTCCCAGTGTCTCCAGAAATGCGGAATGGGGATCCTGGGTCATGGTGGGTGATCTATAGCAAGCTACAATTTGGATTGCAGTTTTGCCTATTGTTAGTTGCACTTGGATGATCTCTGATGCATTGTGCTGCGCCACTAACTTGGAGGTGTGAGTATCCTTGATTAATATGGATACACCCCCGCCTTTTGTGTTTCGGTCCGGGTTCTGTGGCCGAAAGGTATGGCATGAGTTATAGCCTGGTAGTGTTGGGGTGCTCTCTGGAGCCTTAAACCAGGTTTCTGTTACTGCACAGATATCAATGTTCTCCATACTGAGGAGTGTCTTGAGTGCGTGCATTCTGAGGTTTAGACCTCTGGCGTTGAGGCCCTTTCTTTTTATTATTTCCATGGCAAGCAGCTTTCCTCCTCTGTTCCTTCTCATTTTACCAGGTTTAGATACTAGATCCATATGGAAGCTGCTACATGGTGTTGTGTTCACATTTTACCCAATATCATAAGTTGGATGCCATTTCCAGGGGAAGATCTGGGTTTGCCAGGGCTATCCTCACTGGGTTTGTGGAAGGAGCTCTTCTCTTCCTTCCTCTGCCCATACATTCCTGCAGCTTTTGTACTCTTCCAAGAGTAAAGAATACAGCAACAGTGATAAGGACAAAGTACACTTGTGTAACATCTTACCATAACAGTAGCTATCTTCTCACTGTTGCAGTATTTTGTCCCTCCTTCCGGTATCATTATGTTCTGTTGCCCTACTTCTGGCTGAGGGGTCCCTATTCCATCCTTATCTCGTTCTGATTCCCTTCCAGGTTGTATATATTATTTTCTCTGAGGTTGATCTGGTTCTTCTGAGACACTTAATTCCTTAAGATTAGATGACCGTACATTGCATAGCTAGCATACAGCTAGAACGTTGGACATGTGTCTGACGTACCATGCCTGGAAGGTATAAAGTCTTTGGTATGCTGGCCAGACATTAAGCTATCCTTGGCATGATATCCCAAGAGTGAAGAATTCTGCAACTGTCAGAAGTAGGACATCTGTCACTGTTGCAGCATTTCTTATAGTAAAGATCCCTTTTTAATTTCTTTAAGTCTTATGGGTTTCTAATACCACGATGGGAATGGACCCCATTCCTAAGTCAAAGTACGATTAAAGTTCATGAAATTAATATTGTTTCACTCTTTGATGATAGCCAAAAGTGCTCTTCACAGCACCCACAATGTGCCCAGTAATGACTCCTCCTGCAATTCGTATGGTGTTACATGAATTGGTAACATATCTAAATACGATCGTAAATTATTTTTTATAAGACTAGTTGCTTCTACTACTATTGGAACTGTCTGGGTATCTTTCTTCCACATAGCTCTCATTTCTGCCTGCAGATTGAAGTATTTTATGACTTTGTGTCTCTCTGTACTCAAGACACTGTAGTCACTAAGTGTGGCCATTTCAATGATCAATGCTACTTTTGTCTTCTTTTCTTAGGCCACCATATCTGGTTTTCTAGCATCTTTTGGACTGTTGGTATTGGGTGATCGATCCCATATGATGTAAACTTCATAATCTTCTATGACTCTTTGTGGCTCATGTTTCCAGTGTTTTTCAGCCGCTTCAATACCATCATATTTGCACAATCTCCAGTGTAACAACCTCACCACATTATTATGCCTTTCAGTATACAGTCCCTCTGCCATTAGAGAGTCGCAGCCAGCAATAAGGTGTGTAACTGTTTCCAATTTGGTTCCACAAAACCTACATATGTCTGTTTCTCCCACATGTTCAATGGATTTAGTAAACCAGCATGTATGTAGCCCACTATCTTAGGCTGCCAATATTAACCTTTAATTTCTTGATCTAAATTCACCTCTCCTTAACCATTGCTGCGTTCATTCTTGATCAACATGAGGCTCTTCCAGAAGTTTTCTATACTTGCAACTATATTTATGTTTTTCCACATTTCTTGCCTTCTCATCTAGTCCTTCACCTTGTAATCTTTCTTTTGTTTTTTAGCACATTCAGTTGCTGACTGTTTTTTTATCCACTTCTGGTTTGATTTCCATTCCTGCTTGACGTTGATATACTTCTGCTAAATTAAGCAGGGATGTCATCTTATATTTATTCTCCTCATGTTTCAAAACTTTCACCACATTTGGATCTTGTGAAATCAGTAGATGTGTGGAGTCCCACGACTGCAGATCTATACATGTAATCAATTTCAAGGAGGCTCATCCCTCCTTCAGAACGGGGAATATATAATCTTGGTATACACTGTTTTTTATAAATCATTTGGTGAGCATGAAGCAAACAAGAGTGAAGAATTCTGCAACTGTCAGAAGTAGGACATCTGTCACTGTTGCAGCATTTCTTATAGTAAGGATCCCCTGCAAGGGTAGCCTGATGTCTGGCCAGTATACCAAAGATTTGGGTTATAATAATCGTCTGTGCCTTGGAATTATCCCCTGTATAGAGTGTACATATATATTTGTCATTTTTTACATTTTCGTAATGTAATCTGTTTCAAGTCACTATACCTGCTGTAGCATGTTTGTTTTCTCTAACTACTTTTGTTATATTAGTTAACTCTTAAATGTTTTTGATTACTATGCCATTTAATTACTCATGTTACATATAATGCTTGGAACTTTCCTCCTTAGGCCTGTGCTGAAAAGGGGCTACTGCACAGTCAGACTAAACCGGTTAACAAATGTCTAAAAAAATAGGGACATCATACATCACACACGCATGCTCCCCATGCATGGCGCATGGCTTAAAGATTGTCTGGATGCACCTTCCTCAGAACAACTTTGCCGCCAGTCCAAATGCTATCTCTAATCATCGGTCTGAATGCTGTTTCTTCTGCTGGTTGCCAAGGCATTTTCAGATAAGTGACTCACTGAGATTTTTCTTGTCTTCATTTTTGTGGTGGTTGTATTGCATGTCATCCAGAAAGGAGAAATGCCAGTGTGGGAGACGGATTCCCCATAAAGACGGTCATGAGCAGTGTTTGTTTTGCTTAGGTGCTTCTCACGATCATATGTCTTGTCCGATTTGTCAAGTGTTTGTCTCTAAAACTTTGCACAGTTGTCTTCTCTTTAGCTATTTAAACTTCCAAAATAAAACCTCAAAGCAAGACAAACAAACTCCAGAAAGTGCAAGTCCAAATGAACTGGATCAACTCTTGTATAATCAAATGAACTTAACTTCTTTAATGAATGAAATATAAAACAATCTATGATAAGTGCTTTTGTTTTTTTATTAAAAAGATCTGAGGAAGTTTTTTAATAAAAAAAGAAAGCACTTATAGCAGATTGTTTTATATTTCATTCATTAAAGAAGTTTTTAAGTTGATATGAGTATACAAAAGTTGATCCAGTTTGTATGGACTTGTAATTTGTGGAGTTTGTCTCTTTAGCTATTTACCTAGACAACCAACATCTTAAATTGCTGGCTTAGGGTACAATGGCGGACTTGTTCCATCTTGATTGTCAGCCAGAAAAAGGCCAAGAAAGTTTAGTCAGATTCTTCTCCTGTGCTGTCTCCACCAGGAGTCTCTCCCGAGGCTTGTAAAAGCCTGAGGATCGCCTGGTCCCCAGTTCTTCAGTCAGATTACTCTGCCACAGCTACTTCAGAATCCAGCATAGACCCAGCATCTTGCACATCTTCAGAGGCTCTGCAGACGTCCATTTAGGATGTTCATGTTCCATCATTCATCAGGGGTATTACATGTTTTGGAAATCCCTCCCCCCTTTTTTGGGCATCTTCAACCTCCTCAGGAACAGCTACCCTTTTTTCCAGGTGTTCTTCAGAGCCTTTTGTTTCAAGGAACCATCCAAACAGTTTCTGCTCCTCCAAAGGAGGAGGTGTCTTATTCCAGAATTTTCTGGTTCCCAGAAAAGAAGCCGCCTTGAAATCCATTCTGGATCTTTCCCAGCTCTACACCTTTTTAAACGTTCCTTCCTTTTGGATGTTATTTTTTCAAACCTTGTTTCCTCCTCTTCTACCATAGGCTTTCTAGTCTTTCTGGATCTCAAGGATGCCTATCTGCATATTCCATGTTTCTCTGTTCCTTCCTTGCATTTTCAGTTCTCAACTTTGCCCTTTGGCCTCTTTACTGCCCTAAGGGTCTTCACCAAATGCCTTGCTCCTGTAATTGCTTTTTGCAGTATGAGGGGAATACAGATTTTCCTTATCTGGATGACTTGCTCATTCAGGCTTTCTCTCCAAAGACTTTGCTTCAGCATCTTCACTGTGCTATTTGTTTGCTGCACAGCCTATGGTTTACAGTGAATTAAAAATCCATCTCGACTCTTCCTCAGGATCATGTTTTTCTTTGGTGCAGCCTCCAGACAATTCCTATGCTGGCTTCCTACCTCCTCCCAAAAGCGTTGAGTCTTATTGCTTTCTTTCATACCCTTCTCCCTGTGCTATCTATTATGGCCAGGGAGTTTTTGAGGCCTTTTGGATTCATGGCTTCCACAAGTCTTATGCTTCCTGTAGCCAGGCTTTATATGTGAAAGCTTCAATGGCTCCTAAAGTCAGCCTGGCTTCAACATTTTCATCCTTTAGACTTTAGGCTTTCTAATTCCTCCTCTTCCATGCCTCATGCTAGAGTTTCAATTATAGATTCATCAACTGCCCTCAACCCTTCTTTTTCAGCCTCCAGTTTCCTCTAAGAAACTCTTTGGATACCTCAGATGCAGGATGGGGAGCTTCCTTCATTCCTCTGAATATTCAGGGCCTCTGGTCTCTATGCCAAAAGAAGGACTGTATCAACATAAGAGATGAGAGCTCCTCTTCTAGCCTTTCAGACCTTCCATTCTCTTTTCCTTGCAGGGCCCCTGAACATCTTTACAGACAATACCACAATGATGTGGTACATTGACAAGCAAGGGGGGGGGGGGTTATGGTCCTACCTCTTGTGCAGACTAGCTCTTCAGGTTTGGGATCTGGCTCTCCAGTTTCAGGTGACTCTTCAGGCTGTTTATATTCCTTTAGATTAGAACATTGTGGCAGACACTCTAAGATGGTCTGTAACACAGACTCATGAGTGGATGCTTCACAGAGATGTGTTTCTGGACATTGTCCATGAGTGGGGTACCCCTTGGGTAAATCTTTCTAGCTTCCCTCTGAACAGATAGATTTCTCTCTTTTGCACTAGAGTCCCATGTCCTCTGGCTTGGAAAGTGGGTGCCCTTTCTTTCTATTGGAAGGAGATGTTTCTTTATGCCTTCTCTCCCCTTCCTCTCATACCAAGGGTCCAGCACAACATAGAGCAAGATTCTCCCACAATCTTGCTGGTGACTCCCTTTTAGCACAGACTACATTGATTCCCTCTTCTTCTGCACTTAGCCAAAGGCAGTCATCCCAAGTTACCTCACAAGATGGACCTATGCACACAAGACAAGGAGTCTTTCATCCATTCCCACTTGTCTACTCTATAACTGACTCTGTGGGTTATAGAGTTTTGATCCCTTTTAGGCATATTTTTTCTGAGGAAGTGCTTCAGGTTCTGCAGGAGGCCAAGGAATCTTATTTATCCAAATAGATGAGATTTTCTGTCTGGTATTTTGCCCTGATCTGGATCCACTTTCTGAATTCGGGTTCCTTTGATTCGTTTTTATTTGTGTGACTTGCTCAGAGCTGGGTTGGCATACTCTTCAGTTAAAGCCCACCTGTCAGCTATGTCTGCTTGTCTGTCTTCAACTTCTCCTTTGGTTTCTGGATTTGAGGTCAAGCAATTCCTTAGGGGCGGCCTTCATATTAGGCCTCTCAATAAGCCTGTTCCTGGGACCTTAATTTTGTTCTTGAAAAATTGGATTCCGTTTCCTTACAGCATTATACTTGGAAGACTGTTCTTTTAGTCCTTACTTCATCTAGAATGTATCTGAGTTTTAGGCACTAATGGCTGTTCCTCCTTTTTTGGTTTTTCATGGGGACAGGGTGTCTGTTCGTACTAATCCTCCTTTTATGCCCAAGGTGATTACTGAGGTGTCTCTTAATCAGTCTATTTGCCCACTTTTTTCCCCTTCTCTGCAGTCTGCTAGTAAGAAAGTTTTTCGCACCCTGGATTTGTATAGACAACTCCGACATTATTTACATAAGACTAAAGCCATTTGTAAATCCATCAGAGAAAAAAGACTACTATCATATTTGTGTAATATATATATATAATGTGTGTATGTATATGTATATATAGGTACGCAAGTAGTTTTTAAGTTCTGGAAAGAGTTGGTCACTGGTGTTGTAAGTGTGCATGTCTATGGCTTACAAGTTAGTATTTTGAAATGTAGCATTGTAAGGTTTAGTTTTGAGTTTTAGTCAAGCGAGTTTTCAGTATTTTGAAAATTAGGTATTCTGGTCTCAGTCAAATGAAAGTCAATCAAATGAAACTTCAGTCATGTGAAGTAGACCTCCACACACCCAAATGCATGCACAAACACAAGTTCTATGTTGAGATATTGAGTCGATCATGCATTGAAACAGAGGAGGTCAGTGTTGGATCTTCAAAAATATACTTCATGAAAAACTTAAGATGGAAACTATGATTGATCATAAATAGTTTCCTTTTGAAATTGTTTAACCCAAATTCTACCACTAACTTCAGTCATACTTTGACTGAATAGTGTTAGTGTCATGGAAAGGATTTTTGTAAATTAGGGATAGGATTAGTACAGTTGTACTACTGATGGGCATTCTGAAATTTGGCTCCTTAATCATACCCCAGCCCTATACCTTACCCAAGGGAAAAACCCCTTCCATCAGAAATACTACACAAGGTAATCACACACACATACACACACACACACACACACACACACACACACACACACACACACACACACACACACACACACACACACACACACACACACATCACATCACATCACATGCATCCGCACTCATGCACAATTTATTATTTATTTCTTTATTTTATTTGACATTTGATGTCCGGGTTAGTCTGACTGAGCCAAAGCCCTTTTTCAGAGGAGGCCCAGGGAGAAAAGCTCCACAAGTTACAGCACATGTAACATAACAAAAGTAACATAACAAAAACATAAAAAGTAGATACAGTCAGATTATAAAAAAAACATTAACAGTACAAGGAAGTACATGCTTAACTTACACAGAGAGTAAGAACATTGTACATTTCAAACGTAGTCAGCACAGTCAATTCAGTGAGTAGTAACGACAGTAGGGGAGGCAGCATAACTGCTGTATATAAGAGTTTTCCTCATTTGGAATAGTAATTTAAGCTAGAGTAGGATCGGTCCAGGTCAAAGTAAACTTACGAGTAAGGATAGATGATGGACGTGGAGATAGGTGAGTGTGAGTTGAATGGTGTGGAATAGTTAGTCAAGGAGGGTGGTTTCAGTGACAGAGCCATACACTGTTTAGATAATTTTTTGTAGCAATTTTGAATTTATATTGGGGATCAGAGGTGCCGGAAGCTGTTGAAGACTGGGGCAGCAGAGGCTGACAAGGACACTTAGTGAGCTAAAAAAGGCAATTTTTTAAAACTATTTACTACCACAACATAGGTTCACTTGGAGGACATTTTAAGCTTAGGCAATTTCCATTTTGATGCTTGAATTAACATTTCCTGATTGGTGTCACAATAGGAGTGCAGGCAACAAAGTAAAAATCCAAGCAAGTGCAACACGCCAATCTTTATTCACCAAACAGAAGATTTAGGGCTTTCATCCACAAAAATGTGGACTTCATCAAAAAATGTTTTGATGAAGTTCACATTTTTGTGGATGAAAGCGCTAAATCTTGTGTTTGGTGAATAAGGATTTCTACAGCAATATGTTTTAGTTTTGAAGGGTGCATTTTTTTTTCAGAAGAATCCATTACTTCTTTTGCGTGTTACACTTGCTTGGATTTTTACTTTATTTCCTGATTGGTCTTACTTATCCCATGGCTGATGATTGTATATTAGCCCTAGTGAGAATAAATGTGATTACACTATAGATAATTTGAGGGGACCCATGTAAGGGATGCAGCATTTAGGAACTGCCTCTATCCATTAGTGGCACAAAGGGTAATCCTAGAGTACATTTTCTATTACCCATCCTTAGATCCAAGTTGCATTTGAATATGGACAGGGATGAGCTTTGTTTTACTTGAATGGATAGTCTGTTCTGGATATATAGCCATATCTCCACAACATTCAGTTTAGATACCTGGACTGACTATTTCTGATGCCATTTGACTTGTTGATGTTCAGTAGTCCTGTGTTAGGCCAGAGGATACCTTGTATGCCAGACATGTCACCTCTAAGCACTCTGTAGGATACTGAGTATAGTGATAAATCTTTAATGTGGTCCATGCAAGACCTACTGTTTAGGACTTGTATCCTTTTAGTAAGATATCTCTGTGGGTATTCCAATTGTTGCATGGGTCGACAGATTCATGCCAAAGTGGGCATTATACAAAATGATTGACCTAATGAGGGCTTTGTAAAGGGGGACAATAACATCTCTAGATCTAGTCACAATCAATTTGTTTAGAAGCTGCCCAATATAGAAAGACTTTCTTATGACTGTGGGCACATGTTGGTCAAAATTTAGGTCACTGTGCACACAAGTTCCCAAATGCAAACAACTGGGTCAGTTCTCAGGGGGCATTGTCAATTTGGCAGTTCCCTGGAGTTAGATGACTTCCCAAAGGATACAATAATGTATTTCTTAGTTTCAATTCATGATTCTGGCACCAGTTATTGATTGGGACAAACCTTCCTGCATGATGGTTGTCATTTGAGGATTCAGTAACTGCTCCTAGCTTGCAGTCATTTCAGACTTAGTTGGCCAAAGCCCTTTGGTATTTCTTTTTACTTTTGAGATGTATATGCCAAACAGAAAAACTCTCAGCACCAAACCTTGGGGGACACCATTGGTGACTGGTGTCTTCCCCTGTTTTGATGATCTGCATCCTGTGAACAAGCATACATGTATATGTTCTTTGATTCACCTTCCTGATTATATTAACCTGATTGTATTAAATTATATCCCTTCTATAATACAGCACCACTTGTTAGAATGTTTTTTAAAATTGTAGTTTGGAACAGTCTTCTAGTGAGCAATGAAACAAAATGTATGAACCAATAATGACAAAACTACCCGTTTCAGAAAATTTCAACCATAAAAGGCCACTCAGACTTCTGTCATTGCAATCCACCAATATCAGTAAATATACAAAATCTCTGCAGAAGTAAGTCATCTAAATAATTCCACATTTATTTATTTTATTTATTTATTGACATTTGTTAACCGGGTTTGTCCAACTGGGGTTGTGGCCCATTTTCAGTGGAGACCTGAGGAGAAAAGCTCCAGTAATACATTTTAAAACAAGTACAATTTTAAACAATATTGATATAATAGCAGTTATAGCAAAACGATTCACATATGTTGGGTTACATGCATAAAGTTAAAGTTGCATTAAAAATAAGTTAATTAACAATTTTACATTGATATAGTTCAACAGGTCAACAGTAAACATTTTTTGTCTGTATAAAATTGTGCAAATACATAGTAGACACATTGGAGAGAGAGGTGTAATGAGGTACCAAGTATGGTCCTTTTGAGGGTACATAAAGGGAAGGAAGACTAGGTAGGGTCATAGCAAGGGCAGGTTCTGGAATTGAGAAAATAAGCTTTTAGTTCATTTTTAAAGTGTGAGGTGTGGGAGACTGAACATAAGTCAAGGGGAAGTTTGTTCCAAGCATGGGCAAGGGAGTGTTTGTAGAGTAGTTTGCCTACTGACCTTTTTGGGTGGTAAATATCAAGTAATTGTTGGTTAGAAGTGCAGAGGGTCTGGGATGGGATGTAGATGGAGACTAAGGAAGATAGAGATGGACAGAAGGAGGATTTATAAAGAATCAAGTGCAGCATATGAAATTGATAAGATAGCATAAACTGAGGAAGTTCAAGGCATTGAAGAGAGTTTAAAGAAATGCAGTGGTGTGAGTTGTATGGGGAGTTAGTAATGAATCTGGCTATTTTATGGTAAGCCTGTTGCAGTTTGTTTAGAGTGGAGGCCTGGATATTGGTAAGAACTGGGGCGGCGTATAAGAGGGAGGGGAGGAGGAGTGTCTGGCCCAGAGTAAGTCTAGATTCAGGGGTTAGGATTTTTTTGTTCCAATATAGCAGACCTAGTTTCTGGTTTGTTTTTTTATACATTGGAATATGTGTAGGTTGAACTTGAGTTCGTCATCGATAATGACCCCTAGGAGTTTTGTGTGGGTGTCAGGTTGGATGTTTGTATTGCTAGAAGATGTAATAAAAAAGGAGGTTTTGTGACGAGAAAGAGAACGGGGAAGGAAAAGTAGGAGTTTGGTCTTTTTGGGATTTAGGATCAATAGGTTGTGAGAGAGCCATTGTTCAGTGGATAGTAGGGCCTTTTGGGTCAGGGAGTGTAGTTCAAGAATGTTATTTGAGATGGATATAAGTGTGGAGTCGTCGGCATACTGAATAAGGGAGGATTCTTTGCATGAGGTGTAAAGGTCATTGGTGAAGATGTTAAATAAAAGGGGTCCCAAGATGGAGCCTTGGAGAAAACCAGTGGAGATGGGAAGGAAAGGTGAGGAGGATTAGAGCCATTTGACACATTGTTCCCTGCCAGATATGTAACTATTAAACCAGGGAAGTGTGGAGGGGGATAGGTGGAGATTTGCGAGTTTGGATAGTAGTAGAGGATGAGAGACAGTATCGAAGGCTTTGGAGAGCTCTAGGAAGAGACAGGAAATGAGTTTATTGTTGTCTAGGGCCTCTGCAATGATATGAGTGAAGGAGAGGAGGGCAGTGGTGTTGCTGTGGTGAGGACGAAATCCATGTTGGGTAGGGGTAAGTAAGTGGTGTGTGAGGATGTCATTGAGAAGCTGTGAGTGAATACATTTTTCTAATATCTTGGAGAGGGGGGACAGAATGGCAATGGGTCGGTAGTTTGAGGGGTCAGTGGAGTTTCCACCTTTATGAAGAGGGATAGTGAAGAAAGATTTCCAAAGGGTGGGGGCAGTTGATTCCAGAATAGATCGGTTAATTAGTATAGATAAAGGATAGGCAATTGAGTCAGCAGTAAGTTTGAGGAATGTAGGAGATAGATTGTCAGTGGATGGAGAGCAAGGTTTTAGCTTGAGTAGTAGAGATTTGATGTAAGTAATGAGAACTGGCTCAAAAGAAAACAAAGTTGTGTTAGTGGGACTTGGAGAGGTGGGTGTCGAAGTAGAGTTTGGCTTAGAGGTTACCAGATTTTGGATGGAAGAGATAAAGTGTTTATTCAGGAGGGTAGCTGTTTTCTGAGAGGAAGAGTTAGGGTATGGGGCGGGATTAGAGGGCTTTCCAGGATAGAGGATGTTGTTGAGAGTCGACCAAATGTTTTGAGGATTGGATTTGTTGTTAAGCTGAGCAGAGCTATAGTATAACTTTTTGTCATTAGTTTTATGTTTTTTTGCAAGGTTCCTCAGTTGTCTGTATTTTTGAAGAAAAGGTGGTTGTTTAGTTTTAGTCCAGGTTTTCCAAGCATGATCTCTTTGTTTCATAAGGGACCTAGTCTCTTTGGAGAGCCAGGGAGCATGGTTTGATTTTACTCTGATCTTCCTAGAGGGAGCTAAGGAGTTTAGAGTATTCATGAAGATGCTATTGAAAGTGCTTACAGCATCGTTTAGGGGGAGGTGTTTTAGGATGGAGCAATCTATGTTGTGGAGAATGGAGTTAAATTGGGATGAATTGAAAGTCGATAGTTTTCAACAGTCTTTGATAAGGTGGGGATCTATAACTAATGAAGAGGTTGCTGCTAGCAAACAACTGTATATTTCATTATTTCATCTACAAATAAAGTGCCTGTTGCCTTTGAAGAATAAATTGCATATTCTACATTAAAAAATAATAAGCTAGTAATTCTGCAGTGGGGAATGGATGGCAAACTAACAGGTTCATAGTTATTAGGTAACCCCTCCAAAGGAGGGCATTCACAGGACTGCAGCATCCACTCCCTTTAAAGTACAACACAGTACAGTATCAGTGATGCATCTGCATACTGTGGGAGTAGAACCCATAGCCTTCTGCATCAAAAGCAAGTATACTACCTGTTGTGCTACTAACAATGAAAGCAACTTGGCATAAGTAGCATTAAACTTCTCTTCCCCTGAAGCTCTCAGCTCCTTGTAAAATCCACTTGACGATCAACTAAATCTCTCAACTTCACAGCACAAGAAATCTGAAAAAAGTCAAAATTTATTTGGGGGGCAAAGGCCCAAAACCAGGGAAACATTTTACATATTGCTTGTATAATCTTAGAAAGTTGCTAAATGAAGTGTTTTGTGTTACCATGTGTTTCCTGAAAGATAGGAAGACTGAAATTTAAAGAGCTATCATTATTTAGTGAATTCAGTTCTCACTGATTTACCAGAAAAACACAAATTTTAAGAGGAACAAACCAGAAGTATGAGCCAAATATTCTGTAAAAATCTGGACAGTGGAGAGCTATGGACTCAACTTCCTGAATCACAAGTGGTGGCATGGTAAAGAATTCAGGCTCTTGTTTGAGCCTGAGTAACACTAAACACTAAGTATACCTAACTGTGGCATTTTACACACACACACACACACGTGCGCGCACGGTCACTCGCGGGATCAGCATAACTTCTGCAAATAAAATAACAAAACTCTCCTTACTGGCATGACTCTGGCAGCACCAACGAAACAGCAGCAGCTTAAGTCCTGTAACACATAGCAATAAGAGAACAAGAACAGCTAGTTTAGTTAAACTTCCCTGTGCAAATCCACATTAGGGTGAAAACTCCACTTCATTAATTTTCCCTGACAGGTCTTGCAGCTGTAAAAGTGGGAGTGGGGGAGGCTCCCACTCCCCTGGCTCTATGGTTCCAGCACCCATGTTGGTGATGGATATTTCTAATATCCAGGGCAATGCTAAATAAATCCCCATGCCTGATCACTCATGCACAATGCTAAATAAATCCCCATGCCTGGTCATATGCATCAGCACATATGCACAATGCTAAACAAATCCCTGTGCCTGATTAGCACTCCTGCACAATGCTAAGTTAATCCCTGTACCTGGTCCTTACTTCATACCTAACCTGCAATCCCACCCATACATTCCCACCCAATGCCAAAACTATATTTGAAAGTTTGGGAATTAAAACCCCATAACACAATTACTGTAACCACACGCACACTGTCTTCCTCCTCTGACTCCTCTAGCACTCAATAATTTGTACTTTTATCAAATATCTGAAGCATTTAACTCTGTCAGTGAATTATTGAAGTTGAGTAAATTGCTTCAAAATGCAAGGATTATTTACGTCCTTGGGTAAAAGATAAGTATCAGATAATAATAATGTATTATATTTTAATAGCATGCATCCCACTTAAAGAAAACTATAATAGGAGACAAATTATAAAAGCCAGCAGATTGTCATATTTTCAAAAGGATTGTGAAAGTTGACTGGTGTTACTGAAAAAGTAGTCTAAAGAAAGAGTATATCCTGATCCATTTAATAATGTAGAAAAGGAGGTGGCTAACCACAGAAATGATTTATATAAGCCAGTTATAGAATTTTCTAATAATAATGAGAATATTTGATGTAGATTTGATGTTGAGAAGACCATTCTGAGTTTAATATTGACATGTGCACTTAATATGGTAGTGATAAAATAAGGTATTACAAATAAGTGGTGTATATTGGCTGGTAACCCCATAGTTACGAGTATAGTGGAGACAAATAGATATTTATCAACAAAAGAACAAGGAACTTAAATAATTATTTTGAAGATGGTTAAAAAAATCAAAAAACTGTTTTGATGCAAGACAGAGGGACATTTTCGTGTTGTAAATTTAGACATTGTAAATTCATGTCACATATTCCCTCTTTTTTTGCCTTAATACAGATAGGAGCTATTGGCACTTGAGCACTGCAATTGTGAGACAAGCAATATGGTGTATACAGCAGAATGTGTGTTGTCAATTTTCTTGTGTGGGTCATACTACTAGGAAGTTAAAATCAAGAGTGTACAAATGCTGTTATGCTATAATGAAGAAAAATGCTCTATACAAATATACGAGCAAGTAAAAGAATTTTAAAAGATTTATTTTTTGTTTTAGGTGCTGTAGTACCAGACATTGGTGAAGGGGATGCAAAAAATTTTTTGGATGTAAGAGTATGAAAAGGAATTGAAATTGGATGCAATAGATCAGACTTGTTTAAATCACCAAATCAATTTTAAATGTGTGTTGTTATTAAAATTAAAAAGGAAATAATTTGATGTGGAAAAAGGATTTTACAGAAGTGGTAAAATATTTTTAATTTAGTTTTTTTTTATGCATTGAGAGAGAGAGAGAGAGAGAGAGAGAGATGCATGTTACTGAAAATGTATGCACATTCATTAGACAATTAGGGAAGTGGTTTTGGCATGGTTAGTCATTTGTTAAATCATACATAGAAAAATATTTAACATATGATGGAATATAATTAGTCTGAATTTGTAGATGAAAGCACTTACTCTTTTTTTACCAATAAAAGTTTTTTCATTGATCTCAGATAATGTAGAATGGCACTTACTTTTTTTTTACAAATAAAAGTTTTTTCATTGATCTCAGATAATGTAGAATGGCACTTACTTTTTTTTTTACAAATAAAAGTTTTTTCATTGATCTCAGATAATGTAGAATGGCACTTACTTTTTTTTTTACAAATAAAAGTTTTTTCATTGATCTCAGATAATGTAGAATGGCACTTACTTTTTTTTTACAAATAAAAGTTTTTTCATTGATCTCAGATAATGTAGAATGGCACTTACTTTTTTTTTTACAAATAAAAGTTTTTTTCATTGATCTCAGATAATGTAGAATGGCACTATTTTTAAGTTTAAATGATTAGATAACGACAGAAGAATATGATACAGTCAGAAAAAAGAAGGGATGTAATGGAATAGAAAAATGAAGGTTTGGTAGAGAATACCAGGAAAAGATAATATTTTGAGTATTTGTTGTTCAGCACAGAATTTATTACACATAATGGCTGGAAAGGTATGACATTGGCTGCTTTTGGTGTAATGCATTAAACAGACAAGAAATTCTCAACTTCCTCACTGAGTTATTAGAATTTACTTCCACTGTTTTTTTTTTACTGTGTACAGAGTACCTACCTTTTTTTTTTACCACGTACCAAGTACCTCCATTTTTAAGTATTTAAATCCTACTGTACTTCTGGCCAGTCTCCATGTATCCCTCATCTTATCTTCCCCTAGACTGTAGTTGGCATTTACACATTGCCAGGCACTGAATATGGGCCATGTAACTACGAAGATTTACCTCTGGTTAAACTAAACTGTTTCACTTATTCAGTTGCTCATGAAAATATTGGAAAAATTTGTTTCAGAAATGTGTGGTGTCATATAGAACACTTGGAACAAAGGTACAGAAACAAATCCCTCCTAATATGTAAGAAGTTGACTTAAAAACAAAAAAAAAAAGGTTTTTTTAGCCAAATGTAGGATAGTGTTGCATATTTTACTACCAAGGCTGAATTCTTTACATATCAATTTATGCACCAGCATGTATTCTACAATTTGAAATGTGTCACATGCTGAAGTTTGCTTGCTCTATAAAAGACAAACCTCAGTATATTCCACCAAAAAATGTAGTAGCTGTACTTAACGTGGATGTTTTTCTAATGCTAAGAAGCAATTAGAGTGCATAGAATGGGCAAGTACTATTATCACTGTCATTTTGCGTTAATCCATAAGATCTTTATAAAGTGAATAATAGCGATTATTAGTTATAGGTTACAACTGAAGAAGCTGTTTCAAAACTAACAAATGGTCATGTAAGCATGGCTGAAGGAATAAAAAGTGAATTGAATCTGAATAATATTGATGAAATAAAAACGATGGAATCTACATGGAAAATGCATGTGAGCAATTAGAAAAAGGAAACTGTGTAAAATGATAGAGGTTTGTAATGAGATGTTAAGAAGAAGAAAAGTGTCAGATGCTAAGAGACACAATGATAAAATACTGTGTTGTTAGATATTAATTACAAACATGATCAACACTTGAAGAATAATGGTTGAGAAGAAAATAAATAATTTATTTCTTTGTGATTTATACCCAAGAGAGCAAGTAAAACATGTAACTACACTGAACAAATGTTTTTACAGTGATTTGCTTTTAAGGTATTAGATGGGTAGAGATTCCTAACACATGTCCCATGTTACTTTGTGACAAATATAAGCATGCAAACATACCAATAATGGGTAGAGATTCCTAACACGTGTCCCATGTTACTTTGTGACAAATATAAGCATGCAAACATACCAATAATGGGTAGAGATTCCTAACACGTGTCCCATGTTACTTTGTGATAAATAAGTATGCAAACATGCTAATAACGTGTAGAGATTCCTAACATATGTCCCATGTTACTTTGTGACAAATATAAGTATTCAAACATACTAATAATGGTCAGGAAAAATTATTTAAATAGTGTTTCACTGAAATACTTGAAAGATGCAGTCAACATCATCAACAAAAATGGCAAAAATAGTTGTCCGTGAAATATCTCTGTGCTCAATGTGTACCAGCTATGCCTTTACCAAGGTTAAGATCTTTAATACTTGGCTAATGAGGCAAGGTTACATGAGATGTGTTAAAGTATTTACAATTCGGGAATAAATGGTTGTAAATTATGAAAAGTTTGTAAGAGATTTATTGTATTTCAGTAGCAAATGTTACGCTTTTCTTACGAGAACACTAAAGACTAGTCTTAAAGTGTTTTAGAATGTTCCAGTCTAGTGGAACAGGTGAATGTAGACATGCAAAAGTGAATAGTTATAATATGTGTATATACAAATGCTTGCAGTATAATGAGTGAAAAAGAAAGAGTTAAAACTTTGTATTCCAGTATCCGGGTTTCTGGTTATAGTTATAACTGAATCGTGGGAGACTGAGCATTTATCAAGTCCTGCTTTTTCTAAATTGACTTTAAAATTAGAAAAAGTGGAAGAACATTATTCATTCATACTTTTGTCAAGTGTAATATGGAATAGGTAAAACTAACTGATGAAATAATGTGCATTGTACTAAGGAACATAAACTCCTGGGGTGATTGTAAATTAATTGTTGCATACAGATGACCAATTAATATTTTAGAACAATCCTTTTGTGCACTATAGAGGGACATAGTACTATTCTCAGACATTTTAATTACCTGTGTATAATTTGGAAAAACAATTAACCTAATACTTGTATAGAATTGTATTTTCTGAATGTATTGAATTAATCTAATTTTGCATCTAAAGGATACTTTTCAACAAGAGGTTCAAACATAATAGATTTCCGTCTGGAAAATAGACTAATGAAAAATGTAAAGGTGCCCCATCCATTATGAACACTGGACCACAAAAGCATTTTATTTGGTATAACAAGCACAGCTAGAAGTAGACATGAAAAGTATGTGGCACAACTTAAAATGGTTGGATGTACAGATAGTGAAGACAGAATTTAATATTGTTGACTGGGTAGATGCTTGCTGAAAAAGAATGTGGTTGGATTAGGTGTAAAAACATTGCAATTTCCTCCTAATAAGCACTAGAATTAAAACATCTAATGGCAGGACTGAGAATACATGGAGGACTAAATACCTTTTTGATCTATAAAGGAAAAAAAAAAAAAAAAATATATATATATATATATATATATATATATATATATATATATATATACATACATACATACACTACAAAAGATAGACTAAATATAATATCTAAATATTCCTAAAAAGTTAACAATAGTTTTAACTAGTAGAAAAAGAAAGTACAATAACGTGATGAAGATTCCTGGTAATAAACAATTATTTAAACCTGTAAAGGTTAAGTAAAATGTTAAATCAACTACTGGTCCACTTAATTCACAGACGGTTATGGAGAACAGTGACATGACTGAAATATTTAACTGATTTTCACAAATGAATTCTAATAATCTGCATCGGATAACTTTTTGCAAAGATTGCAGATTGAAATTTGTCCATTAAAAGAAGAGCATGTGGCTTTATCAATAGATCAAGTAAAATAGAAAATTCAGTATCTGGACAATGTATCAGGCTAATTTCTCATCTAATTATATACCCTTTAATATGCGCATTTAACAATATATTGACAAAATGTCTAGTCCCTAATGAATGTAAGAAATGTATAGTTCCTTTATTCAGAGGAGGAAATAAATCAGGCAAGATCTATCACCCTGTGTGAGCCTTACATATATAGTAGGAAAGTGTTTTGAGAGGTGTATATTACAAGTGCTTACTAAGAATAGTTTTCATGGACTGAAATGAGATGGCAGTCAATACAGATTTATGAAGAGTAACTATAATTTGACCTACTGAAAAAAAATTTATGATTGAAAATAAAACTAAAGGAGGTGGTTTGTCAATATTCAATAACTCATTACAGTTGAATGCACCTCCAGACTTTTCTGCAATTAACTCCTAATGTACCACTAGGCATCAAATATTGCTTGTTCATATTTGAATTAATAATTCCAAAACCATGCTACACACAAGGTATCAGAATGTTTTTTTATCTTGAAGCATACATGATGGCAAACACAACTGTATTGATATTTGAACGGTGTCAGTAAGTATTTGTTAGAACTGTAAGGTGATGACTTCATTTTTTTTTAAATCTCAAGCCACACCCACTTCCCACTGGGAGTTAAAGGTACACACTCAAAAGAGCTGTAGTGTAGGGAATGAGTTAAAGATAAATACACCTTCAGATTGGTTAAACAGTATGGTTCCCTGGAGATACTTCAGGTGCAATTAACTGTTGGTAGGACACCTATTCAAGTCATTGCTAGCTACAGGACCCCTTCCATGAATCAGGTCACCCACTCTGTCTATTTGGATCTACTTGTGTCTCTCAAGATAGATCCAAACACCATGATTTTGCACGACTTTACCCATCCATTGACTAGGTAAGTTACTCGTGCTCAGACTCACATGTCCAAAGGTTCCTTGACTTTAATTCCAATGCCCTGAACCAGCTGCTTAACACCCCCACAAGGGGTGCCAATATCCTGGATCTGCTGCCTACCAGTATGTTAGGTGTCCCCTGGTGAGATCTGACCACAACACAGTGTCATTCAAAGCATGTATCACACTTGCCCCCCCCCCCCCCCGGCAACAAGTAAACTAAAATATTTCTCCAAAACAGATTATAACCTCTTATAGGGTGATATAAATAGCTTCACTGAACCCACTGATGGAAGTGCCAACTATGCTGAGTTCTACACCAATCCTTTATGCAAACACCTGCATAACTGCATTGACTCATCCAAAACAAGCTCCTCAAGGAAGAGCAAACCTGCCTGGTGGACAACTGCAATTAACAGGGTGTACAATAAGAAATTGCTGTCTAAGAGTAAGAGGGATGAGCAATAAACTGGAAACACCCCCCCAGCTTAAACAACCAAATACGACTTCTTGTGAAGTCCTCCAAAGCAAACTATGAATCAAAATTAGCTTCCTCAACAAAGGACAACCATAAACCATTCTTTAGTTACAATCCATAACCTAAAAGAAAGGGACCAGATTTGTGATGAATTGGTAGTTAATGATACCACATATACTAAGCCTTTTGACATAGCTAATCTGTTGGCTGACAGATTCTGTGAAAACTTCACACCCATGTCCCTGCCACATGTACCCCAAAACATACCTACGACCTGCATCCTGCCTTGCATCTCTAAAGACCAGGTTGTAAATGCCCTCTCTAAGGCCAAAAACCCATCATCTATGGGACCTGATAACATCACTGCCTGTATCCTACATGTGCTCCAACAAGAATTAGCAACACCATTGGGTACTCTTTTCAATCATAGTCTAAGCATTGACTTTGTCCCAGTTGAATGGAAAACTGTTACCGTTATTCTTTTGCAAAAAGGTGGTGCTGACGCTGACCCCGACCCCAGGAAATATAGACCTATTAGCTTGACTAGCCTTATCTGCAAAGCCATGGAGCGAATCACCATGGACCTCATCAACAAAGATATAGGTAATCCCCAAACACTTGACCTTACACAGTTTGGATATGGCAAAGGGAGATCATGCTTGTTATACCTGCTGGACTTCTTTGAGATAGTCACCAAGGCCTGGATGAGGGTAAATCTGTATATACAGCTTATCTAGACTTGGCCAAGAGTATTGACACTCAAGTCACCCACTCAAGCATCATTGACAAATTCTCACCCAGCTAGGTATCAACCGTTATATCATTAGATGGGTTGCTAACTGACTCACTGATGGAACACACATAGTCAGAATAGGGGAATCCACTTCCAACAGCAGACCTGTAACCAGTGGAATTTCACAGGGATCATTACTTGGACCTCTAATGTTTGGAGTCTATTTCTCCAAAGTACAAGCAAGAACTAAAGGTCTGTGGCTGACAGTTTGTTGTTGATTGTAAACTGGGAGTGGTCATAGACTCTGCAAATGATCTCAACATGCTGCAAGAGGGTCTTAAACAAACAAATGATTGGTGTCAAAGTCATGGCCTTAAAATCAATTCAAAAAATGTATTATCATCGCTTTCAGTAAGAGTGATATTCCTGCTAACTACCACATCAATAGCAACACCCTAAGTATGCACTCATTGGTGTGAGACCTGGGCACACAGGTTGACAGCAGTTTTACCACATCTCCACAGTGGTAAGAAGGGCATTCTATATTGATCATCTCATAAGTAAGGGCATTGCCTCCAGAAAAAAAGAAGTTATAACCCCACTGTACTCTTCCCTCATCAGGCCAATAAATGAGTACAACACCCCTTTTGGTATGTACCTTTCCAAGCCTCTGCAGAATTTGCAGAAACCCCAAAGGTTTCTCACAAGGAAAATTCAAAATCTTCAGCATCTGTCTTACATGGATCATCTGAGGTCACTGTCACTTTATTCTGTTTCCTACAGACTACTCAGAGGTGATATCTGCCTTGCATATAATGCAATCTCGGACCCTGCTTTATTGGAAATGCTACAAGTCAAATGATACACAGGTAACTCGCTCTAAAGACCTTAACCTGGTATGTGACATTAATAGAACCTACTGGAGGAACAGATTTGTCTCCCAGAGGTTATCACACCTTTGGAACAGACTCCTACTTCATATCAAATAGAGCAACTCATTGGCCCTGTTCAAATGTCTGGATGATTGGATGGGTAACTGTAAATTCACACTGGGGGTCCCACCTGTGCCCCTATTGGACATGGGCATTAGGTGCTGAGCATGGAAATAAGGGTAGAACTTGGCTATTCTTGTAAGGGCTGTAGGGCTAATTAGCTAGTAACGTCTTATGATCTTATGATCCTATGAATATTGTATAATAAAATATGCCAACAACTGTAAGGTTGTTGCTGAAATTCACAATCCTGATGATGTGAAGCAATCAAACTGGTATTTAATTTAAATTAATTGGTTATAGAGACAGGATTGTAATTCAACTTTAAAAAAAGTATGGTGGTTGATTTTGGAAACACTATAAAGAGGTGAATAAGGATTATAAATGTATTACAAATTGTTGAAGTGAGACTCTGGCCCTGTTTTATAGGAATGGGTTTGAATGTTAAGTAACCTGTTCAAGAAATCAAAGCTAGAGCACCAAGACAAGTGGTCTAGTATTAAATGCACTGTGTGATGTAGTTTAGGAGAATGGAGTATGTTTGCTATGTGAGGAAAAATTGCATGACAGGGTAGGCATTATAGGAAAATAGTGAACAATGTAGAGATGTTGAGGCCTAACACTACAGGCAGATGGCTTCTATAACTCTGGAAGGTACATTGCTTCCCTATAATGCTCACACTGAAGAGCCTTTTTTTGACTTGTGTGCAGAGCCGGATTAAGGTGGGTGCTAGCACCTACTGCAGCATTAGGCCCATTCCTGAAATAGGCCCAGATGAAAACAGAGGAGAATTTTCCAGAAGCTGAACAGTTTTCCTTTGCTATATTAACCTCAAAATAATTCTTAGAATTAAATTTCGAGTCCGACTTTTGGACACCTATACACAGCGTTACTTATTATACAGTTACTATTATTCTTTGCACTGTGACGTAACTATAACTTCATCGTGTTTATTGTTAACCGAAGATTTCAAGTTAATGCTATCAATTTTACGTTAAACAGTTTACTTTGTGATATCTTTTGTACTGTTTTGCACACACTTGCTATGGTGTCTCAACTCAGTGGATGGGATAAAGTGAAGAAGAAAAGGAAAGAAGCAGCAGAACAAGAAAAGCTTTTGGCAAAAATTCCAAAATTGAGTTCATACTTCAGAGTACAAGCATCTTCATCTCAATCATCTGCGTTGGATGCGATTGTGAGTTCGAGTGCTCCTAAAGACCAGGCCAAGCAAGATGAACCTGTGGAGGCAAGAGAGAATAAAGAGCGGGAAAGTTCAGCAGAGAGAGAAGAGGTGAAAGGAGACACTATCGCTGAAGCACTCGCGCCAACGCTGGAGGCTTTCACCAATGATTTGGGACAGTGGGGTGAAACTGACGCTGACACTCGAGAATATTGGGCCAAGGAAGGTCCAAAAGACTGCCAACACACTGATTCAAAGTTTGAAGAGAGTGCCAGATGATACCCAGGCGAGTCGTTCCAACATCGATGCACAAAGACCTTCATGTGTATGCATTCGCTCAATGGCAAAAAATCCTGTAGACAATAGTTATGCTACTCGACTTTAACAGGGAAGGTGTTCTGCTTTGCATGCAAGTTGTTCAGCGGCAGTGCTGTTCAAGCAACCAAGTTTGTTTCTGGCGGTTTTGACAACTGGAGGGCAGGCAAATCCAGAATAAAAATGCATGAAAGCAGCGATGGTCATCGCGAGGCTATGTTGTCCTTTGTGAGCCGACAGATGGAGGCTGGTCATGTTGAATACCTAGCTGCCAAACAGGGCGAGGAAGAGTGGTGTTACTGGTGCCAGATTCTGAAGTGGCTCATCGACGTTCTGATATTCCTAGCTGAACATGGTCTTGCTATAAGGGGCGCGGATGAGATCATAGGTTCCGCTCATAATGGTAACTACCTTGGCATCATTGAGCTGTTGGTGGAGTATGATACTCTGCTGGCTAGCCATGTTAGAAAGTATGCGGACCGTGGGAAAGGTCATGTTTCCTATTTGTCATCCACAATTTGTGAGGAACTGGTGAAGCTCATGGGACAAAAGGTGCAGGACAACATCCTGAAAGAAGCCAAGGAGGCAAAGTATTTCTCTGTCTCGATTGACTCAACACCTGACGTATCATGCCTCGATCAGCTAATGATTGTTTTCCAGTACAATCTGCTGTCGGGCCCAGATGAACAGTTCTTGACAGTCATGCCTATGATGATGAGACACACGGTGGAGCAGATGGCTAGCATACTTCTGAACTTTCTGAAGGAAAAAGGCTTGGATATTGCTAACTGCAGAGGCCAGTCATATGAAATGCGTCAAACATGTCAGGATGGTACAATGGTGTCCAGGCAGTTGTGAAGTGAGAATGAAAATACGCCGCTTTTATTCCATGCTGCAACTACAGCCTAAACCTGGTAGGAGATCAGGCTGTTGAAAGCTGCGGTGGCTGTAACAGGTTTTTCGATTTTCTCAATGGACTATATGTATTCCTGTCTGATTCAACATATCGCTGGAAGTGAGTAAAGCATCTCTGCACGCTGACGCTCAAGGATTTGCCTGGAACCCGATGGTGTGAATGTGCAGATGCTGTCAAAGCGCTGGTAGATGGGTGGAAGAGCATTCAGGAAGTCCTGGATGAGCTTGCCGCAGATAAGGACCAGAAGGCAGATACAAGAAATCAGGCCGAGGGATTTTCACACAGGATGGACGAACTTGAGACAGCAGTTATGGCGACTGCCTGGAACGATATCCTTGGCCATCTCAACAGTACGAGCATTAGCCTCTAAGATCCTACAGTCAGCATGAATATGGCAAATGGCTTGATGACATCACTGGTCAACATGGTTCAGTTTGCATGTGACAGATTTGACGTGTATGAGTAGATGGCGACCGGAAAGGTTCAACACAGTGAATACAAGGCTGGGCAGCGTCAAGGCCATAAGCGAAAGCAAATGCCTGATGAAGGAGCTGCAAACGAAGCAGACCTCAGCCAAAGGGAAACGTTCAAAACTCAGATGTATCTGGTCATGTTCAACAGTCTATTAGCTAAACTGGAAAAGCGGATGAAGGTGTATGATATTTGCAAAACATTCGGATTTCTCTCGGTGCTAACATCATTGAGCAGATCGAGGACAAAGCTAAGAATCTCGTTTCCTCATATCCAGATGACTTGGAAGACACACTGGTGGCTAAGCTAATACAGTTTGCTGCATTTATGCGCATTCAGAAACCAGTGACTGTGAATGAATCAGCAGAGCTTACCCTGTACAAGCTTTTGTCATCGTTGAATCTTTCTCAGACATTTCCATACCTCGAGATTGGGTTGTGCATCTATCTGTGCATGATGGTGTCCAATGCCTCTGGTGAGTGGAGCTTCTCAACGTTGGGAATAGTCAAAGGAGAGCTGCGGCCCTCAATGGGGCAGGAAAGGTAGCCTAAGCATGCTGGCGCTTATGAGCATTGAGCATGAGCTGCTGCACAGCCTTGACTTCACTGACATGATCGAAGAATTTGCGCTTGCTAAGGCTCGAAAAATAGCAATATAAGTAAGCAGCACTAGTGCAGTAAGAGTGACAATATGCCTAGGTAGGCTAGGTTAAGTTGATCTGGTTTAGCCTTTTCTGCATTAAGTGCACTTTTCAGACAATTGCTATTGAATGTTGATGTTACATAGCTTGATGTTAATCTCGAGTTGTTACGATAATACATCGACCCGTTGTTATTATTATTCATGTTCAATAAAGGCTTGCTGGTTGCATCACAAGCAATTAAGGCTTCTTGGTCGGTCTGAGTGCACATGTACAGTGAGTGTCGAATGCACATGCACCAATGCCAAGAAAAAATAGGCCCTTTTTGCACTGCAGCATCAGGCCCAATTTGGTCTTAATCCAGCCTTGCTTGTGTGTGCATTTTAATTTTCAGATACTGAGCATTTTTTGGTATGCTTTAAGTAGGAATGGTCTCTCTCCTTTTTTATCTGCACAGAAAAACATTCTTATCACAAACTATGAAGAAAATAATGTTCTACACCAGATTAATATAGATCTTGTGCTCACATTCCTTTGCCAGTGGTAAGATTTTAAAGAAATATGTGAACTCGAGTACTACTATTCCCTACACAGTTTTTAGTAATACTTCCTCAAAACTACATTAATAAAATGCAAAGTTGTTTAGGGAAGGAAACACTGTATTATACATATAGACAGGCACCTTTGCACAATATACAGCAGCATGAGATCAAACCATGAATGTGCAGCTAAAATCATTAACTATTCGGGAAAGGTAAATCTTTTTTTATGTTTCATTGTGGATTCAGGGACAAGCTACACTGTATCAAATACCAGTACAGGATAACCTTTGATGGATGTGAAAAAAAAATGAACTACATCTGTTCAGAAATGCCTAAAACTGCACATAAAGTATCAATAAACTTGTCCTGCATATCTTTATTGGAAATCTCTAAGGCTAATGAAATAGGCACATTACTGAACTCTGCCCAGACACCTAAGCACATTCTATTTATACTACTTGTGGCTCCCCAAAAACATATATGAAATGAGACTGAAACCAGAGTTCTATCATGGCCATATCAGGCCATAGACTGGGTTATGGTCTATGCCCCCTCCCCACCATAACAATATTCCATTACTATGTTTTTTTTCTCCAGTTATTTAAAAACACAGTTCAGACCTTACAGTGTGTATAGAATCATGTTATATAATTTTATGATGATCACAAGGATTTGGGTTTAATTTAAAACCTTTATTTTGAGGGCTGCACCATGACTCAGAAGGATAAAGATCTTGCTATTTCCCAGATGACCTGCATTTGATTAGTGACACGTGCTGGGAGGGCTGCAGGGGAAGCTATTAGTAAATGGTTGATGTCAGATCATCCAATCTGGAGTGAGGGAAGCAGGCCGAAAGGTTCACTGCACCTTGCAATATATAGGCCTGGCCAGACGCATGCTGCATGAGATGTGTGCCACTCACTTGTTAGGTTAGGCATACCTAGAAGTATATATGCACCTCTTGAGAGCAACTGTCGTGGAGATGCCAAGGCTACTGCAAGGGACTAGGAGATGGTGCATACTCACCAATATGGAAAATGAAACTGCATTAGCATCCTTGACTACCTGACCAGTGTCAGACTAGGGTTGATTTCAAATGGGGAGGCTAAGGTGAGTCTAGTAGACCCACTGAAGAAAGAAAGTAGTTGAGGGCAGCTGATAGCTGTAGATGAGCAGGAAAAACTTATTATTCCGATTATCCAGCCAATACACTGATAGTCATTTGTTAAACAAAGCACAAATAAAAACATAAATAAAAACTCACATTGAAAATGTACTTCGCATGAGCAATAGAAAAATTTTCTTTCCTCAAAACTCACATTATTTAAAAGTTTATCTTGCAAGAGATGAAACTACAAGAGACATGCTGGGAGTCATGGTAAAAAGCACATAATGAAACACAGCTGTGTGAAGGGTGTTGGTATTCAAAAAATAACATGAATTGAATTTAACAGCCTTGTTCACTGTATGCAAATGTTCATTTCCAGGGGCAGCCCAGGAGAACAGTCTGGTGAACAGACGTGGTCCAAATCACACAGCAAATGGACAAATGCCGAGACAATTCAACCCTGCAGTACAGGAAGCAGCTCATTAATCGCTCATAACTTTATTCATTTATTTATTTTATTTTATTTTACATTTGTTGACTGGGATTGTCCGACTGAGCACAAGCCCTTTTTCAGTGGAGGGCTGGGGAGAAAAGCTCCAAAAATATGTACAAAGCAATTTAACACAGAAGTAGAGGTATTAAGCAGTTTCAGGTTGCATACAGTTTTTAACGATTTAAATAATACTATAAACAAAAAAAGGATAATAACAATAAAAGTATAGTTAGCAATATGTTGCAGTTAAATACATTTACTAATATAAGGCTCAGTAAACAGAGCATAGCAAAAGCTTAGGAAGTTAAATAAAAAGTTTGCTACTCAGGATTCAGTGAGCAGAGTAAAGCTAAATAATAGATGGTTACACAAAGCATAGGATATATGTTGTTCAAGTTAAGTATTAAACAGTACTATAGAGGTAGTTACTGATCAGGGAGGGTGCGTACAATGGCAAGTCTAGTGATTTTTAAAGTAGTCTTTGGTGGCTAGCTCAAATTGTTTGGGATGAGTTATACAATAGAGGGGTGGTAGTTATATAAGTTACACCCTGTCTTGGACTTGGGTTTGTAGATATTTTATAGGCCTTGTGTTGCACTCTGCACTAAAGTGCTAGATAAACTCTGCTGTAACCCAACACATTGTACTTCACACCCACATGTCAACAAAAAACGGGCTAAATTAAAAATGTATTCATAGTTAAACTAGCAACATTAAACCTGAAGACTTTATGCTGTCTACTTTACTCACAGCCAGATACACACACACTAACAAGCAACAAAATAAGGACACTAAGGATCATGCTCAGAGAACATGTCTTGTAGGACGAAGGCACTTGTTTTACACCATAACTACTCTTGGATGCTGATTTACTTTGATATAGTGAATGAACACTTCATCAAATTGCAAAACACCAAGATAACGTTACTAAAGGTGCAATTTAACAAACTCCTGGAACATCGTATTTCCGGGAATCTAACCACTTGGCCACCAACAGTTAGAATGCAAACTGAAGCAAATCAACCCCCCCCCCCACACCCCCTAACTAAATATGCCAACTTTGGAAATTGCACTACAGTGGAGAAAAGGGCAAAGTTCACTATGGTGACCAAGTGGTTAGTTTCCTGGAGGAAAAATATGATGTTCTGGGAGTTCGTTAAATTATATTTTCGGTAACGTTGTCTTGGCTTTTTGCAATTCGATGAAGTGGTAATTCAGTAAATCGAAGTAGATCCTTGGATGTAGGAACCAAGTAAGCCAATGCACACACATCACTTAGAACCCCTTGTACACCTCAAATGTTTGTTTGCAATGTATTGAATGACAAATGCATAAAAGATTACCTAGAAATGTATATCAGCTCCTGTTGCGAGAACCATACAGTGGAACTCATTGTACCTCATGCTCTCCCAGCTTCTTAAGATTCAGCAACAAAAACCCACAATCAGTAACAGATTTTAAATCTTGCTCTTGTATCATTAGAAAGCTGCTAGTGTAATAAGGTTTAAATTGGAATTCATTTTCTGAAGTATATGACATCTGTAACTAACATTTCTTGGTATTTAGGGACTGCGGTCCACGATACTTGTTCCAGAAAACAACAAACATCTTTACTGAATTATCACTTCAGACATAGGCAATCATACATTTATATAAATGAAAGCAAACCATATACGGACCACAAATATGAGGCAAATCAGGGACAGCTCAGACTTGTCTTTTGTGCATGCGCACATGCAATCAGTTACAGCCATTTATATGACTGTATACCTAGGATATTTGCTTAAGATCAAGTAAATGAATAAATACATGAACAGTGTCCCAGGACTGTATTAACACTATCAGAACAATACATTGCACAGATTTTAAGTATTTCTCTTGCATATTTAGAAAGTTTCTAGAATAAAAAGTTTTGCATTAACAAGCAGTTTTGAAGGTGAAACTCTCATACCTGCTATTATTTAATAACTGCTGTCCACAACAATTTGCCAGGAAACCACAAATTTTATAAACAACAAACCAAAATACCTCTCAACAACTGTGTGCAAGAATTTTATTTAAAGACAAAAATAATGGGGAAAAGACCCAAAAGGGACAACTTTTCCTTCCCTTTTTACTTATTTGTTAACCAGGTAAACCCACTGAGCATTGTCCCTTCCAGTGGTGACCTGGGAATATTGGTTAAATGACTTGCTCAAAGTCATTCAACAGGCAAATGAAGGTGGAATGAATCAAACCATGTATTTCTGACTAACTGCAGGAAGCAGTTCATTAACAGTTCAAAGCCTTAAGTGCCTTACAACTCTAAAATCTAACATTTTATGAGGGACAGTACAGGCAAAATCATGGATGCTGAGTGGCTGATGTTCTGATTGTGGTAATAATAAGAATCAACACTTAGTGGTATTACTGGCTAACTGCTAATCCTGAGTGCTTAAACAGAAAATCAAATGGACAGTACAGGACAAAAATATGAAAGGAGGATCATGTTTTGCTGCTTCAAAATTGAAAGGTTTGATGGGTACGGCTACATCCCACCTGGCAAACATGGCACCTGCTTAATTAACTTCATTTAGAAGGTGCCATGCAGCTATGGCCAAGTTCAGAGTTGCTGAAACTTACCATACAATCTCTTCTGGAGAACAGGCCTTTTGCCTTCTTTGACAAAGGGGGATACTGCCAGCACTGCTATTTTTTGTAAATAATTGTCATTTGTGAATCTCAGCATGATATATGTAAGATGCTTGTGCTACAACTGTATTAGAACTGTATGTCATGTGTATATCAAACTGCTGGTACAGAAGTGTGTGTTGAAAAAGGGTATTTGAAAAATGCTTCTGTCTAAAATGGATCCACAGTGTACCCTACTGGAAAAGAACAGATATGTACATACACTATTGTAACTGTTTAAATGTATATATTTTAATAGTGGAAACTGGAATACAGAAGGTTAACTTCAGAAAAATAGCTGAAACTAAATGACTTTATAGCTACGCAATAAAAGATGGTATCTTTCAGTTTTCACTGAGCTAGAGAGACAGAGTCTCTGCTCAGATGCTTTCTGTATTGTCTTCGGAGTGAACTAATTACTGCCTCTAAAAGCATGAAGGAATGCAATTGTTTTATGACTTCCAGCATCTGCCAAAGATCTGAGGTCTATGTATTTTCACAGGAAGATGCGAAATACTGTCAGCTTCCAGCAGTGGGGGTTTCACCTGGGGATTAGAGTCAGATGAGGAGAAATTGTCATTCTGCAAACTATCCCGGTAGTAATATTTGAGATACTAATTTGAGGAGTCTCTTAGTGAGACTGGGCATTCTATATTCGGTCTTAGACCTGACAAGAACCATTCACCACACATCTGCCTTGCTCTGCAAGTATGTTTCTAGGGTATAGTAACTCTCAGATACAGTCAGGAATATAATAAAGCTTAGTTTAGATATTTTTCTTGCTTTATTTGGGACTGTCCTGCAATGTCGTTTTAAATATTTTCTGCAACTTTGAACTCTGTCACTGTGAATGTATATTTAGTATTGTCTTGTTCTTTTATTTATTATTAAATATATTTAAACCTTTCATTGTGGCTGATCTGTGTAGAGATATTTAAGTTTTGAGAGTACTTGCATATGTATTTGGTGATACAGTGTGGACTACTCCTAATAGCCTTGCTCTTGGTCAAACTACCACTTGTGTTAATATTAATATTACACAGTAAGATTGGACACCTTTTGTTAAGGGCCTTAAAGTAACTGATAAGGAGTGACTGGTGGCAGTAATAAGTGATTTACCTTTAAAATGTCAACTGTACAATGTTGAATGGTGGCACCACTGAAGCATTTCCGCTCCGAAACGTCACAAACTCGACAAAACATCTAAGTTCGACATTTCCGACCATGCCACACCTACAAACAAATGCTAATATGAGTCAGAAAGGGGGTGAACTTTTGCAGTTCAGAACATCAGCATTCAAGGTTTTGACCAGGCGCAGTTTGGAGTTCACGGAAATGGGTTTGATATACCGACTGTCATCATTTTAAAGGTAAACCATAATAACTACCTTATACTCTGGCAGAAGGGGGAATAACCAGTAAACCTGTGCCAGCCTTTCCCAGGTGTGTGTGTGTAAATCAACCCTCAGAATGTGTGTGTCAGCTACTTGGGCAGGGACATGAAGCACTGGTTGGCCAGAGAGAGTGCTGGAAGTCTTGGCTTGCTCACTCGGCTGAGATCTCAACTCTATTATTGTGCCAGTGGGGAGTCTTACTGGGGATCTGGAGAAAGAGGGAGAAACCAGCCCCAGACTGATTGTGGTCTCTGTATGCTCTTAAGGGAAATTGCACATGATGCAAAGAGCTGCATCTGGAAATACTGTGTGTATTTGTTACACTCCCAGTGTACGTCCCCCATTATTGCCAGTGGTGAGGATTGAGGCTCCTTGATTTACTAGTCTAGTGGTGGGGCATCACACCTTCTACTCCAGAAAAAAAAAGTTAATACTAGCCTATCAGCTAAGCTATGAGCTATCCCTTTCCATACCTACTACATGACTTCACTGCAGGACAGGTACATCTGCAATTTCATTTTGCAAGTTTCAACTCCAAATCCCTCCATAACTACAATTACTGCAGGGTTGGTGCATCAGTCAGACCATCGGGTCAGAGACTGCAGAGGCTGCAGGGATAATTGTATGCAGCAGCACTGCATGTTTGTGGAAAAATATTTTTAACTTGTTTGCTCTAAAGTTGAGTGGTATATGATCTATTGCTCTAAGCCTCAGCCTGCCATCTTTTCCACTGTCATGTATGTCACGGCAGTGGCTGAATGGGAAGGGGAGAGATTTGCATATTTGGGAAGTGTGGCAATACTATAGAACATAAATTAGTAAATGATTTAAACAAAATGATGAAATTTTAGATTTAAATAAAGTAAAAAAAAATGGAAAATGCTCCTGCCCATCTACCTTAAATGGAAAAAGCCAAAAAGTCATCAAACCAGGTAAATTTAATTACTTTAGGGGTGATAGGTCAAGCTGTAAGAATACAATTGTTACTAATTTATGTAGGATGGATGGGTGGGTTGTGGAAAACAGGACTGGGTAGGATACTATACTACTTTTAAATATGACAGAGAAACACACCACTCTGATATTCATGCACCCCCCCCCCCCCCCCCATCTAGCATCAGGCTGAAAGTGAATGCCTAGTACTGAATCCGGCCTTGACTGAAAATGGTCAAATGTGCAACCATGCACATTTTGGAACTGAGAAAGGAAAGCGTGATTAATGCTAACGCAATAATTTACTAAGTAACCAAACTGACTGTGGCTGAACTGCACAGCTTCGTGAACGCAAATCCTAAGTGTAATAAAAGACATTGCAATTAGTGAAAATCAGCCACATGTGAAAAGATAAAATTCTATAAAAACATAATTTATGTAGGAACTCAGCATCTTGCCCCTCACCTGCCCCTCTGAGAGCTCTACATTTTGGGGAAAAGTGAAACCCTGGTATACCACAGGCTGTTTTAAAATGCAAAAGCCAGCATCCTCCCATTGCTAATCACACACAAAAGTGCTGATCAGCACAGTGTTGATTCCAACACAGACATGCAATTTAAACCATTATTTATTAGCGATTTACTTCAGAAGTTAGGTTAGTTCAGCAGTTCTTTCAGACAGTGATGTCAGCTCAGACCTGAAATCTGATCATCTTTTTTCTTACCTCAATGTTGGTAATTCAGCACACAGTAACTAAACACCATAGATCCACTACTTTCAAAAGAACTAAATTGGTGTGGATATTCTGTGCAGTACAACTGCTTCTTAGAAATCAACATAATGACTGGCGAGTCCAGAATACTCTAGGACACATTGCTTTGAAGTGGTGTGATCTGTGATGTTTTGAGAGCAAGCACTCTCCATGTATTTATGTGCATATGCTATTTGTCTGTTATGAGCAGCAGAAGTAACTACTGAAGTGTTATACTAGCCTAGTCTCTTTTCTCTCGCATCCTGAACTACTAAATGTTAGCATTGTCCTTAAATAACCACAGAATAAATAGCAGTTCATTAATTTTTATGCACAGGGATAGCCAACAAGAGTGTAATTTCTGTAAAAGATTATAACATAGGCAGGCCGCATACATGAGCTAGTGTTTGGTTCATGCATGATCCAGGTTTGTTAATGATTTCTGTTGCTGGCTGTTTACAGTGTACCATTGTTTGTCAGGTGGTTGCATTTTGTAAGGTCATTTTCTAAGGCTTAGTAACAATCATATAAATGTTAAAAAAAAAAAAAAACTTACATAAGTCATTTGGTATATAGTCCTGAATGTCTCAAATGAAGTACATTGCCTTCAACTAGTTTCTCTTTTCTTCAGGTATCTAACACCTCAGTTGTTTCTACTATCTGCAGTAGATGACTGACACCTGTAATACCAGTAATTCATCCATTTGAACCTCATGTTTTTTTTTCTTTTTTTATCTGCATGGAGTGTTCAGTTGGGCAGCTGTTGTATTCACACGTGGCTACTATTTGAAACATAATGAATATGTGCATATCTAGTATGAGATGTGTACCTGTTCATTACATTTCAGCTGGTCAGCAGGTAGCCTGCTCCAAAGATAAAATTACAACACTTGCATATACTGCTTGTCTCCATCATCTAGATTGTTGCTATGAACAGGGACACTGATACAGAGTTCTCAAAAAAATGAAATTCTGTTGTCAGGAGATGAAAACGGGGAATTATACTAGTGATTTATTAAATGCAATTTCCAGTCTTTAACTATGATTTTATTATAATTTTCTACTGAATCTGTATATATGCAAAATTAAATATATTCTAGGTACTGAAGTCAATAAACTGAGCTTGACAATATTGTAAATTGTAAATATGAGAAAAAATGTAAGTTCTCTCGTTTGGGAAGAGATGCAGGTTATAGTGAGTGCATGCTCTGGCCTATAATGCCAAAGTCTATGAAATTCAGTCCAAATCTGGAATTCACTGCAATATTTCTTAGAAAAATAGAAAAACAGTGTCCCTGGCTGTGAAACATGCTCACATGTAAAATTGCAACATTTACAGATTTCAGTTTTTCCTTATATATTTGGATTTTACTTGCAGGTAAAACTGCAACTGGCATTCTTTCAAGCAGTGAAAGTTGGATCCCTTAAACTGTACATAGTTTTGCAGTTTCAGTTAAGCTACTATTTGGAATGCAAATTAATTATCTAAAATGGATTCACTTCAGAATCTCGAAATTCCAAAACATCGAATTTCATATGATCAAGACCATTTGATCAATGTTTCGGAATATCCAAATTCCGAAACAAAGCCAAAAAAAGAAAAAACAAGTATTTAAATATTTCTGCAGGAGGACAAGCCCCGCCCTGCACCCCCCACCCCCACTACTTAAATATACCAACTCCAAGATTACACTACAGCGAGGAAAAGGGAAATATCCCATTCCGCTCTATATGCAGATCTCGGTTCAGAATTCTGAAACCTCGATCGTATGGTCTCGACCATATGAATTTCGAGATTTCATGATTTTGAGATTCTGAAGGGAACCCATCTAAAATACACAAGCAATATCTTACAGACATTTATGGCTGGTAAATAAAGACTGAAAACTTAAGGTAAAGACTGAGTTATCTGATACCTAAACAATGCTTCACTACTTTATGTAATCAGTAAAGTGACAAAATTAGGGTTAAGCATTGATGTCATGATAGAACCTAATGAGGCCAGGCATGGGTCAGTACTGCAAAGCAAGCAGGGAAGGAGGGACAGTTGCTGCAGCCACCAAAGTTGGGATAAAATAGCAAACCACAAAGCCAGACAATCCAAGAAGTTTATTAAAACAAGAAAAGCTCTCTAGTGCCTTTGTCCATTGGCTTTTAAAGAAGGACAGTTGGCCTGTTGGGAGAGGCAGGTGGCAAAAAAGACAAAAACAGTGAAGAGGTCATTCAGGAAGAGCATAAGAGGGATAGTAAAGACTTTGCATGCACCACAGGAAATGTTAGCCACCAGCAAAGACAATGAGAGAGACTGACAATGGTTGCACTAGAGATGAAAATGTTTCAGCTGGGAAGGATAATGACATAGGGAATAAAAGTGAGAGGAGAGCCAGTGTGGGGAAAAGGACTAGGGCTTTCGATACTGGAGGTTCAGTCACAAAGGGATTTGAAATCTTGGCAAATGAAAAAAGGAGAGACTAGATTTCCCTGAAGGGAGTCAGGGCTATGAATGAGTAAACCATGGGATAAAGCAATGGCATAATTACATGGATGGCAGGGTGAATGTACCCATAATCTGTCTGTACAGACAGCTAAACTTGCAACAAACAGGGCCAGGGTAGCTAGCAGAGGTGGATGGTAGGCAATGTTCTCAGAAGTGTTACTTGATACAGGGCATTATCTATACCAGCAGCCGGCACATGCAGAAAAGTGGTAATCTGGGAGTATAATGAGTGGTGGTAGTTTTGGACAAAGGGGAAAGCTTAAGATGGAGAGAGCAGACAATGTTCATAGGTTCATAGGTAGGTACTAGGCTATCTGCCTGAGGGCATTTATAAGCTTAGCCAGTGTCGGCTTTTGCTGCCCCATTGATTAATTAACTGAGCCTCTGTCATGTAGAGCCAATGAAATGATCCCAGGGGTGTATTTTCTGTTACCCATCCACTCGTCAAGGTTTCTCTTGAAGAATGTTAGTGAGGGGCTCTGCCTAATGTAGTTAGGAATTTTGTTCCAAAGCATGGGGAGTCTCTGTGACAGGAATCTATCCCTCCAGCATGTTTTATTTATTGTTAGGGCAAGGTTTAGATCACTAGAGCGCATGACTCACACTGACTTGGATTTCTTTAGGCGGAGCATGTCCATCAATTCTGAGTTGGACATGGCTTTGTAAGTCAGGCAGAGATCACCTCTGAGTAAGCGATATGCCACTGAGTACAGCCGGAGTTTTTTCAGTCGGGCTGCATAGGACATATGTTTGAGGCCAGTAATCCTCTTGGCGAGGTACTTTTGGGGTCTTTCCAGCTGTTGGAAGTGTCTTGTGAGGTACATCCCAAATGGGGCATTGTACTCTATGATGGGTCTGATGAGTGACAAGTAGAGAGGCACTATAGCCTCTTTATTTCTAGATGTGAACGCTTTAGTGATTAGATGGGCCACATAGAAGGATTTCCTAACCACTTTGGTAATATGATTGTCAAAGGAGAGATTACTATCTACCTGGGTCTCCAGATCTCTTATTACCTCTTCTGTATTAAGGGGGCTGCCACCTATGTGGTAATTCATGGGTGTTTTGTTTTTCCCAAACAGGATGACTATACATTTTTTGGCATTTAGCTTGAGGCTATGACTTTGAGACCAGGTGTCCATCTCAGTAAGACCCTTTTGGAGGATGTCCATATCAGCCGGATAGTCAATTATGGATCCCAGTTAGCAGTCATTGGTGAACTTGGTTAGCCACAGTCCTCCTGTGTTTGCCTGTACTTCTGTGAAGTACATGCCGAACAGTAGGGGTCCTAGGACCAAGCTTTGTGGGACACCACTTGTGACCAGTTTAGGGTCGGACGTAGAGCCTGCTATTCTTACCGTGTGAGTTCTGTCTGTAAGCTGGTTGGCAACCCATCTCGTGACGTAGGGGTTTATGTTCAAGCTGGTGAGTTTTTCTGTAATACCCGAGTGGGGAATGGTGTCGAAAGCCTTGGCGAGGTCAAGGTAGGCTGTGTGAACCACCTTTCCCTTGTCTATGGCCTTGGTAACTGTCTCGAAGAAGTTAACCAGGTTTAGTAGGCATGATCTGCCCTTAACAAAGCTGAACTGGGTCGGGTCAAGTGTTTGGAGGTTCCCAATGTCTTTGTTAATGAGTTCCATAATGGTGCACTCCATAGTCTTGCAGACCAGGCTAGTCAGGCTTATGGGGCGATAGTTACCAGGGTCAGTTGTGGCCCCTCCTTTGTGGAGTGGAATAACCATTGCTGTGTGCCATTCTATGGGCACGTAGCCTGTGGAGAGGCTGAGGTTGAACAGCATGTTTAGGTGGGGGGTTAGTTCATTCTGTAGTTCATGCAAGATGCAGCCTGGGACACCATCTGGCCCCACTGATGCTGTGTTTTTGGCTTTTGAAAGGGCTATTTTCACCTTTGTGTCAGTGATTTCCGGGATGCTACACTTTTCCGGTATTGTTGTGGGCCCTTTTGGGGGTGAGAGGAGTGGAATAACCATTGCTGTGCGCCATTCTATGGGCACGTAGCCTGTGGAGAGGCTGAGGTTGAACAGCATGTTTAGGTGGGGGGTTAGTTCATTCTGTAGTTCATGCAAGATGCAGCCTGGGACACCATCTGGCCCCACTGATGCTGTGTTTTTGGCTTTTGAAAGGGCTATTTTCACCTTTGTGTATGTGATTTCCGGGACGCTACACTTTTCCGGTATTGTTGTGGGCCCTTTTGGGGGTGAGAGAGGGGCTGACATTTGCACTGAATCTATCTGCCAGGATGTTGTCAATATCAGTAGGTTCAGTATATTTTGTGCTATTTTGCACTAGCTCAGTGCATATCTGTGAGTTGCCACTTAGATTCTTAACATAGCTAAAGAAGGATTTGTGGTTATATTTTGAATCCTTGGCTATTTTTCTTTCAAAGTTAGCCTTGGATGATTTTATGAGGGACCCTAGTTTCTTACTGATACTGATCAGGGATGTCTTTCCTTCTTGGGATTTGATCTTTTTCTGAACTAGTTTCCTCCTTTTATTGTATAGCCTGTTTATGGCAGGGGTCCACCAGACTGGTTTCCTTCTCTTAGAGGAGTGAGAGCTTGGTTTTGCTAGGGATGGCATGATCCATGCATCCTTGTAGGTCCTCATAGAGTGCATTTGTAAAGGTTTCTGCATTTTGGGCAGCGTTATCCTTTAGCGTGGGGGCTGTGAAACTTACCACCTCTGTCTTAAGTAAGGTGAAGTTTGCTTTAGAAATTTTTTTACTGAGGTTTCTATAGTTGGGAGTGGTGGTGGGGGTGTAGACATCCAGAGTGATTAGTTTATGGTCTGATCTAACCAGTGATGGGTTGACCTCCGGTGTGAAACACCTGTCGCCCATATTGGTGATGACCAGGTCCAATATGTTTACACCTCTGGTAGGCGAGTTTACCAGCTGATCCAGGGCGTTTGAGTTGATGAATTCCAGGAAGTGCTGGGCCTAGGAGTTTGTACTCGAGTAGTTTTCCCAGTTAATGGTAGGGTAATTGAAATCACCCAATATCAGGGTGTTCGGTAGGGCCTTCATGTTTTCCAGTGTCTCCAGAAAGGCAGAGTGGTGGTCCTGGGTCATGGAGGGTGATCTGTTACAGACCACAATTTGCATTGCAGATTTTCCCGATGTTAGTTGCACATGGATTATCTCAGAGGTATCATGCTGCACCACTAACCTGGAGGTTTAGGTATCCTTGATGAATATGGATACACCCCCTCCTTTTGTGTTTCGGTCCGTGTTCTGTGGCCGAAACCTGTGGTATGAGTTGCAGCCCAGTAGTGCTGGGGTGCTCTTTGGAGCCTTGAACCAGGTTTCAGTTACTGCATAGATGTTGACGTTCTTCATACTGAGGAGTGCTTTGAGCGCGTGCATTTTGAGATTTAAACTCCTGGTGTTGAGTAGCATAACCCTCAGATTGTGCTGTTTACTGAGGTGGGTTTGACTTTTGAGCCTTGCCTAAAAAAGGCACTATGGGGGCAGCAAGAGCCTTGGCCAGTATTCAAAGCCTATGGGTGACAGGTGCAAGCCATCTCTTGCGAAGCAAGGTGGCTTGTCGAGCATGTCATCCCAGGCTGACAGACACTGGATCCCCTTTGAATGACACCAGAAGCTTAGCCAGTTGTTGAAATTGATCATTTTTTTCTTTATACTGAGGTATCATTTTTGGTGAGGGCAAGATGTTACTCAGGGTCAGGGTCATACCCACCTGGGCTACATGATCAGAGAGCTCTTCCATGTGTCTTTTAATGTAGTCCAGGGAGGTACGTCTAAGGTCATTCACACCAACATGAACAATGACAGAGTCATATTTGTACTTTTTCTGGAGTGACCTGAGTGCTTGTGTTATGTGGCTGATTCTGGCTCCCGACAGGCAGCTAACAGCAACCTTCTCCTTGTCCAGCCTAGTGAGTGGGAAATCAGTCTGCCTGACTATAGAGTCACCTATTACTAGTGTGTTAGGTATGTTATTTCGCCTTCAGGACTGTGATTGTGCAGCACACTGATTTTGTGTTTTACGTGTTGCCTGGTTTGTGACGGGAGTGTAGGTTGTTTGGGTGTTTCCATTGGAGGTTAGCTAGGGACAGCTGTGATTAGTGCTGAGTTGTAAAGATGCATCTCAAAGATCGTACCTTTAATACAGAAGGGGGGTGGGTAGATGTTCAGGTAGAATACCAAAACATAAAAAGTCATGCAGATTGACCACAACAGTGACTCTGATAATGGCTAGTCTTATGCTGAAGTGCAAGGAGGTCCACTGCAAGCAGTGATGCAGGGTGGGAGGGTGGACACTGCTGGCAGCAGAGAAACACTGGCTACTGACAAGAAGGAATGGGAAATGGAAATGCCTTGTGTGTGTGTGTGTGTGTGTGTGTGTGTGTGTGTGTGTGTGTGTGTGTATGGGTCCCCTTCAAAACATCTAAACCCCATAACATCTAATTTCATAACATTGAGATTAGGACATCTAAAACCCATAACAATGAATTTCATAACATCTAACAGTACAAATCACATGAAAATAACATCCTCTCCACATATAATGACACCAAACTACCAAACACACTTTTTACTATGTTTCTGCAGGGGGGCTTGATACAGTGGGGTTAGGAAATTAACATTTTCCCACTCTAGTGCGATCTTGGAGTTGGTATATTTAATTTATGGGGGGTGTGGGGCGTGCAGGGGGCCTTGGCCCCTGCAGAAATGTAGTAAAAAGTATGTTTGGTAGTTTGGTGTCGTTATATGTGGAGGGGATGTTATTTTCTTGTGATTTGTAGTGCTAGATGTTATGAAATTTGATGTTATGGGTTTTAGATGTTCTGGTCTCAGTGTTTTGAAATTAGATGTTATGGGTTTTAGATGTTTCAAAGTAGACCCATATATATATATATATATATATATATATATATATATATATATATATATGTATGTATATATATATATATATATATATATATATATATATATATATGTATATATATATATATATATATATATATATATATATATATATATATATATATATATATATATATATGTATACATTCATTTAGTCGTCAGGTAGTTTGTTGACTTAAAGAATTCTGAAAGCAGTGCACCATGTCCTCATAATTTCAAATTTTCAATGGGCGAATCACCAGAGATCTGAATACAGGTTGTGATTTGGCAATTACACATTCGACATCATAAATGCAACATCTATATACATCACACAGTGGTCAAAGCGTGCATCCTGCCTTGAACGTAAATTGACATTGGGATAACGTGTATTGGATTAACAGAGGCATCTGACGTACTGTCTTGCGGGAAATTTAAACTCTGCAGGTATGTATCTGCTGCATAGCAATGATACAGGTCTGACAAATAAGTACAGTTAGGTAGAACACTAATGTATATATATATATATATATATATATATATATATATATATATATATATATATATATATATATATTCACAGATGGCTGAGGAGGATAGTGTGACATATAATCCAGGTGTGATATGTACTAGTTACACCACTGAGAAGAGCCAGAAGGGGAAAGACACACTGTTCATTGAGGGCTACCAATATTATTTGGAGAAATGTGTTGGCAATAAGCCCTACTGGTGCTGTACCTGTAAGAATAGGGATAAGTGCAAAGGACATTGCATAATAGAATATGGATAAACCGGAGCTGTATTGTGCAAAAGTAGTGCGCACTTTCATGGACCTGACCCAGTACAACCAGAAGTATGTCAGGTCTGTGACAGGATCAGAAAAAGGGCACATACATCAGTTGAGGATCCATGCAAGATAATATCTGAGGTACTAGCGAGTACCTCTACAGCAGTTGTGAATGAATTGCCTAACAGCAAAGCATTGCAGGAGAGCATAACCAGGATAAGGTGCAGGAAAAAGGTTGCTATGTTTCAGGATCTGCAGTCCTTAAAGGACCTCCATAGTGATATGCTACCTCTAAAAACTGGCTGTTTTCTAATAGAACATAGCGTTAACACTGAGGAAGGAGTCCAAATTGTGATTAGCACAACACTGGATAATTTAAAAACTATTGTGTGCATCTGAGTTTCTCTTGTTGGACGGCACCTTCCCAATAAGTACAAGGGAGTGCCGGCAGGTATATACCATCCATGGGCCATTAGATTTATCTGTTTCAAAGAAGGTTGTTCCACTGGTGAACGGCATTTTGCCTTGTAAAAGTGAGGAGTGCTATAAACAGTTATGGGCGATGGTGTTGGGTTTGTGTGTGAAACATGACCTGCAGCTGAAATCGCATATGGTGATGTCGGACTTTGAAAGTTCACATCCCCCCTATGAAAAACAAAGAGAAAACAAAATACTGATGTAGGATTCCATGAGGGATGGGGAAAAGAAAGGAGCTAAATGGCATCTGAAAGATTATTAAAATAGATTGAGGAAGGAAGTGAGCAATAGGACTTGACAAGGTAAGAAAGATCAAAATAATGAAATAGACAGTGTTGCTCAAGGGAGACTTGTGGAATGCAATAAGAGACAAAAGAATATTTGTGAAATGAAAGCAGTCAGGAAATGAAGATGGGTAAGAGAGAGGCTCTACAAATAATGTAGCCAGAGGGGCCAAAGGCAAGGATGAAAGGGAATCCAGAAAAAAAAAAAATAAAAATAATAAAAAAATAATTAAAAAGGTCTTGACATGTATAGGACAGAGCTGAACAAACTAGGGAAGGAGAATAAGTAATTCTAACAAAGCTGAGCATGTGTACAAAATGAAAAATTATTTGCCCTTTCCTTTACTAAGGATAAGAAAGGTGGACTCGTGTTCTCTAGAGGAAGAGAGGCAAGGGAACGATGGCCAGTAGCAGACTCTGTAAGACTGAAAAACAAGTTTGTAAAAACTCCTGGGAGTTCTTAAAAAACATCAATAACAACCCATATGTGGAGAGTGACCTACTTGTTCCTACTGACGTGGTTGATTTACACATGGTGATACCACATGAGTTGGGACTAAACTGGTTCCATGAGTTTCTTGAAAACAAAGGCTTGAACAATGATCAGACTAGTCTGCTGGAAGATTTGTTGGAATTTGTCCTTAACAACAACTATATCTTTCACGAAGGGCAATTATATCATCAAAGCCAAGGTGTTGCTATGGGGGCAAATTGTGGCTCCATTTATGCCAATGTGTGTAATGGCTAAATGGGAACAAGCCTTTGTGTTGAATGGCCCCTTTTATAAGTCTGTGAGATTTTACACCAGATACCTGGATGATTTCTTTATCATCTGGTGGGATGCTGAGGAGAAGCTGATGGAATTTATGAAGTACATCAACTCAAGCATGGAGTTTTTTGAAATTTACAATAAATAAGGATAAGTTTAATATTTCTTTTCTGGTTGTTTTTTATCCAAGGACTTGATTACTGGTCATTATGTTTCGAGGATTTATCAAAAGCCAATTTCAACTGCTTCCTCCATTTTTCAAGTGATCATCCCCTTGCCCAAAATAAATCAGTAGTAAAGGGACAATTTGTGAGGGCCGCAAGAATGGTCACCCTGGGACAACACTTTTGGGCAGAGTGCCATCCTGGAAAACATGTTTCTACCATGAGGTTACCCAAAACAGTTTGTAACTGACATTAAGGAGGAAGTGGTGATGAAAAGGAATTACTACATCCAAATACTTAATAACAATGGTGCTGTTATATTTCAAAATGGCAAAGAAGATAACAATGGAAACTGTGATCTGGGGAGTGCCTTCATTATCGACTTTAACCAAAACCATCAGACTACAAGATGGATACTAAAGAAGAATTGGGATTTATTTAAAGAAAACAGGGAGCTTTTACAACTACTTCCAGAGCACCCTTTGATGTTTTTCAGAAGAGGAGAAGAACATAAAGAAGATATTAGAAGGTGCAATGCCTAATATTAATGCAACCAGTAACGTTTGTAGAATGACCAAATGTGCGCGATGTTCGTTCTGTAAGTGGATCCAAGTGAGTGATTCTTTAGGATAAAAAACTAACATGTTCGGGTTAGAGGAAAATTTGATTGAAACAGCAAAGGTGTGGTCTATGCTGCTCTGTCAGGTATGGCCATTGTTTTATATTGGAAAGACTGAACGTGCTTTAAAAGAAAGGATGTATGAACAGCTTTATGATATACGAAAAGGCAAAATTACAAATGCCCAGGTTAAAAATGTAACAGAATTTCACGACCATTACTTTTATTTTGTAGTTGTCGAGCAGATCCACCAAGGGGATAGAGGAGGCCTGTGGTAATTATTTCTACAAAGAAGGGAAGTATTTTGGCAGCAGGTGTTTCAAGCTTATGTTTGGCTAAGTATTAATAAATGTGTCTCCATTTCCAGTCTGTTAAAATTAAAGGCTTTAAGAAGATAAAGTAAGTTTCCCTTTAAGGGAGCACTGGCTTAGTTTTGACACTCTAATTGGCAGCTGAGGAGTGAACTCTTACATAAATTCTTAGCCCTATTTCCTTGGATTTATCTGATGAAGTTTTGTGGTAAAACAAAACAAAACCACTTATTTTAAATAATTTTTATTAAAGAGGTTTTTCTAATGGTCCTACCTATTACAGAGCATTTACTGCAGATTTGCTTCTTGTTGTTCTGAACAGATCTGGTTTGTAAGATGTTGAACCATTGTGGCTTTTACTTCAGTTGGTAGCAGACTAATGACATGATTGAGTACAGGAAACTGAGAAGAAGGTATGTGCACTCTGGGAAGATGAAACAAAGTGATCAGATGTGAAGCCTCTTAAGATTATTAAAAAATTTGTGTGAGTGTTGTCAGATACTTGAATAAAACTTTTCAATGCATCATTGGCACAGCACTGGAATACTTTAGAACTGCATCCATGGGACTGTAATTATGCTCCATAAGTGCACACTAAAAAACAGCCCAGGGAGCTATCCAGTAGCGGTAAGCTCTGTGTTCCAGTTGACCCAAGTTTTGATTCCTGGCTTGTGTGCTTGATGATGATGGTGGGGGAGTACAGGCATGACAGTTCTGACAGGGGAAAAACAGAGTTTCCTTTGAGATAGTGCCTCTCTTGGCCTTTTTCAAATGAGGTAATGTTGTACCAGCAGAATAGTGTTGGGGAGAGCTCTTTGTCAGTCTGAGGGATTCCACGGTAGATGTCTTTAAGTGTCAATGAGTGTGATGTTGGCAGGTTTCTTATAAAAGTCATTCCCTCACAAGCAATATGATGCTACACTGGGATAATTCAGTTTTAGTATTTGTTCTGAATATGTATCAGATTAGGAGAAGATGATGAAAGGTCTGGCTCATTTGACCTAGAAATTGAGGGGAAGCACCATGAATAGCCAGTGCTCAACTATGGGGGGTAATGAGAAGAAAAGGGAAAAAAACAGCAGCAAGTCTGATTTCAATTGTAAAGAAGATCACAAAAGTATTTATCTGAGGATGAGTGTTGCAGGAGTTGGTTGTGGAACTTTTGTCTTCAAAGTGTTTGTTGATGTCATGACTTGAGACCTACAAAACAAAATCAACCTCTTTATGCCGATAACAGGGAAAAAGAAATAGAAAAGTATGAAATGGTTGCTCAGTCTTTAGGAAGACATAGGACAGCTACTGATGGAGAAATTCGAGGTTGTATATTTAAGGAGACGTTTCCCTGGGATGATAGACAAGCTTCAAAGTGCAAGTTAAAAACAAGAGAGTGCAAAATGATTACTAGAAACTGGGAAAAATTTAACAACTATCAGTAGTATTCCTGGATAAATTTCCAGTGGCATAAACTTTTGCAACAACTTTATAATATCCCAGTTCTTTACTTTGTTGGTGAGGTCTCATATGGAATATTATGCCCAGTTTTGGAGACTGTGCAGGAAAACAGGAAAAATGAAATGGTGGAGGTATAGACGAGACAACTGGTAAAGCAGAAAAATGGAAGTGAAGTCATAAATAGGAGAAATAGAGGCTAGGACTAGGACAGTTGTCACTCTGAGCAGAAACTACCAATCGCACAGCAAAGAATGATCTTATGTGAGTTGGCATGCATGCATATGTTATTGCAACATACTGTTTTGTTCATAAAGTTGATGCAGCAGACCAGTTAGACTATAATAAAAAAGATCTTTATAATTTGTAGCACCGAGAGTTATGAAAACATTATTTTATGAATATTGATGTGATATAAACATTTTTGAATATTAATGAGGAACCAGTATATCTTGCAATGGGACAGCAAAATCTTTAGCATTTATTTATTTAATAAGAATCAAAGGTAATGTTCCATACATTTGAACTAAAGTTTTAATTTGACTAAAGTAGAAGTCCAATAAAATACAAGCTGCTACAACTGTCCTGGTACCAAAACTTAATGCTGTGCAACTCCCCAATTTTTGTGTATTACTGGTCTTTCTGCATGTGAGTGCTGCATTAATTCAGCCATGAAAAGTGCAACATTTGGAAGCATCATTTATTCAGCCATGTAATTAAGCAATAGTAAAAACATCATATTGTTTATCAAGAGCAAAATGAAAAGCTACTACAACACGCCTGTGAGCAAAGGGTATTGTACTGTGGGAAACCTTCACTATCCAGTGGTACAGGTTATTGTGCAGGTGACTACTCTGTTCGACTGTGAAAAATTGATGTAGTCACTGAACAATGAAAATATATAATAGTGAAAGTTGTTATTCTTATCAAAAGTAAAATGTTATCTGTTGCCTAATATTTTTTGAAGCATGTAGACCTGGCGTACCTGACCCCTCCCATGATGCATTGTGTGGATGAATGCCGTATTTATTTAATTGCACTAAATAAGTAGTAAGGAACAGTAAAATGCATCTGGAGACTTTATTCATTTTACCACATAAATGCACTTGTAAAAAAAGGGAAGTCACATCCATAACCGTGGACCTAATTTTCTGGTTAGAGTTGCACTTTAGTATCTGGAGTTAGTTATACTAGCCATGTACAGACAAGAGGAAGTAATGGCAGAATATAGGCAGAATAAATATTATACTTTATTTTACATAAATTTAAAAATAATTTGATGGAGTGTATCAATGTGAATCGTTAAGGCTCACATATTCTTGCTTTGCAGTTAATATTTTTCTGTTAAAAATATTAAAAACATGATTGTATGAAAGCAGCATGCAGCATTATAGTCCTCATTTTTCACAAGACCTGTTTTCTGATACTGATGAATAAGAATCAGTGGCTAAGTATAGGCAGAACTAATTTTTATTTAACAGTATTAAATATATTTGCTGCATCAACTAAATGTAGGTACTGCAGTACTTTGAAAACTCCTTGGTTGTCACTTAATGGTTGTCTTTGAGCAGATAAATGGTGATTATTCCATTTCACAAGGTACACCATCAAGGACCAGTAACATACAGCATCTTGAGGCTGCATTAATTACACCATGCTAATGTACTTAGAAAAAAAGTTAACCACAGGAAAGTAACATACAGCATTATTGTCTTTGACATGCAATATTCTCTGATGCCCGGTAGAGATGCAGAATAGCCAAATATAGTCATGAGGGACATTTTACTTTATTTTGCATGATTGCAAGTATTTGCATATGGATGTAGGAATCAAATATATTTTTTTCACTTAATGTTTTAGTAGTAAGAATGTTTTGCTACAGAGGAAATACGATTACAAGAAATAACATACAGCAATGTGTTTGTTTTTTCATCAGGGCTGCTTTCTGATACTTAGTATTATAAGTGTAAGCTAAATATAGTCAAAACAAACCTATCAGTTTGTGTTGCTTGAGTGCAGATATTTCCTGCTGTATCTGCATGTGGATGCTTCAGTGCTGTAAAACGTCTTGATTGCCCACTAATGCTGATCTCTGATCATGCAAAGTACAGCATATGACACCAGTGGAATACTACATCACAAGACTCTTAATTCTTCTCTCCAAATGCACTAGGAAAAAAATCCATTTTCTGATGCCCAGTAGGGAAAACTATTAGCCAACTATAGACAAAGGAAATATTTACACATTTTGAATTATAAATATTATGCTATTCACTGTTTATATTTCAATGGTAGAGCACTGTGGAACAGTTTTATTGTCCCCTGATGCAGGTTTTTGTATGATCAATGCTTTTAGTTTTTGATTTGAACAAAGCAGACCACCAGATGCCATAAATACAGTAAATGGTGTTTGTATTAATTGTGTAAGTTATAAGGTCTGTAGAAAATCATTATAGTGAAATAATATACAACACTATAGCCTTGATTCCTCGATGGGTGATGCAAGTGGACAAAACAGTTCACATATTCTTGCATTTCAATTCATTTTTATTTACTAAAATAAGTTTTACTGCAGACAAAAAAGATGATCATGGCAAACAAAAACACAGCACTAAAGGTATGATGCTTTTGTGAGTTCTGTTTGCTGCTGCCTGATAAATGCATACTAATAATTTAATCTAGAGAGAAGAAATATCTGTCTTAACACACGATTACAGATATTTGCATACTGTTTACATGTGGGTGTTATACTACTATGGAACACAATGACTCTCACATGCTGATACACTGCATAACTGAAAGCTGTACTAATTTCACTGCACATAGTACAGCACAGTGACCAATAAAAAGCATCTGGAGGCTGTAAACTTTTGCCATTCAAATGTGGTTGTAAAAAGGATCATTAGTAAGGAAAAGTGTGTTGTAGTGGTAATTATTTGTAGACTGCTGTAAAGTTTGTTGTGGTGTTCTATATTGACATTATAGAACAGTGGAGCACCTTTGCTGTCTACATGGAAGTTAGTTTTGTGTGTGTGTGTGTGTGTGTGTGTGTGTGTGTGTGTGTGTGTGTGTGTGTCTGAATGCCGTATGCATTCTGCCATGCAAAATGCAGAACTGGGGTGCCGGAAAAATATAGCATCTAGTGGTTGTATTAATTTTACTACTCAAAAGCATGCTTGTAGAATGATTTCCTTAGGAAAGCAGCATACAGCAATGTCTATATTTGGTGGACTTCAGTATCAAATGTCTCTGTTTTATGTGGTCATGATCAGAAATCATCAGTCAAAAAATTAAACACCTTTTGTTAGTGGACAAGCTCACCTATACCTCATTATACAACCAACTTTATCTCTATACCACCATTGCAATCTCTATTCTGAGATCACACACCCCTAAAAAAATGAAAATTCCACCTTCATTGCTCCAAAACAATGTGGTTACATCATATTAATTTTAAGAGGGCTTTCAGACAATCATTTCAATCTTGATGCTTTGACACGCACTGTTCTCTTACAGTAATATTCAAATGTAGCCAGTATGAGTATTTCCCTTTATTTTACATTGAAAATGTTGTTTGGTGCAACATTTATCCTGTTATTGGTTTACAGGTAAGTAATATGGAACCAGTGTGCAGACCATTATATGAGTGGCCAATATCCTACACTTAGATGTTCTCCAGACTAAGGTCGACATGATGATATGTCCTGTGTCATCTTTTCAAATGTAAAGACTATTCCTCCCTTGTATATGGATTACTGTTGTGTGTGTGCATTAAAAAAGCAGAGGTTAATAGCTCAAATACAATGGATACAAAGGGTATTAGTATTTTTTTATGCACACACCCTTCCTCTTTGTATGTTGCCTGTCATTAACTAGTAAGTTACTTCATTAAGATTAAAGAAACCATCTCCAAATACTGACAATTTGCATGTAAACATTTTAACAGTACTACACATACATTAACAATGCTGCAGCAAACTATTTTAAATGGCCAGGGAGCCAAAAAATAGTATGCGGTTCAAAAGCAGACCTCTGTTCAAGGACAGGATATAATTTGTTTCCATTGAACTGCTAACTGAAAGGTAAGGATGTTGGTACAGGGATGATTATGACTCCTAAAGTTAAGGGTTGAGCTTAACTTCTGAGAAGGTGGTGGGCCAATAATATTCTCCCACTGGTGCATTTGCACTAAATCATACCTCCACTATCAGCATTACAGCAAATGCTTGGCACATGACTGTTTTGAAAAAGACAACAAAAATGCTCACACACAAGGGCATTGACTACAGTGAATCATTATATAAAAAGGCAAACATTTGAAATTATCGAGATAAATGCTCACTATTGGAGACTTCTGGCACTTTGGTCTAGTGACTTAGTAAGACCTACATAATACACAGGCAGAAGGCTGAGGAATAAAGCCCATTTCATAGGCATCAACATAATCACAGTTCTTTTCCTTGCCTTTTATAACATTTATACTTTTAACATAGTTACAGATTATGCACAAAATCTGTTGTCTACAAATAGAAAATAAGATTGGGTAAATGGTGACCCAATGCACTTCACCACCTTTTCCAAGTTAAATGTTGATTTGGTGTTGCTCATAAAAATGTTTCTCTCTATTGGGATTATTTTAAATTAATTGGTTTATTCTAGCTTAGATGTATTTTAAAAATTTTAAATGTGGTCTGATTAAACCATTTTAATTGACCACTGGACGGAGGTGTGGTGGAGCTCTGAATAAATTCTGTTAAAAATGAAAACAGCTTTTTAAATTGCAGAGACTAGTACTTCAGACAATTTTCTAAGTGTCATTACATTCATAATCTGTTAGCGTTGTTGCATAATTTGTTAAGATACTTAAACATGTTTAGCAGTTTATAACAAGGACAGAACATCATTTTATTTAGCCCATTTATAATTTAATTTTAATAATCATAATGTCTTCAGATTAGTTTTGCATTTAAAATGGTTGCACAGCATTCTCTGAGATAGTCTTGCATTCTGAAGCAAATTTTTTTTTAATTTGTTTAATAAATATGAATCAAATATGAGTTCAAAGATGCCAGATGGAAACCCACTGTAAGCCTCATCTGACAGTGTAGCTAGGCAGTAATGTTGTCTTTACCTTGGGATACCCAAGTTCTTTAGGTGAGAGTTTGACATTACTTGGCTGCTTTTATCTTGACTGTGTGTGTTTCAGCAGCTACATGGTTAGATGTTTTTGCCAAGCTTTTTCATTGACAGAAATCCACTGGCATAATCCTAAAGCTCAAGTTATTGTGGGTGGATTTAAGGCTCATACTGGGTTGTGTACTATATTTATCATGTGACTAAACAAGTTGGCACATGGTTTGAAAGTTATGCAAGTGATGTCTTAATCAACATTATTAATAGAGCACTGGATGCTGGTTGTGGAGTCTTGAATTGCTTTGTTTATACGCAAGGGTGACTCAGTTTTTGTGAGAGAAGGTTTTTTTCTGAAAGTCAGAGACTGAATGAGAGATGTGGCTAAAAGAGATGGATAAAGCCAACAGGTTAGACAATAAAGATAAAAAAAAAATTGTGAAATTGCCAGTACTGTGAAATAATACACCTGGAAATGTAGACTTTTTGTTATATAACTACTGCAGTAAGCATGCATGTTTGTGCTCATTTCTAAGTGCTATGGAAAATACAATATACTTCATTTTACCACTGTGTGTATAGTATTTATATTACTGAATAGTACTGCACAACCAGTATAACAAAAATCTTGACATATATGTATTATTCAGCAACATGTACTTGTACACACAAATGTATTGATGTACTCAAGTGGTGCATTGTAGATATGATAGCACATCCACGTATAAAGCTTCATGCACCCAAGTATGTAAAAGAAAACAAGATGGCCATACCTTTATATGGCTTATCCTGATTTATGCAGACACATTTACGCACCTTTTATATATAGGTTCATAGGTGTGTACTAGGCTAATGGCCCTGGAGCCTTTACAAGCCTAGCACATAGAAGTACCCTAGCAATGTGACACCTGATGTTAAATCCCAGTGCCTCTATGAAGTAGAGCCACTGGAGTGATCCCCAGGGTGAAATTTCTATTTCCCATCCACTCGTCAAGATTTCTCTTGAAGAGGGCCAGTGAGGTGCTCTGCTTGACATGTATGGGAAGTCTATTCCTGAGCATGGGCAGTCTCTGGGTTATGAACCCATCCCTCAAGCATGTTTTGTTGATTGTGGAAATGAGGTTGAGGTCTCCGGAGTGTGTGGTGCAGAGGGATTGGGATTTTTTTTTAGATATAGCATTTCTAACAGGGCTGGGTCAGACATGGCTTTGTAAGTCAAGCAGAGATCGCCTCTTAGTAGATGATATCAGACAGAGAATAGCTGGAGTTTTTTGAGTCTGTCCATGTAGGACATGTGTTTAAGGCCTAGGATCCTCTTCATGAGGTACTTTTGTCACCTTTCCAGCTGTTGCAGGTGTCTAGTGAAGTACATGCCAAATGGGGCATTAGACTCAATTATTGGTCTAATGAGGGAAGAGTAGAGAGAGATGATGACCTCTTTCTTCCTGGATGCAAAACCCTTGGCAATGAGATGTGCCACATAGAAGGACTTTCTGACTACAGTGAACATGTTGGTCGAAGGAGAGGTTGCTGTCAACCTGCATCCCCAGATCTCTTATAATGCCTTTATTGTTCAGTGGGCTTCTATCAATGTGGCACATTTTTTGCCATTAAGCTTAAGGCCATGGTTTTGACACCAGTCATTGGTCTCAGTGAGGCCTTTCTGTAGGATGTCTACATCACTTGGGGAGTTAATAATGGCTCCCAGCTTGCAGTTGTCTGCAAACTTGGTCAGCCAGAGTCCCTACTTGTTGGCCTGGACTTCTGAGAAGTAGATGGCAAACAGTACAGGACCCAGGACCGAACCCTGTGAGACTCCACTTCTGACAGGTTGGCATTCTGACTTGGAGTCCACTACTTTCACACTGGGGGTTCTATCTGTGAGCCAGTTTGCAACCAACATAGTGATATAGGGGTTGATGCCTGGTTTGGTGAGTTCATCAATGATTCCTGAATGAGAAATGGTATCAAAGGCCTTGGCCAGATCAAGGTAGGCTGTATGAACTGCCTTACCCTCATCCACAGCTCTGGTGACTATCTCATATTAGTCAACCAGGTTGAGCAGGCATGATCTACCTTTCACAAAACCAAATTACGTGGGATCTAGAGTTTGGGGATTCCCTATATCCTTGTTAATTAGGTCCATGATGATGCCCTCCATAGCCTTACATATCAGACTCATCAGGCTAATGGAGCAATAATTGAGGCTGTGAGTGAACAGGGCACACAGATGTGGTGCCAGTTCACTTTGTAGTTCATGTAGAACACAGCCAGGGATATTGTAAGGTCCCATGGAAGCTGTATTATTGGCCTTGGACAATGCAGCTTTAACCTGTGCTGCAGTGATGCTGGATGCCTGGTATTCTTCCAGTATTGTGATTGGTCATTTGGGGGGGAGGCAAAGTTGGCACTGAATCTGTCTGCCAGTATGTTGGCAATATTTTTTAGCTCCATATAGGAGGTACCATTGTGCAGTAACTCAGAGCAAATCTGGGTATTGTTGTGGAGATTCTTATAACTATAGAAGGCTTTGTGGTTGTTTATAGTGTCTGCCTAAATAGCTGGATTTAGAGGTTTTGATGAGTGATCTCAACTTTTTGTTGAGGCTAATAAGGGAGTTTTTCCAGTCTTGGGACTTCACCTTTTTTTTGCAACAGTTTTTTCCTTCTATTGTAGTTTATTAATGACAGGGGATCACCATATTGACTTCCTTTTTTTGGAGGAGATTGTCTTGGTTCTGTTGGGTATGGCTAGTTCCGTGCATTTATGTACGTGTTCGTACAGTGCATTGGTGTATGATTCAGCAGTCATGCATCTATTTTCTATTGGCATGGGTGCCGTGAAGTTAGCCACCTCGGTTTTAGGAGCCCAAAGTCAGCTTTGGAGACGTTTTTCATGGTGGTTACCTTTGTGGGGAGGTGTGGATGAGATGTGGATTTCCATGGTGATTAGTTTGTGGTTGGATATAACCAGGGAGGAATTGACTACTAGTGTAGAGGAACAGTTGCCCATGTTAGTAATAACCAGGTCAAGGATGCTGCTTCCTCTAGTGGGGGTAAGAATGAGCTGGTCCAGGCATTGGAATTGATGAATTCCAGGAAGCGTTGGACCACTGTATTGGTGCATGAGCAGTTTTCCTAGTTGATGGAGGGGTAGTTGAAGTCAACTAGTATGAGAGTATTGAGTTGGACCCTAATAGTTTCCAGGGTGCTTAGGAACATGGATTGAGAGTCTTGGGACATGGTTGGGGACCTATAGCAGGCTATGACCTGAATCGCCGTCTTACCCAATGTTAGTTGTACCTGAACATATGTGTTATGCTGAGCTACTAGTCTGCAAGTGTGGATATCCTTTATGTATATGGAGACACCATCAACTTTGGCACTTCGGTCCATGTTCTGGGGCCGAAAGGTATGGAATGAGTTGTAGCCTGGTAGCACAGGGGTGCTTTCTGCTGCTTTAAACCAAGTCTCTGTTACAGCACAAATGTCGATGTTCTCCATTTTGAGGGGTGCTTTGAGTGAGTGCATCTTGAGATTACGACTTCTAGCATTGAGCAGCATGACCCTCAGATTGCATTTATTTATAGCTATTACGGAGGTAATTTGGTCTTTGGAACATCGCGTAAAAAAGGCATACATTATTGCTTAGAGCAGCACCCATAATACTGACAGATTTAAAAACCTTGTAAAATGTACTTTACTGCCATTCTACAAAACTTACAAATAAATATACATGTATGCAGAGATTTAAGCATTTTATGTCAGAATATTGTAGAGAAGCATGTGTGTGCTGGCACGCACACGCACACACACACACACACACACACACACACACACACACACACACACACACACACACACACACACATAGTTGTTTATATAACATGTCTTCCTAAACAGATTTGTCTGCATGTACAGACTAATACATATACTGGCATCCCTACACATTCTGAAAATTATCTACATTGATACATCACTGCACCTTAAATAGTTTTTCTTTATTAATGCAGTAGTATGGATTCTGGTATTGCATTTCATTACTGAATGCGTGCATACTGACAGACTGTTAAATGTGTTTTGGTTTCAAATATGCATGATGCAAACTTGGTGTCAATATGCAAAATGCAACTTCTACTGAACATTTTACAAAAATGTGAAAATATCCGTTATTTTGCATAATGACGGCTATAAAGCAGGATTAAGTCTCATTTACTAATTGGTAGAAGGGTAAAATGAGGGAGGAGGAGCTGTATTTGATGGTGGAAGAAAAGAGTGTAGTAGAATGTACCTGTACACCTAGCAGGTACTGTGATAGTTTGCAAGGAGTCAAATCGAGAAAAGAGAGGAATGGAGAGAGACCTGATAAAAAGGAATGAAAGAAGCAGGCAGGGGTGGATCATGCTAGGCGCTTACTCTTCTAGAAAGCAGTTTATTTGTGATGCTCTACTTTTGTTAACTACAGAGTTGTCACACAGATGGTTATTTTTCACAGCTAATGCATTTTTGACTTGAAATTGTATACTTTACATTTTATACTATGAATACGTTTAAGAACTGAGGCATGAATATATGAGATGGAGAATATTTAAATGGGGTCTTCTGAGAAAGCAGTCTTATAGTCTGAAGCATTTGTTTATTTTGTTGTGCAAATGCTTTTTGATGCTTTGTTACTAGTGAGAAAGAAGCATCCTCTGAAAAAGCAGATGATTCCAGTAAGGGTACATGCAAACTGGCTAGTCTGTACAAGCTACAATGGAATTGCGAGTGCATTAACTTTGATGCAATCTTACCAGCTCTGTGTATGCATCAGCAAATTCAGAACTTCATGATTCTAGACATTTTTAAATTCAGAACAGAAGGATTTTGTATGCGTATCAAGTTTTGAAGATAGTGCAGGTTTTGTATTTCTTAGGGAGTTTTGTGGAAAAGAGCCCAATTAACTCAGCTCATATGTGCAAACTGCTGTGTTTACTAAATAACTGCCAGGCATTTCATTACCATGTTGAATAACAAAATGATACATCTATAGTTCTCTATATATGGATATATCTATCCAACTGTATATGTATGTATGCTGTGATGTCATAAGTAAGTACATTTCCTCAATTTCTCTTTCAGTTAATGTCTATGTGGTCTCAGCAAGCACAACCACTCAAAAACTGCTCCATGAAGAATTCAAATAAGTTTATTTCAAACAATCAATGTACCTTTGCACACCACAAAAAGTACTTATTAAAGATGCATTTAAGAATACAAACTGATTAAATATTTCAAATTCATCACATAAAATCCATATAAATGGAAGTAGAGACCATTCTTATAAAACTGAGTCAGATCTGCTTCTGTAGTGTACACAATGGGTCATAAAACAATAATAGCTGCTGTCTGCAACACATAACATTTTGCTTATTCTCAGCATTTGGTAAATGGATCCTTTGAGACTGGTTCAATAGCATAGTTAAGTATAAACCTATTTATAGGTTCATAGGTTAATTACTGCATCTCGACTGCATTTCGCCTAAAAAACAGCTCTGCATATTGTTTTTACTGTACCTGTGTAGATTCTAAACTGTTTGCACTTTAAAAAGTTATTTTTGTTTAATTTAACTGTTAGGCTAACACACTCAAGTGCGCTAGCCATTTTATAGCATTTACTGTTTGCTACTGTATCTTTTTCTCCTGTCTCTGTAAAAAAAAGAAAAAAACAAAAAAATATCCTTGTTTTCCCACTTTTCTGAACTAGAATAGTCCAGTCTTCAGATTTTGCTGATCTCTGGGCTTTGTCTTAGTTCCTGTGCTATCCATATCCTTATTTGGATAAGAGGAAGCTTCTTTGTTCACCAGTGGGAGTGGGGAGCACTGAGCAACCTATTTGTCCCAAGAGGAGTGGTTCCAGCCCAGCAACTTGTAGTTTATTGGCCATTTTGGGTCAATTCCTGGCTCTTTTCAACCCCCTGCTATAAAGCCCATTTTTGCACGCTTTTGCGCTTGTATATGACTCAGCACAGCTCCTTGTGGTGTCCTGCAGAGTTCTACAAGCAGCAGAGAGTGAAAGAGTGACTTTCCTTGATTTTTAAGTATTTTTTCTGACTTTCGCTTTAATTACTGCATCTCGACTGCATTTCACCTAAAAAACAGCTCTGCATATTGTTTTTACTGTACCTGTGTAGATTCTAAACTGTTTGCACTTTAAAAAGTTATTTTTGTTTAATTTAACTGTTAGGCTAACACACTCAAGTGCGCTAGCCATTTTATAGCATTTACTGTTTGCTACTGTATCTTTTTCTCCTGTCTCTGTAAAAAAAAAAGAAAAAAAACAAAAAATATCCTTGTTTTCCCGCTTTTCTGAACTAGAATAGTCCAGTCTTCAGATTTTGCTGATCTCTGGGCTTTGTCTTAGTTCCTGTGCTATCCATATCCTTATTTGGATAAGAGGAAGCTTCTTTGTTCACCAGTGGGAGTGGGGAGCACTGAGCAACCTATTTGTCCCTAGAGGAGTGGTTCCAGCCCAGCAACTTGTAGTTTATTGGCCATTTTGGGTCAATTCCTGGCTCTTTTCAACCCCTGCTATAAAGCCCATTTTTGCACGCTTTTTCACTTGTATACGACTCAGCACAGCTCCTCGTGGTGTCCTGCAGAGTTCTACAAGCAGCAGAGAGTGAAAGAGTGACTTTCCTTGATTTTTAAGTATTTTTTTCTGGCTTTCGCTTTAATTACTGCATCTCGACTGCATTTCACCTAAAAAACAGCTCTGCATATTGTTTTTACTGTACCTGTGTAGATTCTAAACTGTTTGCACTTTAAAAAGTTATTTTTGTTTAATTTAACTGTTAGGCTAACACACTCAAGTGCGCTAGCCGTTTTATAGCATTTACTGTTTGCTACTGTATCTTTTTCTCCTGTCTCTGTAAAAAAAAGAAAAGTAAAAAAAATATCCCTGTTTTCCCGCTTTTCTGAACTAGAATAGTCCAGTCTTCAGATTTGGCTGATCTCTGGGCTTTGTCTTAGTTCCTGTGCTATCCATATCCTTATTTGGATAAGAGGAAGCTTCTTTGTTCACCAGTGGGAGTGGGGAGCACTGAGCAACCTATTTGTCCCTAGAGGAGTGGTTCCAGCCCAGCAACTTGTAGTTTATTGGCCATTTTGGGTAAATTCCTGGCTCTTTTCAACCCCTGCTATAAAGCCCGTTTTTTGCGCTTTTCAATTGTATACGACTCAGCACAGCTCCTCGTGGTGTCCTGCAGAGTTCTACAAGCAGCAGAGAGTGAAAGAGTGACTTTCCTTGATTTTTAAGTATTTGTTCTGGCTTTCACTTTAATTACTGCATCTCGACTAAAAAACAGCTCTGCATATTGTTTTTACTGTACCTGTGTAGATTCTAAACTGTTTGCACTTTAAAAAGTTATTTTTGTTTAATTTAACTGTTAGGCTAACACACTCAAGTGCGCTAGCCGTTTTATAGCATTTACTGTTTGCTACTGTATCTTTTTCTCCTGTCTCTGTAAAAAAAGAAAAAAACAAAAAATATCCTTGTTTTCCCGCTTTTCTGAACTAGAATAGTCCAGTCTTCAGATTTTGCTGATCTCTGGGCTTTGTCTTAGTTCCTGTGCTATCCATATCCTTATTTGGATAAGAGGAAGCTTCTTTGTTCACCAGTGGGAGTGGGGAGCACTGAGCAACCTATTTGTCCCTAGAGGAGTGGTTCCAGCCCAGCAACTTGTAGTTTATTGGCCATTTTGGGTCAATTCCTGGCTCTTTTCAACCCCCTGCTATAAAGCCCATTTTGCATGCTTTTTCACTTGTATGACTCAGCACAGCTCCTCGTGGTGTCCTGCAGAGTTCTACAAGCAGCAGAGAGTGAAAGAGTGACTTTCCTTGATTTTTAAGTATTTTTTCTGGCTTTCGCTTTAATTACTGCATCTCGACTGCATTTCGCCTAAAAAACAGCTCTGCATATTGTTTTTACTGTACCTGTGTAGATTCTAAACTGTTTGCACTTTAAAAAGTTATTTTTGTTTAATTTAACTGTTAGGCTAACACACTCAAGTGCGCTAGCCGTTTTATAGCATTTACTGTTTGCTACTGTATCTTTTTCTCCTGTCTCTGTAAAAAAAAAAAAAACAAAAAATATCCTTGTTTTCCTGCTTTTCTGAACTAGAATAGTCCAGTCTTCAGATTTTGCTGATCTCTGGGCTTTGTCTTAGTTCCTGTGCTATCCATATCCTTATTTGGATAAGAGGAAGCTTCTTTGTTCACCAGTGGGAGTGGGGAGCACTGAGCAACCTATTTGTCCCTAGAGGAGTGGTTCCAGCCCAGCAACTTGTAGTTTATTGGCCATTTTGGGTCAATTCCTGGCTCTTTTCAACCCCCTGCTATAAAGCCCATTTTTGCATGCTTTTTCACTTGTATACGACTCAGCACAGCTCCTCGTGGTGTCCTGCAGAGTTCTACAAGCAGCAGAGAGTGAAAGAGTGACTTTCCTTGATTTTTCAGTATTTTTTTCTGGCTTTCGCTTTAATTACTGCATCTCGACTGCATTTCGCCTAAAAAACAGCTCTGCATATTGTTTTTACTGTACCTGTGTAGATTCTAAACTGTTTGCACTTTAAACGTTATTTTTGTTTAATTTAACTATTAGGCTAACACACTAAAGTGCGCTAGCCATTTTATAGCATTTACTGTTTGTTACTGTATCTTTTTCTCCATTCTCTGTGAAAAAGAAAAAAATAAACAAAAAAAATATCCTTGTTTTTCAGCTTTTCTGAACTAGAATAGTCCAGTCTTCAGATTTTGCTGATCTCTGGGCTTTGTCTTAGTTCCTGTGCTATCCATACCCTTATTTGGATAAGAGGAAGCTTCTTTGTTCACCAGTGGGAGTGGGGAGCACTGAGCAACCTATTTGTCACTTGAGGATTGGTTCCAGCCCAGCAACTTGTAGTTTTTTGGCCATTTTGGGTCAATTCCTGGCTCTTTTAAACCCCCTGCTATAAAGCCCATTTTTGCACGCTTTTTCACTTGTAAAAGACTCAGCACAGCTCCTCGTGGTGTCCTGCAGAGTTCTACAAGCAGCAGAGAGTGAAAGAGTGACTTTCCTTGATTTTTAAGTATTTTTTCTGGCTTTCGCTTTAATTACTGCATCTCGACTGCATTTCACCTAAAAAACAGCTCTGCATATTGTTTTTACTGTACCTGTGTAGATTCTAAACTGTTTGCACTTTAAAAAGTTATTTTTGTTTAATTTAACTTTTAGGCTAACACACTCAAGTGCGCTAGCCGTTTTATAGCATTTACTGTTTGCTACTGTATCTGTTTCTCCTGTCTCTGTAAAAAAAAGAAAAAAAAAACAAAAAAATATCCTTGTTTTCCCGCTTTTCTGAACTAGAATAGTCCAGTCTTCAGATTTTGCTGATCTCTGGGCTTTGTCTTAGTTCCTGTGCTATCCATATCCTTATTTGGATAAGAGGAAGCTTCTTTGTTCACCAGTGGGAGTGGGGAGCACTGAGCAACCTATTTGTCCCTAGAGGAGTGGTTCCAGCCCAGCAACTTGTAGTTTATTGGCCATTTTGGGTCAATTCCTGGCTCTTTTCAACCCCCTGCTATAAAGCCCGTTTTTGAACGCTTTTGCGCGAAGTTGTTCATAGAGCAGCATTGGACAGCGCCGGTTAATCAAGTTTAAGCTATTTCTGGCTCCGTAAAGTCTGCTCTTCAATTTTTCCCTTACAACTGCTCTACTTGCAATCTAAACAGCCTATACTCTATCTGAAAAGCTCAGCACTTGCTCTTAAAGCATTTTTTATACAGGTAAAGCACTCTTAAACAAAAGAAAGTACTTAATTCACCTAAATTCCCTTGAGTACCCATTTCCCTATAGGTCCTTTCTGATTCAGTTACACAGCAATCTTTTTCACTATTCTAGCATGTCGAAGGGTCAGTTGCTGGCATCCTCTCCTGTGCAGCTGGTGAATCTGGGAATCTTGAGACAATGTTACAATTGCCTCATGTTCACAGACAACCCTCTCCTCCTCCCAACAAATACAAATATATGCGAGAGATGCAACGATATAGTCAAACTGGAGGCTGAGCTCTCTCAACTCAGTACTGGCAAGACCAGTCAGGAGGAGAAGGTAACCACGCACACCACAAACCCAGTCTCACATAGAACTATCACAACTGCAAACCAAACACATAAACACACAAAAACATACTTGGAGGTGCTGATTAAAAATCTACCAAAACAACAGAGGCCTCCAAAGCAGACACCCAAGCAACCGCCACCTCAAGACATAGCACATGCAACACATATTTCACAAAGTCAGTGTGCTAAACAGTCACAGCCCTTAAGGCCAAACAACATGCCAGACACTCTTGTAATAGGTGACTCCATAGTCAGACACACTGACGTCCCGCTCACCAGACTGAACAAGGAAAAGGTCACGGTACGCTGTCTGTCGGGAGCTAGAATCCGCCACATAACACAAGCACTCAGGTCACTCCACAGCAAGTACAAATATGACTCAGTCATTGTACATGCCGGTGTGAACGACCTGAGATGTACCTCCCTGGACTACATGAAAAGAGACATAGAGGAGCTCTCTGATTATGTAGCCCAGGCTGGTATGACCCTGACCCTGAGCAGCATCTTACCCTCACCAAGAATGATGCCACAGTACAAAGACAAAATGATCAGTTTTAACAATTGGCTTAATTACTGGTGTCATTCTAAGGGGATCCAATGTCTGTCTGCTTGGGATGACATGCGACAAGCCACGCTGCCGCAAGGGATGGCTTGCACCTGTCACCCTGGGCTTCGGATATTGGCCAAGGCTCTTGCCACCCCATAGTGCCTTTTTAGGCAAGGCTCAAATGGCAAATCTACCTCCCTAGAAAACACAAGTGGAAAAAACTAAGGGTAATGCTGCTCAATGCCAGAAGTCTAAACCTCAAGATGCATGCTCTCGAAGCCCTCCTCAGTATGGAGAACATCGATGTCTGTGCAGTGACTGAAACCTGGTTCAAGGCTCCTGAGAGCACCCCAGAACTATCAGGTTTTACCTCATATCATGCTTTCCGGCCCCAAAACGTGGACCGAACCACAAAAGGAGGGGGAGTATCCATATTCATCAAAGATACCCACACCTCCAGGTTAGTGGCAACGCACGAAGCATTGGACACCATCCAGGTGCAACTAACCATAGGCAAAACTGCCTTACAGTTTGTAGCATGCTACAGACCACCCTCTCAAACTCAGGAATCCCACACAGCCTTCCTGAAGACACTGGAGAGTATGAATGTCTCTCCAAATACCATCATATTGGGAGACTTCAACTACCCAAACATAGACTGGGAACATTACTCAAGCCCCAACACCCTAGCCCAAAGGTTCCTAGAATTCATAAACTCAAATGCGATGGAACAACTAGTCACCATTCCCACAAGAGGAGACAATATACTAGACCTGATCATCACAAACATGGGGACAAAATGCTCCACACTGGAAGTATATCCCTCATTGGTAAGATCAGACCATAAATTAATCTCACTGGAAATCCACATCCCCCCCCCACCCCTGCACAAAAGACCACAGTGAAGAACTTCTCAAAAGCCAACTTCACACTTCTTAAGACTGAAGTGGTATCCTTCAAGGCCCCTGGGCCAGTGGAAACCACAACCCACACTGCTGAATCCTTTACAAATGCCTTCTACAGGCACCTTCAAGAATGCATGGATCATGCAATCCCAAATAAAACCAAGACCCTTTCCCCCAAAGGCAGGCGCCCGGTCTGGTGGACCCCAGCCATAAACAAACTTTACAACAGGAGGAGGAAGCTACTACATGACAGAGCAAAATCCCTTAAAGGGAAGGCATCTCTGATCAGTACTAGCAAAAAACTACGATCACTCATAAAATCATCCAAGGCCAACTTTGAGAGAAAAATCATAAAAGACACAAAAGACAATCACAAGGCCTTCTTTAGCTATGTTAGAAACCTGGGTGGAAACTCCCAGATATGCTCAGAATTAGTCCAAAATGACACAAAATACACTGAACCCACTGACATTGCCAACATTCTGGCAGACAGGTTCAGTGAAAATTTCTCCTCCCCCTCAAAAGGAGAAAAAACTATCCCAGCAGATTGTAGCCTCCCTAACATCTCAGATGCCCAGGTGAGAGCCGCCCTCTCTAAAGCTAAAAACACAGCATCAATGGGACCGGACGGTGTCCCGGGCTGTGTGCTACATGAACTCCAAGAGGAACTAAACCAACACATAAGGCTGCTATTTAATCTTAGCCTTACTACAGGATACGTACCCAAAGAGTGGCGTACGGCAACAGTGGTCCCACTTCACAAAGGCAGTGCTTCTACGGACCCTGGAAATTACCGCCCCGTAAGCTTGACGAGCCTGGTCTGCAAAGCTATGGAGAGGATCATTATGGAACTCATAAACAAAGACATTGGGGACCCACAGACATTGGATCCTACCCAATTTAGCTTTGTCAAGGGCAGATCCTGCCTTTTGAACTTGGTCGACCTTTTTTGAAACAGTCACTAAGGCCATTGATGAGGTTAAGGCAGTTCACACAGCCTACCTTGACCTTGCAAAAGCCTTTGACACAATACCCCACTTGGGCATCATAGACAAACTCACCAGCTTAAATGTAAACCCATATGTCACAAGATGGGTTGCAAACTGGCTCAAGGACAGAACCCACAGGGTCAGAGTTGCTGGAGCTATGTCAGACTCTAAGCCAGTCACAAGCTGTGTCCCACAGGGCTCAGTCCTGGGACCCCTCTTGTTCGGCATTTATTTTTCCAAGGTACAGGCAAACATAGGAGGATTGTGGCTGACAAAGTTCGCAGATGACTGCAAACTGGGCGCCATAATTGATACTCCAGCAGACACAGACATCCTTCAGAGAGGCCTCATAGAAATGGATAATTGGTGCCAGAGCCATGGCCTTAAGCTGAACGCCAAAAAATGTATAGTCATACCCTTTGGGGAAAACAAGGTACCCACAAATTACCACATAGGTGGTAATCCATTAAGTATGGAAGAGGTAATCAGGGACCTAGGGACCCAGGTTGACAGTAACCTCTCATTTGACACTCACATTGCCAAAGTGGTTAGGAAGACCTTCTATATTGCCCACCTTATCATGAAGGGTTTCACATCTAGATCAAGAGAGGTCATTGTGCCCCTGTACTCTTCTCTTATCAGGCCAATGATTGAGTACAATGCCCCATTTGGGATGTATCTTACCCAACACCTGCAGCAGTTGGAAAGACCCCAAAAGTTCCTCACCAAGAGGATAAAGTGTCTTAAACATATGTCATATGCTGCCCGACTGAAAAAACTTCAGCTCTATTCAGTCGCATACCGCCTACTCAGAGGTGATCTGTGCCTGACGTACAAGGCCATGTCCAATCCAGAATTAATGGACATGCTCCACCTCAGAAAATCCAAATCCATCAGAGCCACGAGAGCAAGAGACTTAAACCTCAACACAGAAATAAATAGGACGTGCTGGAGGGACAGATTCATAACCCAGAGGCTCCCTACACTCTGGAACAGAATCCCAATCCATGTTAGGCAGAGCCCCTCACTAACTCTATTCAAGAGAAATCTTGACGAGTGGATGGGAGATCGTAGGTGTACCCCGGGGGTCATCTCTGTGTCACTACTAGACAGAGGCATAGTAAACTAAACCCTAAATGGGCATAGTATTCTCATCCTAAGGGGTGGTGAAAGCCACACACACTCTGGCTAGGCTTATAAATGCCCTAGGGCAGATAGCCTAGTACAAACCTATGAACCTATGAATAGGTTTATACTTAACTATGCTATTGAACCAGTCTCAAAGGATCCATTTACCAAATGCTGAGAAAAAGCAAAATGTTATGTGTTGCAGACAGCAGCTATTGAATAAATGTTAAGTTTGTTGAATAATAATCTAACAAAATCCAAAGCTTTCTAATAATACTAACCTTTTCAATGCTTAGAGAAATATTAAAAATATATGACTAGACAGAGTAATTTCAAATTTTATCTAAATCTTTTGATAAGTTCTCCGGACTAACTTTTTATAAATTCCTGTGTTTATCTATTCCACGGGTCATTATTATTCAAATAATTCATTGAAATGTCTATGGATCATTGTCATTAAATGTTTCTTGTGAAAAATGCAGCCCCAAAATTCTGAATTTGTTACGCTGCTTATGTAACTACAGGGACTCTTAAATTAATTCACAATATACCTCATTTCCAACCAACAAATAATTGTTGCATCTTTGCATGTATCCATGGTCTAAATATTTAATCTATAGAAAAAAATTGTAAGGCAAAAGAACTTGGTTGGCAGGCAGATGGGGTTTGTATTCTGCTACTGCCAACTAGCATGACACTGGATTTATGAGGGACGGAGACCATGGCCTTTCAAATTGCTCTGCTGTTCACACGTATGTCTGATTGCCCCCAGAGGGATCACCAAATACAATCTATCACAAGATTATAGACAAGGGATATGCACTATTGTTCTGTGTATGGGCTTCAATATGGATACCCAAAATAGGACTGCTACACTGCCCACTCAGCTTGAGTCTTTGCCCAAACACTCCAGTCTTCTTTCTCAACAATCTCTCTGTGAACTTCAGCATGTTCAATTACCTATCACTCATGGTAACTGCCTTTCAAACAAATTACTGCTCACACACACAAGATACTTGAGGAAAGATGGTAGAATTCTTTAATTCTCAACAGCTTTTTTCCTGGCCAGGTAGAACTACCACCAGTGTAGGCTGAGCTGGAGACTCATCAGCTACAGTACCACTCTTGGTTACTGTTTGATTATAGTACACACACACACACACACACACACACACACACACACACACACACACACACACACACACACACACACACACACACACACACACACACACAGATGTGCAAAGCAGTTTGACAATTAGAGGTGAATACCAACAACTTGCAAATTAATATATAACAAATACCAGTCACAATATCTTAAAAGTAAATATGTCTCAGAAAATGAAGAATTTAGATAGTTTTGATACAAGTTAAAAATGCAGAGCTATATTCATTGTATACAAATAATAGAGAAGTAATTCATTACATAGATTGGGTCTATATTAATTCATCAAAAACTAATTCCAGCCAACAGCTGTTCATCCAACACAAATCAGCTAATGGCCTTTATTGAACGTTCACTTCAGCGAATGTTTTTCTAAGGGAAGGGAATTACTTGTCCCCCACACCGATCGTAACCCAAACTACATTATATCAAACCCACCAAGGTGGGGGGGCTACAACCCACACCACCCCATGTATAGGGGTTGCACCTCCACACACCCTTATTTATATATACTAACTCAAAGATCGCATTACACTGGGGAAAAGGGCAAATTTCCTAAAGCTGGCCAACTAACTCCCTTAGAAAAACATTTGCTGAATTCACATTCGATGACCGGCTGTTCACTGGTTTATGTTTGATGAATGGCCATTAGGTAGAATTAGTTTTTGCCAAATTAATATAGAGTCAATAGAATACTTAAAAGGAAAACTCTTAATATTAGCCAGATGTCCATCTCAAATAGCAATGAAGTCTAATTAAGCTAACTTACCAAAGTACTACATCGACAAGTTGCAAAATAGTGACTTAAATGTTTCCACAGCAAGGTCTTCCAGTAGGATTTAGTTTACCACAGTTAAGTCTGCTCAGATATATTGACTCACTGTTTCTTTTCCCCCAAACCCAGGGTAATTAACTCAATTGTTCACTTGTGGATTTCATATCTTTTTCTTAGCTCATGTTACCTATCTCTCTCAATTCAGAGCTTAAGGATTTCCAACCTGGTAACTCTCATGACTTGATCTACAAGTAAATGTTAGCAATTAATTCTCTTCTGAGTTCGATACAGTTCTGTATTTCATCTCATAATTGTTGCATTTTCTACAGCAGAACGTTTATTTTTCTCTAGATTATATAAGAGGACATGTATAGTTCTCCTGTCACTCTTAAGACAGCTTGTAAATGCAGTTTCTTAGAGCAGTTTACTTCTACAAAACTATAAAGAAAGAAGAAAACAGAGATCACATTTTAAACAAGTTTCTCCCTCTTCACATCAGAGAAGCTCTTTATTTTTATAGGTTCATAGGTTCATAGATTAGTACTAAGCTAACTGCCCTTGCAAGCCATTTTAAGCCTAGCCAATTATCCCTTGTGAGACTCAAACCCTGCACCTTGTGTTTGTAAGGCAAACACCTTAACCATTAGGCCACCCTCCCAATGATGATTATCTAAAACGAACATTTCGAAACTTAAATTGCCTACTGTGCTTGATGGTCTAGTTTGGGGATTCCACGGGTAAGTTAGTCAATTAATTTATTTATTTTTACATTAAGATGAATTTTTATACTTGTTTAAGCCAAACACACTGCTAGCAAGCTTTTATGGTATGATCTATTTTCCTTGATTTAAACGTTCATGTGGTCCTCACTGCTGTGCTTTTCCCACCCAATCTAATGCCAAATAGGTTTTGTTTGGCTATGTGTCTTCCTCCTAGATATGCACCTGTGATAAATGTAGGAGGGTTGTCAGAAACATTTGCCGTACTGTGGTGCAGCAATTCAGTAACAGCAAATGGCCTGTAGTTGCTTCACCATGTAGTAAGACCAACATTGTACTGGTACTCCAAGAAATGAATGCCATGCTTTTTGGTAGGATAAGCACCCATTTCATGTATATTAAGGGGAAGAGAAGCTGGGAAAAGAAGGAACTAGGAAGGCAACAGTAGCAGACCAACACTAAATAGAGTGACATGGGCTGTACGGTGTTTGCACACTCAAGATGAGGACAACAAGTGAGGGTTGGAGATTTAGGGTGAGCAACTAGTGAGTTGGAGGTCTGTACTTGCAAACAATGTAAAAATAATGACACACAAAGGAGGAGGAGAACACCTGTTCTAGGGATACAGTAGTAAACAAAGGCATGCAAAACTGACCCATATAAGCATCAGTCACTTCTGTGGCTGCTTTCATGGCAGAATCTGTCCCTTTTGACCTGGTGATTTGGCCAGTTGGTCATTTGGTTCCATCACACCTGACACCAACTGACTACAGAGGAACTCTACAGGCTAAACTCAGAAGAAGATCCTGTGCCCACTAACATAAGTTGGCTGCAGAGGTGACCAATGAGTCCTTTGGGTCTTGTGCAGAACAATCTCCATCCATCTGCCGAGAGGCAGACCTGGTGATCTCTTGTGATGCATTAATGAGATCTGTTGGGTAGAACAGATGCAGGTACCTGCCACCACTCCTCTGTATCTATCATAGATGGATCTATAACTGGTGATAAAATCACTAAACAAGTATGACACATTATTAGGCATGTATACTGCAAATAGAAATGGTACTGCACATCGCAGTAATGTCCATACTACGTGTATCCCCATCACCATGACTGGCATTTAGTCCTCATGAGATAGGGCTTCCCTGAGCAGTTCATGGTCATCTTCATCTGCTGTAAAGGAAATCTGGAATACAATTTAGTTCACTAATGAGTCTTTGGATATAATAAAAAAAGAAGCAAACACAATTACAAAAAAAAAAAAAAAATACATTTATAGGACTTAAAATACGTAATTGGTATATGCTCCCTAACCACACCCTCCTTCTGCTGAATAAAGACATTGAGGCCACTGCAACTCACTATGCTAGTGCCTAAACTGATCACAACTGGGGCATCCCATTGACATCGCTCACTGTCTTGGCCAGTTTGTGCCAGGATTTCACTTTATATAATAGGCCAGTATAATGGCCCAGAAGGTATTCCTGAAAGTCCTTGTGAAGGAGTTATAGGATAATCCTGTTCTCTCTCTCTCACACCAGGCAGGAACCCTGCTTCAGCCAGTGCCTGAGGGAGGCCATGGGTACTCACCAGGTCTGATCAAGTAGTAAATCTATCAAACCTGTGCACATGGCCACATATTAGGATGTCACATGACACATTGTAGGGCACCAATGATGTGGCAGTCAAAGCATCTGTAGTGTAGAGTCAAGGGATTATGAGCTTATTAAGATTTGTACATGAGCATAGTATGCATGTGTCTTTTAGCACTGGGTGATCAGGGAAAAACTACTGTAGTGTTATATTATTGTAGTGATTCAGAGACAATCATGCTACATTCCCTCACTAACATGACTGCTGTGCTATGTGGCCCATTTTAACATGATATAAAATGTGGTAACCATATTGCAGGAAACTGCATGATGATTTGCAAGTCTGGAATAAAAGTTTCATTTAGGAAGACATTGCACTTAGATTTAGACATACTTAACCAAGACAACATTCCTGGTACTGCAGCTTTGCATTGTAATGAACACCCATGGTGGGTGGTAGTAGCAGTGCATGTGCAACCAAACAGTGTAGGTGAGATAACACAGCACAATGGCATGACAGTTACATGTCCAGGTCTGGGGGTGGGGGTTGTTGCAGGGAGCATAACACAGGGGTATGATGGTTATATGCCCAGCTATAGGGGGCACTGTGGTCTGCACTCACTAAGGGCACAGCCTGAAACTAAGGGCAAAAATTATCCCTGTACATAGGTGAAGGCAGGGCTATGCATATAGAGGGTGTGGGGTGTACCAGGTATGCACAGGAATACAATATCTTAACACATGCGTGTGCATCCTGGACAAAGGTAAAACAGGCATGGTATTCTAGGACTAGGTGTAACAGGGAGTGGTGCAGGACATCACTGTAGAGGTAGCCATTATGGGACCATAGTACAAGTGTGGATAAGGATGATTAATATGCTATTGCATGTCAAGACCTAGGCAGCAGTCATTTCTTGGGACATGCCCACTACAATAGGTGGACCACCCACACAGAAGCAACTCACAGAGGCGGAAGAATTCATGTTATCCTTAAATGAGAAGGTTGAACAGAATCCCACAACATGTTCTGTATTGCACATTTGTGCTAGACTAAAGATGAATGCCCGAGTGTCTGTAGTGGATTCACCAGTTTAGTAATAGCAGACACATTTCTGTGTTGTACAGCAACCTGCATATGAGGGGGACATATTCAGCAAAACACCAAATGCATATCTTCTCTTCTGGTACATTTGGACTAAATCTGTAACACATGCATCACGCGTTATACTTTCATCTATATGGTATTCATAGATTTTGTTATGTACCAGTATGTGTGCCATGTGTTTTGTGGTCCAAGGCATATGTTGCACTGATGCCACAGGTATGTTATCTTTGATTTCACATGTCCCACTGGTGAAGGGTTCAATATGAGGGGATGGTGCATTCCCAATCTCAGCAGGTCACCGCTTGCTAATACTGTGTCATTTGCACGTGACCTTCATTAAGTGATGCTAACACTGGAAGTCTCTTACACAGACATAACCTTACACATGATGTGACACTGGAAGGGCGGGCTTGACTTCTGACCTGACAGTGTTTAATATTAGTTATCCTGTAAATGAGAGTTCCACTCAGGCTATACAGGAGTCATCATCACAGATCGTATCTGTCAGCTGCAATGCCCGTTACTTATGCACGCACATTAAACTAGGGGTATGTGGTTGGATATTGCTGCAAAGACTCCATGTCTTTCCCGGACCTGTGTACAAAACTTGGCACCAATTAGTAGCTGTACACATTAGTGGTCCAGTCACAGACAGCTCCTGCATGCATCGTGGTAGAGTTGATGAGTGTGGTGTGTGGCCTATGTGATGTGTAACACCTGCTTGACCTGCATGGTTGATCCTACAGTGAGTGATAACACAATGATTTGGTGTACAGCTACAGGGAGCACACAGTGTTGTTCAGATCATAGATAGCCGATATCCCATATCCATGGGTGTGCCCTTGAGGCTGATGTTAACCACTGTCGATTCTTCTTTTAGACCATGGCAATGGGAGGTTCTAAAGGCAAAAGGACAGTCCACCTATGCAAAGATGACACATTCAATGTTCAGGAGACTGCATCATTGTCTCCTCTGGCCACAGCAGCCAACATGGGTGCACACAGTCTCCTGGTCTTGGCCAATGGTGCTTCTCAGGCTCAGTCCCCTGGGATCTATCAACAACCACCTTCTCACAATCCTCTAGTTTTACACCATCACTACTCAAGAGTGCCATGTTTAACCCAGGTCATTGTCCAGGTCATGGACACTGTACATCTGTTTGCTCTCGACATGGAACTTTATAGTAAGGTTTACTTCCATGCTCCTAAAGTGTTAAACAATCCTTACAGTGCACCACATATAGTACAAAAATATCAGGACAGCATTCACATCTTGGTAGTTCAAGCACACCCCACTGGAATATGTAATTCTGGTCTGCTTCAACCTTTCATCTCCCACCTAAGTGGCTACTACACCTTCCTAGCATGAGCCTTGACCATATGATACCATTGCTGTTAGCTGTCACTTAGCCCCATCCAACCTATGCAAATGATGATGATTGTCAACTCAATCATCAATTCAACTCAAACCAATAAACAGCATCATATAACCTGCTCCCTCTTTTAATGCCCACAGTATCAAGAACAAATTTGGCCAAATCTGTGCCTTTATCATACAATATTATCTTGACATATAGCTATTACAGAAATATGGCTGAAACCTGACACCTCTAGTCTTCGCCATCTCATACCAAACTATTCATACCCACAGTATTACAGAACAGGCAAAAAACCTGGGGGAGGAGCATTAATTTTCTTCAATGACAACCTTAACCCCACAATTGCACAATTACTAATCTAAAACTCCTTGTTATAGCCAATGCATACCTACCACCATCAGCCTAACTACCAGAATTTAATACCCTCTTTCAACAAATATATGCCAAATCTTTCCAAAACTGTAACCTAATTATTCCTGGAGACCACAACTTTAATTACTTAGGGCCAAAAGCCACTGATATCTAACCTCACCGTACATTCATTCTCCTTCAGTGATCACTATCCCATAACTTGTTTATTTATTTATTGACATTTATTGACCATGAAAGTTCAGTGGGTCAGGAACCCATTTTCAGTGGAGGCCCGGAGAGAATAGCTCCACAAAAAAACAAAAGTACAAAAAACATGCAATACAATAATAAAATAAAATACCATACAAGTCCCCTAAATAGCTGCAGATATGATAAAAATACAAAATAAAAATACATTCATCTATAATAGTATGCAGAGAAAAGCAGGTTGCTAAATACAGACTTTTCAGAGTACTTTTATAGGCAGAATATATAGGAAATTAGAGAGATTGTGAAATTAAGACTACGATAAGGTGATAAATGTAGAGCAGAAAAGATTCAATCAAAGTGAACAAGATAAATATTTCTAGAGCTGGGAAAGAAAGGAGAGTAATAAACTACTAGAGCAGAGGCAAGTACAGCTAATTCAAGGTGGTTTAGTGGAGAGGTTGCAGGGGCAGCTATAATTACTGAGATAGTCTGTTTTAAAAGTAGCTTTACACATTGTTAGAGTCTCCAGCTGATTGACAGATGTGGGCAAAGCATTCCATAATTTGGTGATGGAATAGGAATAAATGCATTTTCCAGCTCGATTGTTAGGTTTGGTTATGCATAGAAGCATTTTGTTAGTGGAGCATAGGCTCTGGGTTGGAGAGTATGTTTGAATAATAGTTTGCAGAGTAGGACACTTGTCTGGGTTGTAAATTAATTGATGGGTAAGAGCTAGCTGGGTGAAATTTAAGTATTGGGGAAATTCAAGCCAATTAAGTTCATTTATGGCCAGGCAGTGGTGTGTCCTATTTGGCAAATTAGAGGCAAATTTTGCAATTTTATAGTAGCGTGACTGTAGTTTGTCCATAAGTGAGATGTGTAGGTTAGTGAAAATTTGACTTCCGTAGATGATGGAAGGGAGTTGGAATGCATTTGCATGTTTTAGCCTAGTGAGCTTGTCCAAATACAGTTTGTAAAGATTTCCAAGCTTTAAGTGGGTCTTTATAGTACTGAGAATGTGTTGCTCAAAGAAGAGTTTATCTATCATGACACCTAGTAGTTCAGCAGACTTCAGTATTTTGATTTGAGTATTGTTTTGTGAAACTGTGTTAATCTCCCGTTGGTTCTTTAGCTGTAAATTGGAGGAGCTTAGGTTTTTTTAGGGTTCAGAAGTAATTGTGCATTATTTAACCAGGTTTCAATAGAGGTAAAGGCCTTTTGGGTGGTATTTTGGAGTTCTGTAAGGCTATTAGTGGAGGAGATGATAGTTGTGTGAGATTGTAGTCCACATATTGGACCAGAGTACTATGGTGGAAAGCAGTATGAAGGTTATTGATAAAAATATTAAAAAGTAGAGGGCCAAGTATTGATCCCGGGGGGACTCCTGTATTGTTAAGAAGGTATTCAGCTTGCATATTAAGCCATTTAACAGATTGTCTTCTATTAAAGTAGTTGGAGAACCATGTGAGAGTGTCAGGAGAGCAGCCAATGGATTGAAGTTGTAAACACTCTGGATGTGAAACTGTATCAAAAGCCTTAGAAAGGTCAAATAGGATAACTGAAGTTCACAGGCCAGCGTCAAGAGCTTTATTTATGGTATTGGCGAAAGCTGTGTTGTGTGGGGGCGAAGAGGTTATTGTCAGAGAGATGCTTTAGTAATTGTGTATGTACAAATTTTTCTAAAATCTTAGATAGGGGTGAAAGTACTCAGATGGGCTGATAGTTGGTCAGTTCATTTGGACTGCTGCTTTTATTTAAAGGAGTTATAATGGATCTTTTCCACAGTTGTGGAATATATTACTCACAGATGGAGTGATTACAATGCTTATAGGATATGCTGTTGCTTCAGCAGACAGTTTAAGGTATTCAAATGGGAGGCCATCAGTGGAAGGGAAGCATGGCTTTAGTTTATTGACAAGTTTTAGGATTAGCGTGGTGGGTACTGGTTTGATTGAGAAGTTTGGAGGTGAGGGAATATTGGTGATATTTTCACCAGTGAGGGGAGCAAGAATGTTTGAATTATACTGAGAGTGAATTGTTGTAGTGGAGTCCCTAATGGTGTTTTGGATGGTATTGATGAAGTCAGAGTTAAACTTTTATGCAACCTCAATGGGGGTGGAGGGGGGGGTCTTTATCAGGAGAAGGTGAATGGTTGTGCTGGGTTCCAGGGTTGAGAAGAGAAGAAAAATTTCCAAAACTTTTTAGGGTTATTTCTTTGGGAAGTTAATTTTGAAGTAGGTTTTTTTATCATTAATGACTAACCTTTTAGCAGAATTTCGAAGTTGTTAGTAGTAGAGTTCGTTTGGGGGGGGTCTTATTTTTTTCCATTCCCTCCAAGCTCGGTCGCTGGATAGTAATGCATGTTTAGTGTTTTTACTTAGCCATGGGGCATGGTTATGCTTTATTCTTTTGGTGCAGATAGGAGCTAGGCTACTGAGTGTATCTAGGAAGATGTTGTTGAAGTAATCAACAGCGTCATCTAGAGGTAAAGTTTTTAATGAAGACTGCTTGTGTGCCTTAAGAGTATTGACAAATATGTTTTGGTTGAAATGTGAAAGCTTTCTAGATGTTTTGAATGAGCGGGATTTGGCTAAACGGGTTTGGGCTCTGTGAGTAAAGGTAGGTAAGTGGTCACTTAAGATATCAGGTAGGGTGCCTGTTTTGGAGAATTTTTGGGGGTGTGACACTAGGATCCAATCTCTGGTTGTTTTATTTTGATTGTTTAAAGTTTGTGTAGGGCCTGAAATGAGCTGAGTTTATCTGTGTAAGTTTGTGCTATTTGTGGGTGAGTTTGAGATAATGTCCTGCCAGTTTATATTGGTGTCTCCAAGGATGATCATTTTGATGCATATGTTATGATTTGTCCAGGAAAGGAAATCTTCCATGACAGGAATGTTTTGTCCGGGAGGAATATAGAGTGTGGCAATACACAGAACTTCTAAATTGCCAAAAGTTGGAACATGTTTGGGAAAGGGTGTTATATTTAAGGATTCTTGGTACATTAAAGCAACACCTCCACCTTTTTATGAAGTCTATATTTTCTGAGAATATTAAAACCCATGGGAATAAATTCTGTCTCACTGATGTGTGGTTCTAACCAGGTCTCAGTGACTGCAATGATATCAGGGAAGAGATGAGAAAGCCAAGCTTGAAATTCTGTAATTTTATTACAAATGCTGCGTATGTTAATAGTAGTAAAGAATAGGTCCTGAGTGGTCGAGTGGTGAAAAAGTGAGTATTTATTGCTAGGCTCAGGGTTGTGGTGAATATCACTGGATTGAAAGGAAAGAAAGAGGTGTATTGAATTTATTTGCTGTTGCAAATATTGTAAGTGGGGTTTGTGGGGGGCAAATAGTATAAGTTTAGGTTTAATATTAACAGGAAGGAGTTTCAATTTTGTTGGGGAGGAGATTATTGTAGACAAATAGAGAAGATGAGGTGTGTGACAAGCTACTGTTGATTTCTCAGTACATAATCTGAAATTAAAATATAAACCCAAACTTGTCACCTTCAGACCCCAAACCATAGAGAATATCACTAATTTTACAAAAAAAAAAAAACCTTGTCACTCTTGATTGGTCAAACTTACTTGCATTAAAAGACTCCAGTGAAGCAGTTAACTTCCCTTAGAACAAATGCTACTACTTTGACCTCATACACATTACTGGGTATCTAACAAATTCAAACATCTTCAAAGATTTCATGATGAAAATGGCTCAATTGGAAATGCAGCCCCTTCACAGCTTCCCAAGCCAAATATACCTCACTATGAAACCTAGCCAAGCTGTCCATCCACAAACACAAAAACAACCACTACCAAAACATAAAATCTCACTTTTAACCAAACCTAAAATATTCTCAAAAGAAATCAACCTTTTGACTAGTTAAAAAATGGAACACAACTGCACTTCCCAGCACCCCTCTACCACCAGAACTACCATCACAACATACAAATCTTCATGCACTGAATTCCTCAAGGAGTTCACCAAACTACCCCACATCAACAGAAACCTACCCAGCCCACAGCCACCTTCTCCCTCCTTTACATTTCCACTATTCCATTTCAAAAAGATGAGAACTTGAGACTGAAATACAATTGAACCAAATACAAATAGGTACTCCTCCAAACTCAAATAACCTAGTCTCTTTTTTTATTCACCTTTGTAAAGACTTCATCTCCAATTTTCTCATTCATGTATACATCCTCTGCTTAACTAATAAGAGAATGCCTCAGATATGGAAAACGGCAATAGTCATCCTATTCTATAACTACCCAAGCCAGATAGTGCTTCCCAATTCTATACTTCCCACGTTAGGTAAAATACCAGAAAAAATTATCTACACCCAAATTACTGCTTATCTACATCAGTACCATCTTCTATCCAGTAAGCAAAATGAATTCTGGTCTGGACACAGCACCATAACTGTCTAATCTTTCACAGATGACATCTTATCCAGTATGGATAAAGAGAAGATGAGAGCTGCATTTACTGACCTCACACAGGCCTTTAATCTAATTGATCATAAATTACTATTTGACAAATTAATTGAAATGGACATTCGTGATAATTCAAAACCTTGGTTTGTAGACATCCTCACCAATAGATCCTTCAAGGTAAAACTAGACACCACCACTTTTGAAATGGTTCCCCTTATGAAAGGAGTCTCCCAGCACTCTACTTTAGTACCTCTGCACTTTTCCATATTTATCAACAAAACTCCCATCTCATCATCCACCGATACCTGTAGTAATTCTTGCAGATGACACAATCATCTACAGGTCAAACAAATCCCACTCTGTTACACAAACCCAGCTCCAAGATGATTCCCAAACCCTCAAACAGTAACTAATAGGCCAGAAACCTATACTCATTTCCTCAAAGTCAAAAGGAATTCTATTTGGAACCAAACAACCAAAAATAGCCAAAGCACCCAGATTCCTTACTATTAAAGATGTTAACAATACCACCATAGAAACCACCAAATCCTTCATATACCTTGGCATTTGGCTAGACCAATCTCTTAACTTTCAACTACACACACACGCACACGCATGCACACTAACACGCACACATCCACCCACAAAAAGTTCAGCACACTGTTCTGAGTGAACAAGCTATCGCCTCTTCTGTCCAAGCTAGCCAAAGCTGCCATAGGCAAGGGCATACTCCTATCTCAACTCAAATATTGACTACCTATTGTAGTTGCAGTCTCAAAGAAAAATGTCACCACCTTACAAACCATCTCCAATAAAGTCTGCAGGCTCATTACAAACTCCCCCCAATAATGAGCATCACTGCCCAATTCTCACCAAAGCTTAATAGCTCCTAGTACATGTGAGAGCCAACATCCTACTAGGATAACTAATTGACTCTCAACTGAGACATTGTCCCTTCTTGCTCATACACACTTGACTGAAACCGCCCTTTATAATGTCAGGGGTATCTTTCAATCTCCACTCACCCTATTACCTCTAAAAAGTAAACACTGCTGCACTGATGATGCATTCTCCATCCTAGCACCTAAACTATGTGACTCCATTCCTCCATCAGTCTGAGAGATCCAAAAGTAGTCTGCCTTCAGACAACAGCTCAAGAACACCTCTTTACCCAGGTTGCATTGCATGAAGCCTGCAGCTCTCTCACATACCCCTTTATCCCTATTTCATCCTTCCTTGCCTCATCTTGTCATCCCCTTTGCTTACTGTTATTTATCCTACTTCCCTCTCCTCTTTGCATCTCTCTCACCTTTCTCCTTTCTGCTGACCTTCCCATGGCATGCCTCTCACTTTTTCTCTGTCTTCTCCCTGTGGCATCCTTTCTTGCAACTATTCTCACTAGCCTCTTCTAATGTCTTCATGCCTCTCTATATAATTTGTTGCTATTCTTGTAGTTAGCATAAGCCATCTCAGTCATTATGGCTACATCTTGTCCATAAATATATATATATATATATATATATATATATATATATAAATAAATATATATATATATATATATATATATATATATATATTTAAGGCATATTCTTGTGCCTATAAAAATATCTTGTTCATTTCTTATGCAATCCTATTCACCTGGGATGTACCTGCTAATGGTCGATTGCGAACAGTGCACTACCCCTGGAAAATACACACCATTCTAAAAGAGCTACATACCAGATCTGAAAGCATGCTTATGTGCCCTGTACAGATTTACAGCATTACATGATGTAGTGTGCATCAATGTCATACATTTTTATACAACTAAAATTTAAATAACATGATGAATGTTTCAGATCTTACACACTTCAGCATCAGCTAATACATCATTATTTGATGAGGAAGGGTGTCGGGTCAAAATGTATGTCTTGTCATTTTAATGTGCATTTTAAAGCACTTTGGTGCTTACCGATTGCTGATTTTTATTCTAATTTACTTGCTGCTTTGCTGGCCCCCTGTTTATTTTAGCCATTTTGTTCTTTTAAGGGGGGATATATATATATATATATATATATATATATATATATATATATATATATATATGTATGTCTGTGCATGTATAAATATATAAACATACACACCCAGCAGTGTTGTAAAGCAAGGCAGATAAGTATTAAATCATCTTTCAGCATGCTTCAAAAAAAAAAAAAAAAAAAAAAGCTTGGTGTATAATTAATACACAACTTTTCTAACATACACGTTGGCAGTTATAGCCCAAGTGCTTTGTTTTCCTTGAAATACATGTTTGTCTGCCACCAGCAGCACTGACTAGCTCATGAAGTTTTTTCAGAATGCAATATAAAAGCAGGACTATGAGCCAGAAAGAAATAGGGCACTGAGATTGCAGATGTAGGATTGACAGAATACCTGCTTCTAAAGATCCTTTTGTTTGTCAAATTATTTATTCTCTCTTTTTTTTCTAACCAGGCAATTCAGCCAATGCAGAGGCACCATTTTTATTCATTGACCAGATCAAGGCCAAAGATGGTCGCAAAGAAATGCATTATACATGAACTTTGAGTTAGACATTTATTAGAACCATAATGCAAATAGTGTTGGATGGTGATTTGTTTGATTGACTAAACTTCAAACACAGTTATCACTAAAAGCCACTTTTCTGCAATGATTGGCTTTTTCCTTTACTCCTCTGCTGTGTGACTATGGAGTTCATTCACATAAGCTGAAGTATGGGATGTGAATGCACCCCAGTATAGTCAAGGGATACCCCCTTGCAAAAAAGCTACTTTGTCTTTTTGCTGAAAGCAGCTTACAACAGTATTTTTTCATGGTTTTGTAAATCAGACAAATATCCTACTAATTACAAATCCAAACAGGTAATCTAACAAGCAATATCTATATAAGATAAAATGATTGCTTACATGCAAATGCTAGACACGTCTTAAAACAGAGTAGTACTTTGAAAATAAATGTGGAAATGTAAGATTTCATGCTATAAGCCTAACTGTAGATTCAAGCTCATTTGCAGTAATGACCAACGAGTCACAAGAGCTTACATATTACTTAACTAGTGATTCTAAGGGCTGTACAATGCTATGTGCCACTTGCTGGAAAGCCATCTCAAGAGACCATCCACAAAGGACATGGCTGAATAAAAAGGTGAAGTGATGTATAGGTTATCAGTAGTACTGTCTTAGTCAAATATACAGATTTGAAAGCATTTATTTATTTTACATTTGTTGACCGGGATTATCCGACTGAGCAGAAGAGCCCTTTTTCAGCGGATGCCTGGGCAGAAAAGCTCCAACATATTATGCAACTTTCATTATAAATTAGCATTAAACAGCAATGTTACAGGATTATTACAACATAGGTTTACCTAGGAAAAATGAGTGACAGTATACACAATCCTTGACAGCCCTCATTTTAAGAAGACTACTAATAAAGTTTAAGAAGGCTCAGAGATCAGCAAACTTTTTTTTTTTTTTTTTGCATCTGCTCCTGCTGTCTTTTGATCATCAGCCCCCTTCTGGTCAATGTGCCTATTCTTTCACCATCACTGGGCAGAGGGTTGACAAGGAGAGGGCATTATTTATACAGCCATTGGGGTGGATCAAGTTTTTTCCCCCTACATTTTCTCCCTGCCCTTAACGGCATGCACTCTGAGAGACCTTGGGAAGGGATGTACAGTGAATAGTCAGTCTGTGGAGGATGACCCTCACTTCCCTAAGGGTGTGTGGCCACCAAGCAACCCATATCTTCTACTCTTAATATAAGCAGTAGTTTCTCTGGTCTCCCCCCAGGAAATTTGCGTTGTCCAATGTGCCCCTGAATGTGAATAACCCTTTCCACTTGAGACACTAAGTGAACCCTGGTCATCTGGATCACAGCACTCATCCCCTCTGTCTCATGGAGTCAGGCTGTGGTCAGCAGACTTCTTGACAGCATGTGGGCTGTGGTAAGCAGACTTTCAGACAGCATGTGGAATGTAATTCTGGGTTGAAGGACTAAAGGGAGATAATTTGATCTGTAAATCTCAGCCTGATGAGTTAGGTCACCCGATTACTAGATAATTGTAGCTAATAAGGTTGTTTCGGTTTACCTACTAATGAAGGACAGTAGTTTTATAGATGACTAGACTATTGGAGGTTAACCTCCGCAAGTTAAGATAAACTGTCTTATAGGTTCATAGGTAAGTACTAGGCTATATGCCTGAGGGCATCTATAAGCCTAGCCAGAACGTGTTGGCTTTCACCGCCCCCTTAAATTAGTTCCCTGTGCCTCGGTCCAGCAGAGCCATTAGTACCCTGTGTCTCCATCCAGCAGAGCCGCTGCAGTGATCCCCGGGGTAAATTATCTGTTTCCCATCCACTCGTCAAGGTTTCTGTTGAAGAGTGTTAGTGATGGGCTCTGCCTAATGTAGATTTGAATCTATCCCTTCAGCACGTCCTATTTATCGTTGTGGTGAGGTTTAGATCCCTAGAGCATCTGGCTCTTGGAGATTTGTTTTTTTTTAGGTGGAGCATGTCCAGCAATTCTGGGTTGGATATGGCCTTGTATGGCAGGCAGAGATCACCTCTGAGTAAGCGGTATGTAACCGAGTACAGCTGGAGTTTCTTCAGTCGGGCTGCATAGAGCATATGTTTGAGGCCAGTAATCCTCTTGGTGAGGTACTTCTGTGGTCTTTGCAGCTGTTGCAGGTGTCTTGTAAGGTACATCCCAAATGGGGAATTGTACTCTATCATGGGTCTGATGAGTAGAGTGGGACAATAACCTCTTGTTCTAGATGCAAACTCTTTTGTGATTAGGTGGGCCACAGAAGGATTTTCTAACCACCTTAGCATATGATTATCAAAGGAGAGATTACTATCTACTTGGGTCCCCAGATCTCTTATTACATTTTCTGTATTTAGAGGACTACCACCTATGTGGTAGTTCGCGGGTACTTTGTTTTTTCCAAAGGGGATGACTATGAACTTTTTGGCATTTAGCTTCGGGCCATGATTTTGACACCAGGTATCCGTCTCAGTGAGACTCTTCTGGAGGATGTCTGTATCATCTGGAGAGTCAATTATGGCCCCCAGTTTGCAGTCATCTGCGAACTTGGTCAGCCATAGTCCTCCTGTGCCTGTACCTCTGAGAAGTATATACCGAACAGGAGGGGTCCCAGGACTGAGCCCTGGGAGGATGCCACTTGTAACTGGTTTAGAGTCGGACTTAGAGCCTGCAACTCTCACCATGTGGGTTCTGCCCATGAGACAACTGGCAACCCATCTCGTGATGTAGGGGTTTATGTTCAGGCTGGTGAGCTTGTCTATAATAGCAGAATGGGGAATGGTGTCGAAAGCCTTTGCAAGGTGTAGGTAGGCTGTATGGACCTCCTTTCCCTCATCTAAAGCCTTGGTAACTGTCTCAAAAATGTCCACAAGGTTTAAGAGGCATGATCTGCCTTTAACAAAGCCAAACTGGGTAGGGTCCAATGTTTGAAGGTTCCCAATGTCTTTGTTAATGAATTCCATGATGATATGTTCCATAGCCTTGCAGACCAGGCTAGTCAGGCTTATAGGGCGATAGTTCTCAGGGTCCTTTGTGGCTCCACCTTTGTGGAGCAGGATAACTGTTGCTTTGCACCACTCTATGGGTACATAGTCTGTAGAGAGGCTGAGTTTGAACAGTGTGTTTAGGTGAGGGGTTAGTTCATTTTGGAGCTCGTGTAAGACACAGCCTGGGCTACCATCTGGTCTCATTGAAGCTGTATTTTTGGCTTTGGGTAGGACTATTTTAACCTGTGTGTCAGTGATTGCCGTGGCTCTACATTCTTCTAGTATGGTTATTGGCCCTTTAAGGGGTGAGAGGGGGGTGAAGTTCGCACTAAATCTGTCTGCCAGAATGTTGGCAATATCAGTCATTTCAGTGTATTTTGTGCCATTCTGCACTAACTTAGAGCAGATCTGAGAGTTTCCACTTAGGTTCTTGACATAGCTAAAGAATGCTTTGTGGTTATATTTGGAGTCCTTGGCAATTTTTCTTTCGAAGCTAGCCTTGGATAATTTTATGAGGGATCACAGTTTCTTGCTTATACTGATCAGGGATGTCTTTCCTTCTTGGGATTTTACTCTTTTCTGCACTAGTTTCCTCCTCCTATTGTATGGCAGGGGTCCACCAGACTGGTTTCCTTTTCTTGGAGGAGTGAGTCTTGGTTTCAGTGGCGGCTGGTGACTTCAAATCACAGGGGGGCTGCAGGAGACAGCTGAATGGGTGGGGTCAAGGGGAGGGGGTGTGGTCAACCAGAAAGGGGAAGAGCTATGCACAAAACCACAAAAAAATTAACTTTAATTAAATACGCTGCCCTGGGTGGCAAACCATCATTATGAAAGTCCAATCAAGACAAAAATAAGTGTAGAAGAATAAAAATATTTCAATGCATTGGCTGCATGACAGCTTACTTAATATCTAGATGGAAACAAAAGGTTGAGAGGCATGAAAAAATAAATTACTTTTTAAATACATTACTGGAATGCCAGTCAAAATCAAGTATAAGAAAAACAAGCAGCACTCAACTCAAACCACTTCTCCTTGCACTGCAGTCCTAATTATAATATATTCAGCTTTATTAAAGTACCAAGTAACATGCTGAAAGTAGAAATCTATGTGATGCCCCCACTTGTAAAATTGTTTCTTATCCAAAAAAGACCTGCTGCCTGACAACTTGTTTCATGGGGAAAACATGATAAAAGTAAAAAATGAAAAGCAAACAAGAAACAAGCTCAAGATACATTGCTTAAAGGATTACTGTACAGGTTATGGACCACACATGATTGGCATTCTGTTTAGTTTACGGGTAAAGTCTGTAGAGATGACTGGAAGTTTCCAACAAGTGTAATGAGCTTTTTAAAATAATGGAATCCTGACCTTTAATACCCAAGGCTTATACATTATCTAGTCAAGTATTCTCTGCATGGCAACAACAGAAAGGCTTTCAATGTTGGCAATTCTTTAACAGTATGCTTATTAAAGCTTACTTGCATCTTACGATCTCAGACAAGCTTACCTTATGGTCATTAAAGCATTGCTACTTAAAACACAGAGCAACAGGCACTTTGAGTAATAAGCATAAATCAACAGTACAAAAATATGACAGAAACCAGACCATTCTGCAAAATCAAGGACAGATGAAAAGCCACTGTAGTACTTATGCAGTGTGTCCTCCCCATCCAAGGTAGATACAACTACTCCTTGCCTTGCTTGGACACATCCAGAGTCACTACATGGGGGTGGGGTGCAACAAGCATGTCACAATTTGAAATCTCTCTGGCTGACTGTGATGGCCCTGACACATTTGTCATACCTCTCAACCTCAAGAGCAAGAAATCTGGACAAAGCCATACACAGAAGTGGGACAAAGGCCCAACAATAAGGACAATTTTTAAATATTGCTCTAATAAACTTAGAAAGATAATATAATAGGTCTTGCATTAGTATGAATTTTCTGAAGGGTATAAAATCTGAAACTCAAATGTCTGTCATTTTCTAACTTCAGTCTTTAGTGATGTCACTAATTTGCCAAAAACACAATTTTATGAAAAATGGACAAAAACGTGATGCAAAAATATAAAATAGACACACAATACAGCTGCTACCTGTCAAAGAAGGGACACTTTAATATTAGTACTGCTACCTTGAGCAGCTGACAAAATATAAAAGAATCTACATGCATTTCAAGTAATCTATAACTTTGATTATTACAGTTATTTCTTAATTGTAAACCCTCCATGTTTTCTTCCAAAATTGCTATTTTTGCGGAGGGATTATAAGGGGGAAGAGCAACATTTTGAGCCAAAAATTGGGGACAGTTGAGAGGTTGGCTATGCCTAATTCTATAAAGCAATTTATTTGCATGTACCTCTCAACCTGTTAATGCAGTAAATCTGAACAAGGCCAAATATATTGGGGGCACATATAAACAGTACTAAAAATTACTCTTGTATAAATTGAGACAGTTGATAGAACAGCTCTTACTTTAACATACATTTTTCTGAAGGTTATGAAGTCTGAAACTTGACTTCTGGCAAATCATTTAGGAATTAAAACTACAAATTTTATGAACAACAAACCAAAAATAAGAAGCAAAAATCTATTCATTCTTTGAAAATCTGGACAGTTGGGAGGTATAGTTCAGCTGGGCCTGTCTGAGTTTGCTGCCCTTCCCCCCCTGACAAAATAATGGTTGAATGGAGCCTCTGCAGCCATTCCAATGAACCATTATACTTGGCTATTTCACTCCATTTACCATAAACACTAATGTGCATACTGCTTTACTTCTATGAGGAGTTGGACTTCATTTGAAAGTTTTATTTTGTATTTTACAGCACAAACACTAAGTCATCTGTTAAACAAAGCAATGCAGTCTCACAATGAAAACTTAGCATTAAAACTTCTCTGCCCTTGAAACTCACATTCATTGAAACAGCATTGAAACCCACATTCAAAGAAAATACATTTTGCCAGTGGCAGATAAAGATTAATTTTGGGCTGTTTTGAATCATAGGCTCCTTGCATATGAAACATACATGTGCTCTTTGATACACCTTCCTCGTTGTACTAAAATTATATTCCTTGTACAATACAGTACACTTGTTACAGGGTGTTTTAAATTTGTTTTGAACATTTTTTCCAGTAAGCAATGAAACAAACCATATGCACCCATAATGGCAAAACTGCCCAGTTGAGAACATTTATCATAAAAAGTCTACTCAGACTTCCACAGTCCACCATTATTAGTAAATATACACAATTCTACAGTCCACCATTATTAGTAAATATGCACAATTCCACAGTCCACCATTATCAGTAAATATGCACAATTCTACAGTCCACCTTTATCAGTAAATATGCACAATTCTACAGTCCATTATCAGTAAATATGCACAATCTCTGAAGTCAGTCATCTAAATAATTCCACATTAAAGAAATCTGTAACTAATGAAGCGGTTGCTGCTAGCAATCACCTTTATATTTCATGGTTTCATCGAAAAATAAAGTGTCTGTTGCCCCTCAGGAATAAATTGCCTATATTACATTAAAAAATGATAAGCTAGTAATAATATTGCAAGAGGAAATGGATGGCAAACTGATAACGAACTCATAGTTAGTATCTTCACCAAGGAGAACATTCTCAATGCAGCATCTACCCCTTGTGGGAGTAGAACCCACAACCTTCTGCATCAAAAGCAAGTACACAGCCTGTTGTGCTATAGTATTAACTTGGCAAAGCATTAAACTTCTATTCCCCTGCAGCTCTCAGTTCCTTGTAAAATCTACTCAATACTCAACTGCATCTCAACTTCGCAGCTCAAGAAAACTGGAAAAAGCCAAAATGTATTGGGGGTCAAAAGCCCAAAACAGGGACACATTAAACATTGCTTGTATAATCTTGGAAAGTTGCTAGAATAAAATGTTGTGTTGCCACCATATATTTTACTGCCAAGGTCCCTGAGCAAAAACAGTCAGAGTAACATACCACTCGCCACATCAGCTGTTTTGTAAAAGAGAGGAAGACTGAAACTTAAATGGCTATCATTTAGTGAATTCAGTTCTCACCATAGCTGTCAACCTCTTAGTACAAAACACCTGGACAAACCCAGTAATGAGGGAATACAGCCCTCAAACATATTCAGTGAATTCAGTTCTTGCCATAGCTGTCAACCTTAGCACAAAAACCTGGGCGAAGCCAATAATGGGGGAATACAGTCCCAAAAACAGGGACAAATTTAAAATATTCATCTTATAAACTTAGAAAATTGCTAAAAAAAAAGGTTGTGCTACTATGTATTCTGAAGAACATGAAGTTGGAAATTCAAATGCCAGTCAATTTTACTGCGGACAGAACAAAAACAATTTTCAGCAGAGGCGAGGGATTAAAACTGCAGACACGTCTTTGTAAAATGGCAGGGCAACAGAGCAAATCCACACAAACACAGGGAGGAGATGCAGACTCCACACAGAAGCCACCCCAACCAAGAATCAAACCAGAAAACCTATAGCTGTGAGGCAACAATACTACCACTGCACCATCAATTATGCAAGGAATTAAGCATTCAGAAACCTGAAGTCTGAAATTCAAATGCCTGTCAATTTTACTGCGGACAGAACAAAAACAATTTTCAGCAGAGGCGAGGGATTAATACTGCAGACACGTCTTTGTAAAATGGCAGGGCACCAGAGCAAATCCACACAAACACAGGGAGGAGATGCAGACTCCACACAGAAGCCACCCCAACCAAGAATCAAACCAGAAAACCTATAGCTGTGAGGCAACAATACTACCACTGCACCATCAATTATGCAAGGAATTAAACATTCAGAAACCTGAAGTCTGAAATTCAAATGCCTGTCAATTTTACTGCGGACAGAACAAAAACAATTTTCAGCAGAGGCGAGGATTAATACTGCAGACACGTCTTTGTAAAATGGCAGGGCACCAGAGCAAATCCACACAAACACAGGCAGGAGATGCAGACTCCACACAGAAGCCACCCCAACCAAGAATCAAACCAGAAAACCTATAGCTGTGAGGCAACAATACTACCACTGCACCATCAATTATACAAGGAATTAAACATTCAGAAACCTGAAGTCTGAAATTCAAATGCCTGTCAATTTTACTGCGGACAGAACAAAAACAATTTTCAGCAGAGGCGGGGATTAAAACTGCAGACACGTCTTTGTAAAATGGCAGGGCACCAGAGCAAATCCACACAAATACAGGGAGGAGATGCAGACAGAAGCCACCCCAACCAAGAATCAAACCAGAAAACCTATAGCTGTGAGGCAACAATACTATCACTGCACCATCAATTATGCAAGGAATTAAACATTCAGAAACCTGAAGTCTGAAATTCAAATGCCTGTCAATTTTACTGCAGACAGAACAAAAACAATTTTCAGCAGAGGCAGGGATTAAAACTGCAGACACATCTTTGTAAAATGGCAGGGCACCAGAGCAAATCCACACAAACACAGGCAGGAGATGCAGACTCCACACAGAAGCCACCCCAACCAAGAATCAAACCAGAAAACCTATAGCTGTGAGGCAACAATACTACCACCGCACCATGAGTTATGCAAGGAATTAAACATTCAGAAACCTGAAGTCTGAAATTCAAATGCCTGTCAATTTTACTGCGGACAGAACAAAACCAATTTTCAGCAGGGATTAAAACTGCAGACACGTCTTTGTAAAATGGCAGGGCACCAGAGCAAATCCACACAAACACATGGAGGAGATGCAGACTCCACACAGAAGCCACCCCAACCAAGAATCAAACCAGAAAACCTATAGCTGTGAGGCAACAATACTACCACTGCACCATCAAATATGCAAGGAATTAAACATTCAGAAACCCTTAAGTCTGAAATTCAAATGCCTGTCAATTTTATTTAACATTTTTTAATCAGGACAGTCTGACTTGGAACAAATAAACAATTTTCAGCAGAGGCCCAGGAAGAAATAATGCAGACATGTCTTTGTAACATGGGAGGACACAAAAGCAAACCCACACAAACACAAGGAGAAGATACAGACCCCACAAAGAAGGAACCCCAGCCAAGAATCAAACCCAAGAACCTGCAACTGTGCGGCAACAATGCTACTACTACACCATCAAATATCAAGCATTGCAGCATTTACAAACCACAGATATTATGAGGAACAGATCAGATCGAATATGAGGCAAAAATCTGAAATTTTTTTTACAAATGGTGGTGGGTAGGGAACTCAAGTCTTTAATACCTGCATACAGGGTACAGGGTTCAAGCCTGAGGTATTCCCTACCACACCACCATAAGCACACACACACACACACACACACACACACACACACACACACACACACACACTCCAGTAAAGCATAAGCACCATACACTCTCCAGTAAAGCATAAGCACCATACACAAACTCACTCCAGTAAAGCATAAGCACCATACACAAACTCACTCCCACAAATACCATACACACACAAATAAACATTGTAAATTAAAGTTAAAAAGCACCATACACTTACCTGAATATGTCCAGCTAATGTACATCCTTCCCGCGCAATACTGCAAGACCCGCGAGATCCCAAGGAAAGCCCGACAAGATCCTAATGCTCCTTCCCGAGTCCTGCTGCTGCTCTTGCAGTCCGGACGTGACCCATAATCCTGGCGAGTCTGTGCACTTTAAAAGTGCACAGACGTCTGCTTGTGTCCCCCTATGGGGACTGCCGGACTGCCTTGAGCATGCGCATAGACCGACAGTAGTCGGGACTACTCGCATCTTGCGAAGTCATAATTTTCAAAAAATAAATTTTTTTTTATTTTTCTTTCTATTTTTTATTTTGAGGGGGCTGCAGTCTGGCAGCCCGATGCCACGAGCCACCCCTGCTTGGTTTTGCTTGGGATAGCATGATCCATGCATTCTTACAGGTGCTCATAGAGTGCCTTTGTAAGGGATTCAGCAGCTTGGACAGTGTTGTCCATTAGCATGGGGGCTGTGAACCTTTCCACCTTGGTATTAAGTAATGTGAAGTTTGCTTCTGAAAAGTTTTTCACAGTGGTTTCCTTGATTGGGGGTGGGGGCGGAATGTGGATATCCAGAGTGATTAGTCTATGGTCTGATCTAACCAGTGAGGGTTTATCCTCCGGTGTAGAACACCGGTCACCCATGTTCGTGATGACCAGGTCCAATATGTTGTCACCTTTGTTGGGGGTGTTGACCAGTTGATCAGGGAGTTCAAGTTTATAAATTCTAGGAAGCATTGGGCAAGGGAGTTAGTACTTGAGTAGTTCTCCCAGTTAATGTTTGGATAATTGAAGTCATCCAATATTAGGCCGTTTGGTAGGACCTTCATATTTTCCAGTGTCTCCAGAAACATGGAATGGGGGTCCTGGGTCATGGGTGGGTGATCTGTAGCAAGCTACAATTTGATTTGCAGTTTTTCCCTTTGTTATTTGCACATGTATGATCTCTGAGGCATTGTGCTGTGCCACTAACCTGGAGGTGTGGGTATCCTTGTTGAATATGGATACACCTCCATCTTTTGTGTTTCGGTCCGGGTTCTGTGGCCGAAAAGTATGGTATGAGTTATAGCCTGGTAGTGCTGGGGTGCTCTCTGGAGCCTTAAACCAGGTTTTTGTTACTGCACAGGTATCTATGTTCTCCATACTAAGGAGTGCCTCGAGTGCATGCATTTTGAGATGTAGACTTCTGGCATTGAGTAGCATTACCCCCAGTTTTGGATTACTTGTGCTATTTACGGTGGCGGGTTTGTCTTTTGAGCCTTCCCTAAAAAAGTCACTATGGGGGCGGCAAAAGCCTTGGCCAGTATTCGAAAGCCTAAGGGTGACAGGTGCAAGCCATCTCTTGTGAAGCAACATGGCTTATCGAGCATGTCATGCCAGGTGGACAGATACTGGATTCCCTTTGAATGACACACGAAACTTAGCCAATTGTTGAAATTGATCTTTTTTTCTTTATACTGTGGCATCATTCTTGGTGAGGGCAGGATGCTACTCAGGGTCATGCCGGCCTGTGCCACGTGATCAGAGAGCTCTTCCATATCTCTTTTCATGTAGTCCAGGGAGGTACGTCTAAGGTCATTCACACCAACATGGACAATGACAGAGTCGTATTTGTTCTTGTTCTGGAGTGACCTGAGTGCTTGTGTTATGTGGTGGATCCTGGTGCCCGACAGGCAGCTAACTGTAACCTTCTCCTTGTCCAGCCTAGTTAGTGGGACATCAGTGTGTCTGACTATAGAGTTGCCTATTACTAGTGTGTTGGGTATGTTATTTTTCCTTAAGGGCTGTGATTGCATGGCACACTGATTATGTGAAGTATGTGTTTCATGGTTTGTGGTGGGGTGTGGAGGTTGCTTGGCTGTCTGCTTTGGAAGTCTCTGTTGCTTTTGCAGATTTTTATTTAGAGCCTCCGAGTATGTTTTTGTGTATTTATGTGTGTTATTTGCCGGTGTTGGTTTAGTAGGTCTATGTGGGATTGGTGGAAAGTTGCAAGTATTTTCCTTCTCCCCTTGACTGTCAGTTCCAGTCTTGGGTTGAGAGAGCTTTGCCTCCAGTTTGGCTGTATAATTGCATCTCTCTCTCCTATATTAGTGTTTGGTGGTAGGAGGAGAGGGTTGTCTGTGTACATGAGGCAGTTGTAACATTGCCTCAAAATGCCCAGATTCACCAGTTGGACTGGAGAGTACACCTGAAACTGCTCTTTGGACATGCCTGAATAGGTAAAGTGAGCTGTTTTACTGATTAGCTGGTAGGGACGAATAGAGAGCCTTGTTCTTCTGGACAGTATAGGGGGTTTAGTGCTAGGGTTAATTAGTGCTTGCTGAGTTTTGAACAAGTGCTGGGCTGTGAAATGAATGGTTTGAATGCTTAAGTTGAAAGTTTGTCTAGTTCCAAGGGAAAAATTGAAGAGCATACTTCGTGGAGCTGGGAATAGTTTAACCCTAGCTAACAGTCACTGCCCAGCATGCAAAACCACGCAAATGCAGTTTTTATAGCAGGGAAATGAAAGCGATAGAAATTAGCCCAAACTGGACAATAAACTACTAACTTCTGGGCTACAGCAAACAAGGCACACAAATTTCAGATAGAGACGGATCAAATAAGCAGGCACAATAAGCCTTTAATCAGAAATTCCCAGCTCAGAAGGGCAGAACTACCAACTACCCACTATTACTAGTGTTATAATACATAGTCTGCCTTCTCAGGATGTCTCTCTCAGCATTCTCCTACCTACTCATCCGCTTAATAGGCTTCAGAATAAATATTTATTTTCTTAATTAGCAGAGTTACATGAGGACATATTTAATGACCAAAGAAATAACTCTAGTAGTTCCTTACATATTCTAACAGTGGTTGGTTGATCTAAATGGAGGGTTGCAAGCGCCACAGGTCTGAAGGATATTTCTCCATAGGAATGATACTAAGCAGATGATCATGAGGACCAAAACATGCTTAGCCACATACACCTGTAAGAAGTTTGTGCCTCGTTTTTCAACCAATTTTTAGTGCTCACCTGCTAAATCTATTAGGGATGTATATGGCAATCCATGTATAAATTTGTGTCTATCCATCCACTTGCCGTGACTAGTCTTAAAGGTAGTCAGTGTAATATTTTGTTTAACCTCTAATATTAACTTATTCCATCAGCTGAGAATACATTGAGTTAGGAGCCATTCTCTGTAGTTTGTCTTGTTTATTTGTTGGTGTAGATTTTATTCCGTAATATGGGTGTTTATACAGTCAGTGGTTTGGCAAAAAAAAAGCAAGTCGTCAAATAGGACTGGGTCTTTCACAGCTCAAAAAACAAGACACAGGCTGTAGGATACTGGTATGAGAGTCGTGCAAATATTTTGGGTAGTTAAATTATTTAAAACCTTTAATTTTCGGGTTCCTATCAGCAGACTGAAGACACATGTTTCCGAATGTGTCTTGGTTGAACTGAAAACACTGAAACGGCAAAATACTGAAGTGGCATGTAAGCAAATTCTTTCCCTGGGAAAGAATTCACTTGGCCACTTTGGTAGTTTGACATTTTTGGCACTGTAGTGCGGTCTCGGAGTTGATATATTTAAGTAGGGGGGGTGTGGGGGGATGACATAAGGGTGTGTGGGTGGTGGCCCCCCACTTAATGTCATATTTTAAAGTGTTTTCTTTCTTTTTTGTTGGAACAGCGATTTTTTCCCTCGGTTTTGTAAGCTTTCGCTTACATGGGGTCGATTAATCACTGTTCGCTTACCCAAGCATAAGGTGATCTAATATAGACCCTAAATTTCTTGGTAAAGTATCATTGATGCCTTTCTAGTTGAGAAATGTTCTTCAATTTATACATGCCAAAGGGAGAACTGTATTTAATGATGCTTATGATAAAGGAAGAGTACAGTGACAGGATAACTTCTTTGTATCTTGAAAGTATTCCCTTGGAAATGTAACTGATCCAAATAAAAGGATTTCCTTACTCTGGTGGAAACATCATGGCTGAATGAGAAACAATTGTTCAGATAATTGCCCATGTCTCTCTAATTTATTTTATTTTACATTTGTTAACCTGGTAATGTCCGACTGGGCAAGTAGTCCATTTTCAGTGGAGACCCAGGGAGAAAAGCTCCAGTGCAGTAACAAGTTAGTTAACAAGTACAAGCAGTTATGAACACAGGTATTAACAAGAAAAACTGGAATTTAACAAAGTAACTTAAGAAACAAACAGTCATGAAAAACATAAGTATAGTGTAATAAAGATATTGATAACAGGAAAAAAAACAACAATCTATTAGAAAAGTACATCCGTTCTAACGAAAAAAAGTGCTAGATGCTTAAAGTGCTGAAGAGAGGCACATTGGAAGAGAGTTGTGAAGAAACAGGAGAAAGAAAATTAGCCAGGAGAAATACAGGGCCAGAGCCTGTTGCTACTGAGGTATTCTTTTAAACTGTTTTTAAATGAAGAAATGCTGGGATTGTTTTGGATGTGCTCGGGAAGAGCATTCCAGTCCTTAGCTATTTTATTGGAATAGAGGGAGTCACCATGATAGTTGTGAGAATGGGTACCTTTCAGCATTCATCTGTCAGAAGATCTAAGGGACCTGCAGTTAAAGTTAAGTTGGAAAAGGCTTGAAATAGCAGGGCAGGTATCGGGGTTGTGTAGGACTTTGTGGGCAAGGGTAAGTTGGTTTAGTGTTAACAGGTTGGGAAGTTCCAGCCAGCTGAGTTGAAGAATGGAGAAATGGTGAGTTTTATGAGGATGATTGGCAGCAAACTTAGCTGTTTTATTATAGCAGGACTCTAGGTTATTAAGTTCAGCCTTGCTTAGGTTGATGAAAATAAGTGAACAGTAGAGGACAGTAGATGGTGAGATCTAGCTGTGGCTAGTCTGGTTTGGTGTGTAAGATATGGTTTGGCCTCTTAGAATGCGCCAAGTTTAGTATGGACTTTTTTTGATTATTTGGGAGATATGTTTATCAAATTTTAATCTGTCATCTAGTATAACCCTAGGAGCTTGGTCTGATTTGTGAGTTCAATTTTTGTTCCACTAGAGTAAATGGAGAGAGGTAGTGAGCTGACCTTGGAAGCTGTGTTTGTGAAAATCATTAATTTAATCTTGTTTGGGTTTAGGATGAGTTGATGGTTGGATAGGTAATTTTCAATGCCCTGGAAAGATTTCTGCATTTTGTGTTGAAGTTCTTGGGGGGGTGGGGGGGCTGAGCAGATTGGAGAGGAATCGTCTGCATATTGGATGATAGTGGCAAGTTGGGTGGCAGAATTTAGGTTGTTGGTAAAACGGACAAAAAGGAAGGACTGAGTATGTATCCTTGGGGTACACCAGTGGATACTGGTAGTAGTGGGGAGAGTTCGTTCTCCCATTTTTTTGCCTGTTGGCAGTTTGACAGCTGGGAAACCATTTAAGGGAAGATGAATTGAAATTGTAAGTAGTAAGTTTATTGAATAGTAGTTAGTGGAATAAAGTGCCAAAGGCTTTAGACATATCCAGGAAAATTGCTGAGACTAGTTGTCCTTCATTTTTGAGGTAGTCTAATATCAGTAAAGTCTATTAGTGACTTATGTTTAGGTCTGAAGGCATGCTGAGAGTTGGATAGCAGGTTGTTAGTGGTGAGGTGAGGAGTTGTTGGTGTACACATTTTCTAGGATGTTGGATATGGGAGAGAGGATGGCAATGGGTCAGTATTTGATATTTCTCTAAAGGGGCCACCCTTGTGAAGGGGGATGATGTGAGAAATTTTCCAGAGGTGAGGAACAGACTGTTGAGAGACAGAGCAATTGATTAGGATGGATGTGGGTAGACAATGGATGAAGAAGTCTTTAGGAATTTTTTGGGGTATTTGCTCGTCAGCAAGACAGCAGGGTTTTAGTTTACTAAGTATTTTTTATGTAATTAGTTTGAATGAGTTTAAAGGAGAAATAATTTCTCAGTGGTAGGGCAGGGGACTGTGACAGTTTGGCTTTGTTTGCTGTCTAGAAGGGAGGAGATAGTTGATAAAATGATAGTTGAACTGGGAGGATTAAAGGCTCAAAGGTGTTGGAAGTGGGAGCAGGGGTGGAAGTTTTTTCCAGGGTTAAGGACGTAGTTGATATTCTGCCAGAACTTTTGTGGGTTGTGCAGGTGCTTTTGTTGGCAGGTTTGAAAGTACTTTTTTTATGCTTGTTGATTTTTTTCATAGCTTAATTTCTTAATTGCTGATATAAGCTGACATCAGTTTTGTCTTTGGTGGTTTGATTAATTATAAGTTGAGTCATTAGAAAGCCAAAGTAATTTTTTGGATTTAGAGTGTATTTTCCTGATGGGGACTAGATTATTTAAGACGTCAAGGTATTTGCTGTTGAAGTATTCCACTGCAAGGTCTAGTTGTAGGTGTTTTAATGGAGACCAATCATAACATTGAAGCAGTAAATTAAATATATAAGGGGAGAAGTTTTTCTTGCTACAGGTATATTTGAGGGATATGTAGGTTTGGCTTTCAATTTTTTCTTAATAGATGTGCAGGGACATGGTCACTTAGAATGATTGGTAAGCAGCTAGCTTGGTACCTCAGGTTTGGATTGTTGGTTAATATCCAGTCAAGTAATGACTGCTTTTTGGAATGTTTGTCGATGCGATTGGGACAAGTTATAGTTTGGGTGAAAATGTATAGGTTAATAAAGTTGCTAGGGCAGTTAGAGGAGCAGGAGAGCCAGTAGAGGGTAAAGTCACCTAGGATGATAGTTTATGGTTGAAGGAGGAAGCAGACCAAGAGAGGAGGGTTTCTATGCTGGTAAGGTAGTTACCGGGGGCAGGTATGTGGCCGTGTTATTAATGGCTTTGTGAGGATTCATTTGTAGGCGAGTGATTACAGCTGGGGATGTCTGGGGAAGTACAAGTTAGTTCTTCCACTTTGAGAGTCTGTAAACATAAGTGCTACACCACCACCTCATTTGTTTAGTCTATCTTGTCTAATAATGTATCCATTTGATGTAATTTCTGAGTCTTTGATGTGGGGCTTTAACCAGGTTTCTGTTATGACAGATATGTCTGGAGAGTAGGCAGCCAAGGTAGTATGGGATTCAGTCATTTCATTGACAAAGCTTATGAGACTGAAATTGGTGATTAGACGATCAGAGTTAGAGGTTGTAGGTAGTGAATTATATAAAGTTGTTCCAGTGAAGTTTTGGTTAGTTGAAGTAGAAATGAGGTCTGGAGGTTGTTGTTAATTAGGAGGGGTGTTGTTGGGGCCTGGGTTGGGATGGATATCTGCCTAAAGTTTAATATCTGTTGAGTGCAGTACTAGGTTTTTAAGTTTAGTCATTAGTCTGTTATACCTATTAGTGGAGAGATGAGGGTTGGTGGAGTAAATATGTTTAAAAAGGAAGAGAAGGGTGTTGTAGTATAGTTGAGGGCTATACTATTTAAAGGAAGTTGAGGAGTGATGTGTGTGAGTGATGGGGAGTGATAGTGATTAATTTTATGATTACGCAAGTCAGTGGCATTATAGGCTAGGTAGGGAAAGCATAAATGTGTTGTGTAGTAATGTGATGAGTGGCAGAGCACCATAGTGGAAAAGAGCAGAGAGGATAATAGGGGAGGGGAGCTGTGGTGTAGTGATGGTTATAGAGTTCTGAGAATAGTGTTGATTGGATAGAGTGAAATACAAGACTTTTGTGGTGGAAGGGGTGTGGTAGTGTGTGGGGAGAATGATGATTGGTGAGTTTGGTAAGGGGTGTGGTTAAAAGTAGTGAAAGAAGGGATGGGTGGGAAATGGGGATAGTGAGCCCGAGTGGAGCCAGCCAGCCCTTTGCCTGAACAGCTGTGCAAAGAAAACAACCTGCAGGTTTAAACTTTTGAGTTTTGTAGGAGTTTTAATTCAAGTCTACAAGTTTAAGATATGTTGGTTAACTATTTCTGTGGCAATGGGACTGTACTCTTTTGCAGAGTTATAGGCAAGATGAGCAAACTTAAAGGGACAGTAGTTGGAGTAAGGTGAGAGAATGACAGAGGGAGAAAAAGAAACATTGGTTCTGGTGATGTGCAGCTGATACTGTGATGGGATTTACAGCAGATAATTCTTTTATTTTTAGCTCAAACCCAAAAACATAAGTGGAGGCCAGTGTTTTTTACTTAATCAAAGGGCAGTACAAGCTGGTAATATGCAGTGTCAGGGTGCTTGTATGCGAGTCTCCATGCAGGTGGTGAGTTCTAATTGTATTCAGTTGTATTTGGAAGGCAGATGTCTTAAACCCTCAAATGTAAAAGATAAGACAGAGTAGAGAATAAATACTAGTTAGATTGCAACTTGACTACTGAAAATGAGAGCACTGCAACAGAGGAGACATGGGAGAGAGTAGGTAGTCAGGTATGGAAATGCAAAAAGGTTGGTTTAGAGGTGGAAGAATGGAGCAAAACCTAAATGAAGTTGTAACATAAAAATAGTTTTAACACACAGCATGGCAGAACTAGAAGCCAACTTCATCTGAATATTTATTCTGATGAAGTTTCCATTTGTGAAACAAAAGCACTTAATCTGTATTAAAAATAATTGTCAGTTATTATTGTTGTGGGTCATAGTACTTTGATACTGGGTTGTATCCTTCATTGGCTTCTACATCTGCCATGCTGTGTTAAAATGATTTTTGTGGACTTTACTCAAATTTTTCACCAGGTTACTGGTTGTTTTGAAGTTGTAGCATACAGTCCAAGAATGGAAAACTCTAGAAAAGGAGAAGGTAAGTATAAAAGCTTTAAATATATAATATGATAATGTTGCTATGTATTCAGTTAGCTAAACAGCAAAAACTATAGTCACAGACATACAATGCATGTAACATCAGAAATTAGTTAAAAATATGCTGAACTGCTTTCTACTCTGAGCGTAAATGTAAGGTAAATGTAACAAAAATAGATTTATAGTACTGCTTTACTACTAGAATAGCTATGCATAGAGTCATATCAATTGCAGAACATGAAATACAAAACACCACAGTTATTAGTATAGCTGTAATCCTTACTGAGTGTAACTAGCAGTATTAGCATTAATGCTTTGTATAGATCTCAGAGGGCCTTGCTGTGTTATAACAGACTTGCTAAGAGAAAAATGCCTAGCTTATCCAGGTCTATTCACAAGCATAGAAATTGAACCAATGGCATAAAAAATGTAAAAATACATACAATGCTGAATGCCTAACTCTCTCGGGTTTAGGAACAGGCATGCAATATTTCAAACATATCCCAAAACCAATGTATAACAGATAGAACAGGTAAGTTTCAGTTTCTGTGAATCTGGTCATACAGTTTTAGTCACTAATGCATTAACAATAGGAATTTTGGCAGGGCTAAACCACATAGACAAATCGCTACAGCAGAAGTAGTCAGTTTAATAGGCCTGTACAAGCATGTGACCATAGCCTAACACCATTTGTTGACCAGGCTGGTCCAACTGGATATTGAGTCAATTTTCAGTGGAGGCCCAGGTAGAAAAACTCCAAAATACATTCATTGATAAACAGAATTTACAGAAATTACACTTCAGTTAATGAGCATATACAGTAGCAAGTTCTTTCAGGTGCGATACGACTTAAAATATGTACTAACAGTCAATTTACTTGTGGACTAAAAATTAGTAGACAGAAAATGTGGAAGTACTAGAACTAGATGGAAATGTTAGTCTGGGTTTATGAAGGGGCAAAGCCAGCGGCTTCTAAGGAAAGTTTTGAGCTGGGTTTTAAAGCAGTGAGGAGAGGAGATGGAAGAGAGATTGTCAGGAAGAGAGTTCCAGGATTTTCCAACAGTGTTAGAGAACAAGGAGTTACCTGCCAAGTTGTTGGCTTTACAAGTTGCTATGAGAAGCTTGTTAGAAGGACGTAGGCTTTTGAAGTTGCAGTAAGGAGTTATAAGGGAAGTGAGTATAGGGGTATTAGTGGTTTTGTACATGATTTTTTTATGCTAAGGAGAGTTGATGAAACAAGTTCAGATTTTGCAATTCAAGCCATCCTAATTCCTTTAAGTTTTTGCAATGGTGAATTCTGAAAATAGAACCAGAGGGAAATCTGGCAATACTATTATATGTAGCAGACAGTTTCTTGAGGTTAGATTTGGAGAGGTTAGTATAAATAGGTGTGGCATAAAGGAGGGTTGAAACCAGATGGAAGTGGGCAATGGATGTTCTGGCCAGTGGAGTAAGGAATAGTTTGATTCTATAAAGGGAGTCTAGTTTTCTGTTGACTTGTTTTATAGTGTTATTTATGTGAGAATCAAAGGATAGGTTGTTATCTATTTCAACTCCCAGGAGCCTAGTGGAGGGGTCCAGAGATATACTGGTGCCACTATTAGACAGGACTGAGAAGTTGAGAGGAGGGGACTTGCGGGTGCGGGAGAAAAGGAACAATTTGTTTTTTTTAAGGTTTAAGATTAGACATCGTTTAAGGAACCATGTTTCAGTGGTTTGGAAAGTCTGCTGGATGATAGAGTGTAGTTCAGAGGCAGAAGAGGCAGAACAGATCAGAGTAGAATTGTCAGCGCATTGTATACAGGTAGCTAAGGGAATACTAGTTTGCAGATCATTAATAAAATTAGAAAACAGAAGGGGGCCAAGAATAAAGCCTTGATTAACTCCTAGGGAAATGGGGAGGTGGTTGGATAAGTTATTATGGCAGAGTACTGCCTGTTGTCTATTATGAAGGTAGGAGTGGAACCAATTTATGGCACTAGAGTCTAAGGCTAATGTCTTCAGTGAATTTATTAGAATCTGGTGATTGACCATATTGAAGGATTTGGATAAATCGATGAAGAGTGCAGAGGTGAGGATATTATTGTTCTGATTTTTGTTGATGCAGTCAGTAAAGGAAAGGAGGGCAGAAGTGGTGCTATGGAAAGGTCTGAAACCATGCTGACAGTTGGATAGGAGGTTGTTATTTAACAGGTGGTTAAGTAGCTGTTTTTGGATACATTTCCATGATTTTAGCAAGGGGGGAAAGAAGGGCTATGGGCCGGTAGTTAGAAAGCTCTATTGAATTACCACCTTTATGATTTTCCAGATTGAGGGAATATAGCTTTCGATAATGGTTCTGTTAATCAGAATGGAAATAGGATAGGCCAATGGTTTGGCTGCAATTTGTAGATATTGGGGAGGTAGGTCAGCAGATGGGGTGGAGGGTTTAAGTTTGTGGAGAAGAGCAGATGAGGGATGTGGGTACTGGTTGCAGTTGTAATGGGGGAATAGAAGTGGAAGGGGAGGTGGGCTGAGAAGATATATCGGGGATAGTTGTTTAGATAGAGACTGGACAGTTTCAGTGAAGAATGTATTAAAGGCATCAGCTGTTTGTTTTGGGTTGTTTTGGGAAGAGTTTAAGGGGTATGGGGTGTCAGAGTAGCCAGGTTTTAAGAGTCTATTAATCCCTGCCCAAAACTTTTGTGGCTTTAGCTGGTTAGTTTGTTGTAAGTGGCAGTAGTAATTTCTTTTGTCTAGAAGTACGGCTTTTTTTGTAATGTTTCTTATTTATCTAAATTTAAGATGGTTGCTGGGCTCTTTGGTGCTATGGTATTTGGTCCAAAGCTTATTTTTCATAATTAGTTTATGCCGTGTGTCTTTTGAGAGCCTAGGGGCTTGTTTTGAGCAAAATCTAACACATCTTATAGGGGCAGGAGAGTCTAGTAGAGATAGGAATTTCGAGTTGAAGTATGCAACAGTGTCATCTAGAGGCAGAAGTTTGAGGAGACCAATTTGTAGTTTTTAGTTCAGCAAGGAAGGATTCAGGGTTAAAGTTTCTATTTGTTCTGATTTGTTTATATTTAGTAAGGAGAGGGGTAGGGCTTTTATGTCTTATTAAATAGGTGAGGGCATGGTCACTTAAGTCGTCAGGTAGAGTTCCTACTATGTCATTTTGGTCATGACTGTTTATCAGAATCCAATCCAATATACATTCTTTGTTGTTAGATTTGTTTGTTCTCGTAGGGGTGTTAATGGTTTGTGAGAAGCCATGGAGATTTAGAAGGGAGGGTGGGACTCCTGAGGAGCAGGTTTTCCAGTCTATATTGACATCACCTAGTAGTATGGTTTCTTGTGGGTATTTAATAGAGAGCCAATTAAGAATGTCTTCTAGGGTATTAATATTATTTCCAGGAGGAAGGTAGGTGCAAATAATATAAATGGATTTGTGGGTATTAAGGTGTAGTTTAGAGATAAGGATTTCAGAGTTGCTAACAGAGGGAGATTTTTCATGGATAGCAGTAATTTGCATGCCTATTTTATACAGAATTGCTATACTACCACCTTTTTTGGATTTACGGTCTAGTCTTAAAATGTTGTAACCTGGGGGAGTAATTTCACAGTCTAGCATTGTTGGTTTGAGCCAAGTTTCAGTTAAGCAAATGATGTCAAATGAGTGAATATCAAGCAGAGCATGGAGCTGAGCAATTTTATTATTAATACTGCGGATGTTTAGATGAGCTATAGAGAGAGATTTTGGGGGTTTGCAAGGAAAGGTAGAGCAAGAGGGTGGAGAGAGTAGAGGATGTATAGTAGGAGTGTTGTTTGGGCCAGGGTTGGGATGAATGTCACCTGCTATGAGGGAGAGAAGTAGTCTCCTTTTGGTGTCAGAGGGTTTGGAAGAGATGTATGATTTTTTTATATGACTGGTTTTTATAGGTAATATGCAACGTTCTATGAAATCTTGGTAGAAGGTAGCTAGGATAAGAAATGTAGTTTGAAAATGGTTGGAATGTGGTTTGGGAAGGTTGGCTAGTGTATTGGGTTAAAGAGTGTGTATCTTTGAAGCCAAGTTGTTCATATGATGTTAGAAAGTAAGATAGCATGAGGAAAGGAAGAAGTGAAAAAAGGATTATATGATTTAATTTATTAGAGCTTACTAGTGAAGGCATGGTGATAGGGATGTTCCTGAAGGTAGTTAAAAAGATGGAAAAGAAATGGTGGAGAGGAAGAGAGGACGTGAATAAATAGAGTATGTGTTCTAGTAGACAAGGATAGGTATTAGATGGGTAAGAGGGTGGAGAACTATGTGATAGGAGAGCTGAAAAGGGGGAGTGGTTAGAGAAGTATAAGTTTAGTATCCCTGGGGGTGGTCGGGAATTAGGGGTAGAGAGGGGAGCGGAGTGAGCCCGCAGAGCGAACAGAGCAGGTTAGAGCAAGTAAAGGATGAGAATCTAAGAGACAATCAGTAAGCTACTGATTTTAGAGGAGCTCTTAGACAGTTCCAGGAGAGTGGGTTGTACTTCTACATGAATTTGTTTACAGGGGATAGAGGTGAGGAGAAAGGGTGATATGAGGGTAGGTACAAGATCAGTCAGATGTAGGACAGGGAGAGTAGAAAAAGAGACAGAAGTAAGCAGTAGTGAGGGGTTGAAAACTGGAGTAGGGGAAGATAAGACAAGCAAGTAAAGGGCACCACCTAGTGGACAAGGTTAGAAATTTGAATTGGCAGGGAAGGTACAAATGTAAGAAATAGGTAAGGTAGTGTTTAGTAACAATGGAGTAGAGTGGTTTATTTATAGGGGAGGGCAGAGCCTGGCTGCTGGATGCCTAGCTTGGGAGAGGGCTTTGTATATATAAACCAAAACAAGTGATAAAACAGTTCATTACACTGAGGGTGGAAATGCATGTACTTCCTTGAGTCCTTTTGAAAGAGGGACTTGGAGAGTTGGACAGGATCATCCCCGGCAAGCAGCTCAGATAGTTGGGTTTATTAGAAGGGGTCTCTTTTGACCAGGCAGGTAGGTTCTCAGTCATAAATGAAGGAAGGAGGTTGAGAGCTATGTGGGGTGGAGAGAGAGACAAAATAAAATTACAATTTAGTGACAGTCCAGTAAGGTGTCAGTGTAGAGCTTAATACAGTTAGGTAAGAGAGTAAGAGTAAGCCAAAGATGAATTGCACTTAGCACAAGCACTTACACAAAGTTATATTATATATCATAAAGCTACTGTAGCTAAGGCTAAACATGGATGCAGGTTCTGGTTAAATGTTGGTAGCATAAGCTAGGTAGAAACATAAACAATTATACACGCAGAGACAGGTAAGGAACCTTACAAATCTTTACAATACATTGCAATTGGCAAGTACAAAACATTCTCAGTGTGCTGTTCTAAAGAATGCTAGGCAGGAGTATCTAGACTACTGCAGTTGATAACAGAATCAGTTAAATACAAGAGAGGCAAGCAATTAACATATAGATATAAGCCAGAAACAATGACAAGTAACAGCTATCACAGTGCATTCTCAAGGTGCATTTCTAAGGAATGCTAGGCAGGAGTTAACTAGAAAAAGCAGATATGTAGCAGATAGCCGTCTAATGCATGTAAAGCAACCTTTAACAAATAAAAATATATATGTGCTTGAAGCAATCACTGAAAACAGCTATCACACCAACAAATTACTTTCCAATGCTAAAAGGAAGAGAACTAATTGATTAACCCTGAGCAACGGGTGATACCCATATAACGCTCCTTAGTATGTTTTACATAGGGATAAACCACTCTGTCATAGTCGCAGGGTACTGATTGACAAAAACAGTTTGGCCCTAGCCAGTAACAGTTAGAGTGGGGGCTTTCTGGCCTGTCTATGCTCGGAGTAAAAACCTCCTCAAATATGCGGTAGTGAAAGCACTTCAGGTAAATTGTACTGTCTGAGCTCGGCAACTGCCTTCCTCCTAAAATGCGCTGAGTGTAAGCACTTAGGAGTACAACACAGTCTTTCTGTTTGTGTGTCCTATACTTCTTATTTACCCATTATTGCATTATCTATACTCTGAGACCAGAGTCCTCATGTACGTGCTATGTTTAAGCACTTAGGCTTTCTGCATCTTCAATATTCTATGACTTATTTCCTTCTATATGCACTACATGTACGCATATTAAAGGATTAAGGGTAATTAGCACATAAACAGAAGCTCGTCTGTATGAGGAAGGGCAACTCAGGTAGAGTCCAATTGAACAAGTTAAGCAGGTGCTGTCGAGAGTTCTTCGTTGTAGTGGACAGCAAAAGCACTTGACCACATGCCGACCAGCACCTTAAAACACTATGTGCTTCTTATGAGGACGAAAATACATAAAGGTGCCAACTTATTGGATTCCGAGCACACGCTGAAATAATGGTGAGCTCTTTGGATGCTATCCCTGATGGAATACTAAACATGTTTAATAGCTAGATCTGAACGAGCATTGCGAGCCGAAGAGCACTCGCTGCACGTTTTACCAGATACGAAACTAGCATATAAAAGCAGCTAAACAAGTCTAAGTACCTGGTATAAATCTAAAATAAGGGTAAACATAAGAGATAAGAGACTTAGGGACACAGGTGGACAGTGGTCTCACCTTCGATAACCACATCGCCACAACAGTCAGGAAATCCTTCTATGTGGAACACCTCATCACGAAGGGCTTTTCATCCAGAAAAAAGGAGGTCATTGTCCCACTGTACTCATCCCTCATTAGACCCATTATAGAATACAACACCCCATTTGGTATGTACCTCTCAAGACATCTGCAACAACTGGAAAGGCCTCAGAAATACCTCACTAAAAGAATCACAGGCCTAAAGCAGATGCCCTACGCTGACCGCCTTAAAAACTCCAGCTATACTCTGTTGCATATCGTCTACTCAGAGGCGATCTCTGCTTAACATACAAGGCCATGTCAAACCCAGAGCTGTTGGACATGCTACACTTAAAGAAATCCCAATCCCTCAGAGCTACATGCTCCAGGGATCTAAACCTTGTCATCACAATAAACAAAACATGCTGGAGGGATAGGTTCCTGACCCAGAGACTCCCCAGACTCTGGAATAGATTGCCCATACATGTCAAGCAGAGTACCTCTTTGGACCTCTTCAAGAGGAACCTTGACGATTGGATGGGAGAAAGGAAATTCACCCCAGGGATCACGTCAGTCGCCCTGCTAGACAGGGGTCCAGGAAAGTAAATAATGTGGGAAGAAATAGCCAGGGAATTGTTATGGCTAGGCTTGTATAGGCCCTAGGGCTGATAGCCTAGTACCAACCTATGAACCTATGAACCTATAGGCCATTAGCTGTACTAAGCCATTGTCATTTGTAAGATATTTGCAGTGAAAGACCAAATATTCATAAAATTTAAGGATACAGGTAAAGGATGATGATTAAGTTACAGCTGTGGCAGAGTTTGCATTCTGTACAATTGACCTCATTGATCGGCCAAGCACATCACCGGAACATTAGCTAGTGTACAGAGTGGGAGAAAGAGTGAAAAAGAATGGCAAGGGATGCCAAGAGTATAATTTGAAGTGTACAATGCATTATGAGAGTGTTTCACTATAGAAGTGTACCATTATAACAGCTGAGGTGGGAGCAGAATTTTTGCCAAATGCTGACGTGCTTAATTTTTTTTCCATTAAACTGGGGACTTTTCATTACACAAATGGGTGGAAGTATATTCCAACTATTGCTGAAGTCATTTAGCATGAGTAGATAAATATATAGCTGTGCCCAGCTTGCAGTTATAAACAAACTTAGTCAACCATAATTTGAATACAAAAGCACTGTAACTATGATGTGTCAATATCCTATCCTTGTGGGACTTGAACCCACAACTTCATTGCCTGTAACCTCAACGACATTGTATTTGCATGGCAAACAGCAGCAGTCTGCTGTGTATGCTATTTAATTCTTGGGTATTTTGGTTGTTATTTAGCTCCTGAATGGTAATAAGGTAATTTCCATTACCTCTGGCGGACATTGATAGGCATCTGTAGCTAGTAATGAAGCACTAATAGGATTTGTTAATGGTGATAAGAATTTTCAGGAGTTTCAAGTTTCATTTATGGATAATTTGACATAAGGTGATAGTATTTCTGACAAATGCAGAAACCCTGCCACAATTAACTAAGGGCCTGAAGGAATGATAAGCATTACTTCCTAGTATTGAGAGAGTATTGTTACTACACTGAAACCATGACTCTGTAATTGCACAGGTGTCAATGTGGATGCATTGCTGGAGGCCTCAATTTTAGGCATCATTCTGTTTATACTCCACATTGAGTAGTTCCACTGTGATGTATGAATTTGTAATATAGGAATGCCCAGAAAGGGGACTCTGCCTAAATAAAAAGGTACCTTGAGAACGGTAAAGGCTTTAGCTAGCATGCAGAAGCCCTGATATGAGAAATGCAAACCATCCCTGAAGAAACAGGAAGCCTTAACTTCCATCACATCCCAGGCCAGCACATGCTGGATCCCCTTAGAATGACTCCAGCTACTTATCCAATTGTTAAATCTAATTATCTTGGCCCAGTATCCATGCATTATTCATGGTGAAGGCAAGATACTATCAAGACTAGTGACTTAATTGCATCATCTATCACATACATAATAAGTTCCGCTATATCCCTCTGGGTTCAGTCCCTCATGTCATTCATGCCCACGAGGGTCACCTCTATGTCATGCTGTATTTCAGATGATGAGATATACTGACATAATTAACTTAATGCCTTTCAAGTCAAAAAGGTGCATTATGTTTTCATTATGATTTCCAGCAATGCATTAACTGAAATCTGTGCATGAACTTTGCAGCAGACAAGCTGAATGGTAATACACAATTCTGTAATTAATTATGCTTTTTATTCTGTCCCTGTTTATATACACAACATTTTTTTCTGTAAAACACATGGTCTACTGAAATGTTGTCATTATATGTAAAGCTGTAACCAAAGTTTTGCTACCTGTAGGATGCTTATTTCTTCATCTTAAAATGAGTCTGTCACATGTATAAAATATTCACAATAAAGCAATCACATTATATACACTTAATTTACATGCTAATTTTGTATGAAATGCAGAACATTGATATATGCTGAAGCAGTTTCATGAATGGTTCCAAATCAACCCTTTTTATTCTTTCAATACAGGGAAAGAATGTAATTTTCAGTCTCATCAGACTAAAAGAAACAAATACTGCATCATCTTGTAAGTCCAAGAATAATAAACATCTGTACTTGCAGTATTCAGCTACCATAAACTAATGCACAGATGTCGAATATGAGACGTTACTAATAGATGAAGCAGTCCAGCCAATGGTGCCAGCTTTTCTTTTGTTATACTTGATTAAATTTCCTTATAGCACAAATGTTTACAGTTATAGCAACCCAGAAAATGTGTCAACTGTCTCCTTCATGTTTTGCAAGATATGAATTCCTCATATAGCCCTTTGGTTATATTCACTCTGTACTGTTTTCATCATTTTAAACCCACACATGTAAGCAAACCTTTATTTTATTGTTTAAATGATAGAAAGGCCCTTGGACTTGACACTGAAAAGTGATTGCAAGGACTGCATTTTGAGAGAACCATTTCCATCAAAAATACATGCATCACTCACCAGATCTCAACATTGTCAATGTATGTCATTGCATGTGTGCACGCACAGCTATATGGAAAACATTCATTTGCTTGAAAAGTCACTTCTGTGAACTCTGTCCTCTTTCTTCACATTGATATAACCTTGGAGTTTGTGAATGGGTCTGTAGTGATATGGAATTAAGGGAATTTTTCCCTGTTCTATAAAACATTTCTGAAAACTCTCTCAGTGAAGTAAGTTTTCCACTTTGATACAGAGTGATGAAACAGAGTAATGCCTGCGGGAATACTTTGCAGCATATATGTTGCATATTACAAAGGAATTATACTTAAAGAGAATATGATTTCCCACAATGGTTCATTTGTATAAGTTTTTGAGGCAGGGGCAAAGCAGCTTTTCCTCCATAAACACGCTATGTGCATCTGACCGAGCCATTAGAAGTTTTCTGAAGTATAAGTTACTTCAACTAGAAAGTTTTCCATAAATTAAATATGCAATAAAGTTCAAGAAAATGTCTTTGGTACTTGTACGTCTTATAGTTTTACCTTTACAGAGTTTTGAGTAGCTTCTTTACTTGTTAATTCACAAAAGCAAATTAGAGCAGAGGCAGGGTTAGCATTACCATACATAATGATGGAGAGGGGGGCTTGGCGTTAGTGTTAGCATATATAATGATGGAAATGGGGGGCTTGGCTTTAGTGTTAGCATACATAATGATGGAGATGGGGGGCTTGGCGTTAGTGTTAGCATACATAATGTTGGAGATGGGGGGCTTGGCGTTAGTGTTAGCATACATAATGATGGAGATAGGGGGCTTGTCGTTAGTGTTAGCATACATAATGATGGAGATGGGGGGCTTGGCATCAGTGTTAGCATACATAATGATGGAGATGGGGGGCTTGGCATTAGTGTTAGCATACAAAATGGAGATGGGGGGCTTGGCTTTAGTGTTAGCATACATAATGATGGAGCTGCGGGGCTTGGCGTTAGTGTTAGCATACATAATGATGGAGATGGGGGGGCTTGGCTTTAGTGTTAGCATACATAATGATGGAGATGGAGGGCTTGGCGTTAGTGTTAGCATACATAATGATGGAGATGTGGGGCTTGGCTTTAGTGTTGGCATACATAATGATGGAGATGGGGGCTTGGCATTAGTGTTAGCATACATAATGATGGAGATGTGGGGCTTGGCTTTAGTGTTAGCATACATAATGATGGAGATGGGGGGCTTGGCGTTAGTGTTAGCATACATAATGATGGAGATGGGGGGCTTGGCGTTAGTGTTAGCATACATAATGATGGAGATGGGGGGCTTGGCGTTAGTGTTAGCATACATAATGATGGAGATGGGGGGCTTGGCTTTAGTGTTAGCATACATAATGATGGAGATGGGGGGCTTGGCTTTAGTGTTAGCATACATAATAATGGAGATCGGGGGCTTGGCGTTAGTGTTAGCATACATAATGATGGAGATGGGGGGGCTTGGTGTCAGTGTTAGCATACATAATGATGGAGATGGGGGGCTTGGTGTCAGTGTTAGCATACATAATGATGGAGATGGGGAGGCTTGGTGGAAGTGTTAGCATACATAATGATGGAGATGGGGGGCTTGGCGTCAGTGTTAGCATACATAATGATGGAGATGGGGGGCTTGGCATCAGTGTTAGCATACATAATGATGGAGATGGGGAGGCTTGGCGGTAGTGTTAGCATACATAATGATGGAGATTGGGGGCTTGGCGCCAGTGTTAGCATACATAATGATGGAGATGGGGGGCTTGGCATCAGCATACATAATGATGGAGATGGGGGGCTTGGCATCAGTGTTAGCATACATAATGATGGAGATGGGGGGCTTGGCTTTAGTGTTAGCATACATAATGATGGAGATGAGGGGCTTGGTGTTAGTGTTAGCATACATAATGATGGAGATGGGGGGCTTGGCGTTAGTGTTAGCATACATAATGATGGAGATGGGGGGCTTGGCGTTAGTGTTAGCATACATAATGATGGAGATGGGGGGCTTGGTGTTAGTGTTAGCATACATAATGATGGAGATGGGGGGCTTGGCGTCAGTGTTAGCATACATAATGATGGAGATGGGGGCATGGCATCAGTGTTAGCATACATAATGATGGAGATGGGGGGCATGGTGTCAGTGTTAGCATACATAATGATGGAGATGGGGGGCATGGCGTCAGTATTAGCATACATAATGATGGAGATGGGGGGCTTGGTGTCAGTGTTAGCATACATAATGATGGAGATGGGGGGCTTGGCGTCAGTGTTAGCATACATAATGATGGAGATAGAAGGCTTGGTGTTAGTGTTAGCATACATAATGATGGAGATGGGGGGCTTGGCGTTAGTGTTAGCATACATAATGATGGAGATGGGGGCTTGAATTAGTGTTGGCATACATAATGATGGAGATGGGGGCTTGAATTAGTGTTGGCATACATAATGATGGAGATGGGGGGCTTGGCATTAGTGTTAGCATACATAATGATGGAGATGGGGGGCTTGGCATCCATGTTTGCATAGATAATGATGGAGATCGGGGGCTTGGCGTCAGTGTTAGCATACATAATGATGGAGATGGGGGGGCTTGGCTTTAGTGTTGGCATACATAATGATGGAGATGTGGGGCTTGGCGTTAGTGTTAGCATACATAATGATGGAGATGGGGGGCTTGGCGGCCTAGACCACCTTTCTTATATATGCTATCCTTAACACACTGTCCCTAACCCCGATTCTATGCATTACCTAAAACTATTTATGTAACAGTTCCGCTACACAAGACACTCTCACCCCTACTTCACATTGACCAACAGACACACAAAGCACTAAAGCTATCACCTATTCTAGTCCTTAATATTATCCTAAGGTGGAAGCAAGCAAGCTAAAATGCTGCCTACAACAAAATCCTAATTCTTTCTCCTTCTCTAGTCTTAACTCTAACCCTTAACCACAAATATTAGCTTGGAGACACTCCTACAACTATTACCATAATTAGGGTGGGGCAAAGGGGCATGATTGTTAGATGCCCGTTTTATGGGAATGCAGTCCTGCCAAGCAGCAAGGGCATCCTTGCTTCATAAAGGAATGCTGATAGTGCATATGCAGTCCTGATGAAGTGCTGAAGCAATCTGTACGTGATTAGCTGTAGCCAACTGAGCTGCTTGCTACAGTTTCAGGAAGAAATCCGCATGATCGTTTGTACTTTATCAAAACCATAAACTCTAATGAAATGACCAAAATGTAAAATAACAGCCAAGAGATGAGCACCTTATAATGAAAAATCCATGCGCATTTGTCCTTACTACAAGCAGTGCTTCATTAGATCAAAAAACAGCTAATTAGTACAGATATTTAAATAAGAAGACAGGCACAAACACGAAGCTGAGAACACACTGTAAAACCAAAATAATCACAGTAGGCAATCCACAAAGAATATTTATTAAGAAACAGTTCACAAAGCTTTTGTCCCTGCAAAATCAGGAACTTCATCAGAATAAAACAATACCTGCAACAGAACAAGTTTAAATAAAAATAGTCACAAGGTCATAAAAACACGCCCCCCTCTTCCTCCTTATTTACATATTTAATAAATAAGCACAACATAAATATAAAGGGCATATGAAATATGAACATTTGAAACAAAGATATAATAATTGAAATACTCTAATAATATAAAACCATTTAAAATCATCTCTCTAATGCTTATAATTTTAAGAAAGATGCAATTGAAAATGAGTCATTAAGGCCTGGCCATTGCAAAGCATTCAGTTTTAATTGCCAAAGGGCTTCTTACTTTTCTAAAATCAGAGCCCAAAGGCCTCCCCTTGCATCTGGCGTAATTACTTCTAGTATCATAAATTTAAACAGATGATCTGAGAATTCCATGTTATGTCTGGCCAGGGCATTGGTCTCCTTTTTGTTCTTTGTCTCTTATGTGTTCGTAGAGCTTATTCTTTAATTTCCTGTCTATTTTCCCCCCGTAAAAACAAGAACATTTTGTGCAAATTGCGCAGTAAACAACTTTCTCTGAATTACATGTGCATTTTTTCTTCATTTTTATAGATGCAAGGGGAGGCCCTTGGGCTCTGATTTTAGAAAAGCAAGAAGCCCTTTGGCAATTAAAACTGAATGCTTTGCAATGGCCAGGCCTTAATGACTCGTTTTCAATTGCATGTTTCTTAAAATTAAAAGCATTAGAGAGATGATTTTAAATGGTTTTACATAAATAGAGTATTTCAATTATTATATCTTTGTTTCAAATGTTCAAATTTAATATGTCTTATATTTATTGTTTCAAATGTTAAAATTGAATATGCCTTATATTTATGTTGTGCTTATTTATTAAATATGTAAATAAAGGGGAAGAAGAGGGCGTGTTTTTATGACCTTGTGACTATTTTTATTATTTAAATTTGATCTGTTGCAGGTATTGTTGTATTCTGATGAAGTTCCTGATTGTACAGGGACGAAAGCTTTGTGGATCCATTTCTTAATAAATATTCTTCATGGATTGCCTGATGTGATTCTTTTGCTTTTACAGTGTGTTCTCAGCTCCATGTTTGTGCCTGTCTTCTTTTTTGCTGTGGTTTTTGGTGCTGTTTATTCACTTGTTTGATGGCTTCTGGCACAGAGGAGAGAGAATCACTATTGCTTTTTAGCCAAACTTTGGCTGAGCTGAATAGCACACTTGGTACTTTGACTAAGCGACTGGATGCTTTGGAACATAAGCATTTGGATTTGAATGCTCACCTCACTTCCTTGGCTGAACAGGAAGTACACGCCCCTGAGTCTTAAGCAAGTAATGGAGTGCAACGGCTCATTTTTGAGAGTGATGTTGGTTTGGAGTCCAGTCCAACAATTACACCTGAACAAAGAGTAGCTAATGGCACCAGTAATCACAATAGTTACAACGATCGTGAGAGCAGACGTATTTGCGGCTCTGCATCAAGGAGAGAAGCTGTAAACATGTGAATGGCTTCAGATAGATCCCATTCTGTCTGACTGTAATGAAACAAGATCTGTAAGTGACAATTATGTTAATAATTTACAAAAATTAGATTCTCTGCTTTTGAAAATCAAAAAACTACAAATGGACAACATGTACTTTAAGAAATGCGTATGCCTAAAAATTGTACCAAAAGGACTTCAGATGTGGCGTTTCCCTACAGGCTTGGTCTGTAGCTCACCTTTTCATAAAGAACTGTTGTGTATGTTTGATCACCATAGCTTTGAATATATGGAGCTGGTGATCAAGCACAACCAAGCTGACATTGTTCTGTTAAGCAGAGAAGCAGAGGACTTAGAGTTATTACTAGGGATATATTACCAGCAAAGAATTTGAGTACAATCATATTTTTAAGAGCATTGAGAATCAGTTGGAGGTTATAAAAACTCAGAAGTTGAAAAATGTTGATAGAGATAGGGCTGATTATGGTAATAACTCTGCTTACCCTCCACCTCTCAGGTCCCAAGAATGGGAAATTAGGAATTATCCTGTAGTAGTTAAAAACCACAACAATGTTTTTTAGAGCAACAAGAAGAATTTCCCATATTGAGGCGGTCAGAGCATCTCAAATCCAGGAACAACCAGGGTCAAACTCTGCAGGATGTCTCCCAATTGAATTGGGGAGGGAGAGGCAATTATTACCATCAAATTGGGGACATGAGAGGGAATTACAAGGAGAGGACTCGAGCCTGGAAATAACACCCAGGCCCTTCCACATGATTCTTGAAAATGTAACTAAAGATTTTAAAGTGTTCAGTTACTCTGATGTTATGGTGAATTAGCGTTTGTGTGATATTTTCTCAAGAGGTCTTTCATTTGTACCTGAACAAACATTAAATGTAAGTGAAACAATTGTTGACCTGAAACTTTATGTTAGGAAGTTGAATTTAAATCTGCTTTTCCACAATGTTGATTACACACAGAAACCCCTATATGTATCTAGTACATATAATCCACTGTTACATCCATCTTTGCAGTTATTTGAGAGCCTCTGTGAGATTGACCTTCGTAGTTTAGGCAAACACCATTCTCAACACTTACCCCATAATTTATCTAGGGATGAAGTTGAATTATTGAAATCAGTACAAAATAATGAGACAATTAAGAGTTCTGAAACCAGATTTGGGGGGGGGGGATAGCCATTATGAATATGGAGCTTTATAATACAAAGATGAGAAGTATACTAGAAAGTAACTCATATAAAAAGTCTCCTTAAATGAATTTAATGGTGCATTAAGGAAAATAAAACATGAAATAAATGATTTATTTATAGAAAGAAGTATTTCTATTGATGAACTGAATTTCATGACAGTTGCCCACCCGAAAGTAGCCCATATGTTTGGTTTGCCTAAACTGCATAAGAGCATAGAGGACCCCCATGAGAACCATTGTAGATGCTCGTGGGTCAATAACCCAAGCTTTAGAAAAATTCCTGGATATCAGACTTAAAGGATACTTAGTAGAAAAAATTAATCTGTGCAAAGATTCATGGGATTTCCTTAAGAGGATGAATGTATTAGATAATAATAAAAATGATTACTTCATTACCATTGATGTTATTGGCCTTGAATCATTTGTGAGTACCTGTTAGATAAGGGAATACCACAAGCAACTATTAATACCCTTGAACATGTACTGAGTATAGTTCTGTCTAATAATTTTATTCTCTTTGATAGGGAATATTTCCTGCAAACTGAGGGCATCTTGATGGGTTCAGCATGTGGGGGGATGTATGCAAATAGTCATGTTACAGTGGGAAAGAAGGTTTTATCTCTGTCACCATTATTTTCCCACTGTGCGTGCTATATGAGGTTCTTGGATGACATCTTTATTTTTTGGGAGGGTTCGGGCGAGATGATACCCAAGTTTCTTGATTATTTGAATAATTCTACCACCCTTCTAAAATTTACAGATAATATAAATAAAAATGTGATTTTTTTACTTGGATGTAAGGCTGATTAAAGACAAGGAACTTGGTCTTTAAATCAGAAATCTATAGGAAACCTACATATTCAAATAGTTTCCTACATTATAACAGCTCTCACCCCCTCAAACAAAAGAAGGCCGTGATTAAAGGCCAATATGTGAAGGCTGCTCGGATGGCTTCTAGTTTTGAAAGGTTCCTAGATGAATGCGATGTCCTGATAGAGATGTTTATGAAGAGGAGGTTACCCTTGCAACTTAATAAATGAAGTCATGACGGACGTTGTGAATAAATGAGAAAAGGAGTTGTATAAACCATTGCTACATCAAGGGGTGTTGGACACTGATTTAGGGAGTTATAGCATTAACCCTATTTCCTTAGATTATAATATTAATATTAATTTACAGTCTGAAGAAATGTTAAATATACTGGAACCTGAGGAGAGAAATTTTGCTAGTGCCTTTGTGACAATTTTAATAGTTACAGCAGAAATGTTACTGACATTCTATTTAAAAACTGGAGTGTACTTATTATGAATAAAGACACTAGGAATATTGTAGGTGATGTCCCTGTCATTGTATATAAAAAGGGCAGTACTATAAAAAAACTTGTTAGAACAAGTACCATCTAAATCTCAGGATGGGTCTGTGAAAAAATGTGGTATGTGCAATTATTGTACTTATATTGAGGAGGGCTGAATATTTAGTATAAACAATATTACTATAAAAATTAAGAAAAAATGCACATGTAATTCAGAGAAAGTTGTTTACTGCGCAATTTGCACAAAATGTTCTTGTATTTATGTGGGGAAAATGGAGAGGAAATTAAAGAATAGGCTCTGCAAGCACATAAGAGACAAAGAACAAAAAGGAGACCAATGCCCTGGCCAGGCATAACATGGAATTCTCAGATCATATGTTTAAATTTATGATATTAGAAGTAATTACGCCAGATGCAAGGGGAGGCCCTTGGGCTCTGATTTTAGAAAAACAAGAAGCCCTTTGGCAATTAAAACTGAATGCTTTGCAATGGCCAGGCCTTAATGACTCATTTTCAATTGCATGTTTCTTAAAATTATAAGCATTAGAGAGATGATTTTAAATGGTTTTATATAATTAGAGTATTTCAATTATTATATCTTTGTTTCAAATGTTCATATTTAATATGTCTTATATTTATGTTGTGCTTATTTATTAAATATGTAAATAAAGGGGAAGAGGGGGCGTGTTTTTATGACCTTGTGACTATTTTTATTATTTAAATTTGATCTGTTGCAGATATTTTATTCTGATGAAGTTCCTGATTGTGCAGGGATGAAAGCTTTGTGGATCAGTTTCTTAATAAATATTCTTCATGGATTGCCTGATGTGATTCTTTTGCTTTTACAGTGTGTTCTCAGCTTCATGTTTGTGCCGGTCTTCTTTTTTTGCTGTGGTTTTTGGTGCTGTTTATTCACAAATATTTAAATGAATTAGTGACCATCACATGGCTAAAATAAACCAATCAAATGTTAATAGTAATTAAACTGGCAATAGCAAAATGGGTACATGTGTAATAACTGGAAGGGATGCTGAATCAATAAAAAACGTATTACCAAAAGATTAATTATAAAAACTATATAGGTTAAAGCACATAGTAAGTTAATATAAATTTGTATAAATGTATAGATCTGTAAATATGACCTACAAAACAATTAAATATTTAGTAATATCAAACATATGAAATAAAATTAGTAAAAATGTTACAAATATGTATCAAAATGTTCCCTAATCTTATAATAAATTCTACTAAAATATAATTTTATTTATTTATATTTATGACATTCTAATTGTGCTGTTCTTAGTTTCAAAATAGGGAAATTGAAATCATGTTGTTAATACCGGGGGGTAAAATAGCATTGATTTGGAGTTGCTAGTACTCCCTGTACTCAGTTTTGGTTTCTGAAGCACCCATCTGGGATTTCCTGTGTTAATTTCTATAATTCCAAAATTAAAATTCCTAAAGTGGTTACAATTAGTAGAGTGCATATATAAGGCACTGTTGAGATTATATTTTTGTATGTCATAGCAATGTTCCTATATTCCCTTTTTAAATAATTTCTGTTTTACCAATATAAAATGCAGAACAAGATCCACATTTCGCTATATGAATTAAACCACTACTACTGCAATTTCCATGTGCAAGAACTAATTTAAGATTATACATTTTGGCCACTTCATTAAAGTTTGTGGTTTTGATAAAGTACAAATGATTGTGTGCATTTCTTCTTGTGTGGCTGGTCTGCAATCACAGTTTGGTATCCCTTTGTGGTTCTTAATTCATTTGGATTCCCTTGGCTGTCTTCTTTCTGGTTACAGTTTCAGGAAGCTTTTTTTTTCATCATCAACTTTAAAAATAATCACTAAGGATGATGTCAAGAATGTCGACAAAGAGGACAACAATACAAACATTGCCTTATTACCACTCATGCAGCAAGAACGAACCTCAGTGCATGCAAATTGCAATAAAAAACCCCCTAAAACAAATAACATTGTTTTTGCAGGTGGAAAAGCCCCCATGTGCCCCCACGTGCCTTCTAATTATGTATACCAAGTCTGAGATTGCACATTCCTTGAGAAAATGGAATATTCCCCTTCCTGGAGATTGTTGATCTAGTGTACTTGTTGATCTGTATTTGTATTTGTCGACCAAGTGCTGTTGATTGTTTTAGATATCAACCAGCTAGCATTTTGACCATATTATTGCTATCAACTGTCCAGATTTTTGACTCATATTTTTAGTACTTTTCTCATAAAATTGTAGTTTTCTGGCAAATCATTGAGAACTGAAGTCAGAAAATAATGGCAGGCATTTGATTTTCAGACTTCATGCTAATGCAAAACCCGTTATTCTATCAATTTTCTAAGTTAGTAAGAGCAAAATTTAAAAAGCATCCCTATTTTCATGCACTTGTCTCTCAATTATTTGGGCTTCATCCAGATTTCTTGCTTCAAAAGTTTGAGAGGTATGATATACATATAGGTTTAATATAGAAATGTTGAAAATTAGAATCTTGAGAGCTTAATATTAAAAGACCAAAACACCGAATACTACAATATCAAATAAATCCTCTAATATCAAAACTCCCAAGCAGTGCTGACCCAGGAACAAGAGCTTACCATGGACTAAAAGTCATCTCCAAAAAATACATAATTTTACCCTTTGGGAAGACAACCACACCTGCAAATTACAACATTGATAACACCCCATGCGAGTAGACCCAGTGGTAAGAGACTTGGGAGCTAAGGTTGACAGTAACATGAACCTGGATCACCATGTTTCCATGGCAGTGAAAAAATCCTTCTATGTGGTACAACTTATAAGTGAGGGCATGTCATCTAGGCCTAAGGAGATCAATGTCACACTATAATCAACCCTCATTAGATGAATAATCGAGTACAATACATCCTTTGACGTGTACCTGCCCAGGCATTTGCAACAGCTGGAGTGGCCACAGATTTTCCTCACAAAAGGAATACAAAGTGTAAATATGTCCTGTGAGGACTGCCTCAAATCCCTATGCCTGTACCCTGTCTCCTACAGCCTACTGAGGAGCAATCCATGCCTAACCTACAAGGCCATCTCCATCCAGTCCTGATGGATACACATTAACAAAACAAACAACACTAGAATTACCTGATCTAAGGAACTATATCTTGTCTGTGGCATAAAACATATTGTTGGGACAGGTATTTGTCTGATATTATCTCCTCTTTTTAACAGAATCCCCATTCATGTGAAACAAATCTCTTCCGTAAGTCTCTTCAAACACAGATGGGACCAGTGGAGGGGAAATCATAAATTCACTCTTGACTTGTATGTAGCCTTCATGTTCAGAGGTAATTTGTAGATGCCCTAAGCACAGGCATATAACAAAGCTGTTCTGATCCATGGGCAATAATGATTGGGAAAATCTGGGAATGAGTTTCTAGGCTTAAAAAGGCTCTAGGGGCATTAGCTTAGTAACCTCCTATGATCCTGTGGACATTTGTCCTGCAGGGGGGCAAGTCTGGGAGTTTGATATTGTGATCTTGTTCTAATGAGTTCAAGATTTTGATTAAATAGTTCATGCTAATCTCTCTCTCTCTCTGTGTATGTATGTGTGTGTGTCTATATATATACTAGTTTAATAGTTTTAGATGATTTATTATGTCCATGTGTCTTTTTTATATATAACTTTATATTTCTTGGACATGTATTTTCTAATAATAAGATTTTAATGGTTGCATATTAGGTTTTTAACTTTATTACAAAATATTTTATCTAATGATGAACTGACACTTTATAATTGATTGTTATAATTAATTGACAAGGAATATCTCAATTAATTGCCTCACTATTTAAATGCGTTGTATTTGTCTTTATATTATTTGGTTTTGGACATTTATCGATATACACTGCCAGAAACTTGAACTGTTATATTATTGCTACTGCTTCTAGCTCTTTGGTTTTGTACATACTGCTGGGTTCTTTGACAATAGACAAGCCACAGGTGATGATATCACAATCAAAGAATTAAAACGTGAACTAGAAAATAATTTGTACAAGCTAAAAAGATTACAGAACCAACGGTTCCATCTGGAGGCCAGCATTAAATTTAATGTTGTTCCACGCGGCTTGCGCATTTTGACTATGCCCAGCTATGGAAGTACATACCCGGAGCTCCTATCACGCTGGCAACAGCTTAATTTAAAGACCAGCCAAGCATATATGGAACTTATTCTTGAGTTTTTCTTTCCTATTGAAACAGATTTACGGAACTTAATCATGGAACAACAAAGTAACCTTTACAATATTTACGGTGACAATCCGACTGATGTGTTTATACAAGACATCACAGATAAAGTGGCCAGATATGATGCTAAACTAATGGAGACTAAAAGGAGAAAATTGCTACGTGACATGGATGATTTTGCTAAACATAACGTGTTCACGTGGCCTAGGACTGTCAGTTCAAGACCTAATGAAGGTCTTAATACTATACAACCTGAAGGGACTCGCGCTACACAAACCGCAAGGGGCGGTAATATACATCATGGTTCAACAGTTCCTACTAGTGGGAGGTCTGAACAGACACTACATCTCCTAATGGTAGATGCGGCTGAATCGCCACAGACATCGACCTATACAACTCCACAAGAAACTCCTGGAACTTTAACTGCACCTAATTCTACCAATCTACAACGACCTGGCATGGATGTTCGCCGGAAATTAATTGCTGGACAAACACATACTTTAGATTCGTTGGCTTTTCCCCTGCCATACAAATCCACAAGAAGGAAATCTATAGAAGTGGATTAAAGGATGCACCGATGCATCAACATGTGGTCAAACGAGAATTAGTTTGGAATATCTCTAACCATTGTTTAACGTTAGCTGAGAAACAACTGTTGAATAAAGGTCTCAGCTTCGTACCCTCTACTTGCATTGAAAATAGTGAAGCCATTTACTAAAATTAACATTTAATGAGAATCCTAGTGTTAATCAACCTGCTTTTAGAAAGAAAAGCCTTTTTGTACCAAATTTGCCTTCTAATGTCGATCTATTTTTGAAAGCTATGGAAAGGGACATCTACAGTGACTTTGATTTTTGTAAACCAGATTTACTAAACAATTTGAGCCCTGAGGAGGCTGAAGCCTTGAAAGGTATTAAAAACAATAATAACATCATTGTGAGACCATCGGACAAAGGGGGCCCTGTAGTTGTCTTAAATTCCAGTTACTATTTTAAAAGTATAAATGAAATGTTACACACTGATGAATATACTGAAATACAGTTATCTGACATTGAACAGCTTATTGCAAGCATACAAGCATCACTGTTAGACTGTTTGAATTCGGGGCTAATAAGTAAAGATCTATATGAATATTTTCTTATTCCATACCCTTTGGTTCCAAGGCTTCATGGATTACCCAAAATCCACAAGAATCCAATCCAGCCCAAATTTAGACCTATTGTGGCTGGAGCAGGTTGGGCAACAGAACCCATTTCTGTGTATTTAGACTCTGAACTGAAGTCAGTTTTGCACAACTATGGCTATGTTCTTAAGGACTCTGAACATTTCTTAAAAGATCTATATGTGTTTACAAGTAATTTTGTTAATGTCAATGATTTGATTTTTATTACCATGGATGTCGAATCACTATTTACTTGTATTCCAAACCAGAGTGGTTTACACATGTTGTACACACTTTTAGTTGATGATAATGGAATGGACAGTAGCAGAGCAGAATTTATATGCTTTTTGCTTGAATTAGTCCTTGATAATAATGTGTTCCTATTTGATTCTAATTATTTTTTACAGACCAGGGGCATAGCTATGGGCACTAGTTGTGCCAATAGCTATGCCAACCTGGTAATGGTAGCTTGGGAACAAGTACATCTTGTCAATAAACCTGACATCTTGTTTTACAGGCGTTTTGTCGACGATTTATTTATCGTGACAACTGCCTCAACATTTTGTCCTTCTCAATTTTTAACAGATGTTAACTCGACTTGCCCTTTTTTAAAATTCTCATTAGTAAGCTCCAAAGTCAGTATAGACTTTTTAGATGTTAATATCTATAAAGAGCAAGGGAATATTAAAACTAAACTTTTTAGAAAAGCTTGCTATGTTCCAGCTTATCTTCACCGCCAAAGCATGCATAATCCTGCATGCTTTGGCAATATTTGTTGTGATGACAAGGTATTTGATACAGAACTGAATACACTAAAAGAAAGTTTTATGCAGAGAGGATATATGATGAAGGATTTTGACAGGGTTGATACTCAAATGAAATATCTGAGAGAATACAGGGCTAAACCCTACTTTAGTTCAGGGCCGTTCCCTACTAGGACTGTGAACAATAGGTTGGACAAATATGTACCTATAGTTATGCCATATTGCAGTAATATCAATAAAATACAAAGTTTAATAAATGACAATTGGAAGATTCTTACAATAGATGACCAGACTAGAGACCTTGTTGGTCCATTTCCATCATTTGTTTATAAAAACTGTCCAAATTTACAACAACTTATTTGTTATTCCCATTGTACGAGTGACTTTACTAGTCACCATAATGTAAAAGAATGGGGAACTAAGAAATGTGGTAATTGTCCACAATGTGTTAATATAGATGAATCTAGATTCTTTAGGCACCCGGATACTGGGAAACTCTGGGAACTAAGGAATTCTGGTACTTGCCACAGTAGGAATTTGGTCTATATAGCTCACTGTAATACTTGTTTTCATTATTACGTAGGAAAGACCAATAGGTCATTACGTGAGAGGATACGTGACCATCATTACTGCATTAAGCGGGGGGAGACATACAATGCTATCTCTAAACATGTAATACAACATGGTCCCTCTCACATGTTTCTATTTCAAATCCTACATATTGTTCCTGATAATTACAGATTGGGCAATATTACTAATGATACTGAAGCTGCTGAAGTTAAATGGATTCTAAGGTTGGGAGCACATAGAGGACATGGCCTGAATGAAACGGTTTCTCTTAAACCTATTTTACAAGCTAGATCTATTAGGTAGTATATATGAATATACATATCCTTTCACCCATTTCATTTATTCCTGTTTATTGATATTTCTCTATGCTCCCACCTTTAGTATCCCATGTATTCGGTTATGTTTTCACCAGTTTAATAGCCTTTGATATGTTTTATGCTTCTCAGATGATTTATTAATTTGTGTATTTATGCGCTTATGTCCATGTGTCTTTTATATATAATTATATATTTTTTGGACGTGTATTCTGTAAAAACCAGATTTTAATGGTTGCATATTAAGTTTTTAATTTTATTACAAAATATTTTATCTAATGATGAACTGACACTTTATAATTGATTGTTATAATTAATTGACAAGGAATATCTCAATTAATTGCCTCACTATTTAACAGTTTTATATTATTTGGTTTCAGAAACTTGAACTGTTTTTGGTTTTGTATATATATATATATATATATATATATATATATATAGATATATATATATATATTTATATATAGATATAGATATCAAATTATGTAGAATGTCTGTATAATTTAAGACTGTTTATACATGTAATATTTTGCAGATGTACACACACAGTTTTTGGCTTCTGTCCTGGGGGGGTGCGCTTTAAAGTCAAGATAGCTTGCGCAGGAGCTGTGAAAGGAATTGTCAAAAAAGGTTTCATTTCTCTGATTAACAGAGTTTTTTTGTAAAGCTGAATCATGTACCTTATCTAAAAATAAAAGTATGACCAGCCGTCTGTACAACTTTTCTGACAAGTCTCATCTTGGTTCATTGCTGTTTGCATACATTTGCAGAACAGCTTCAGAGCTGTCTTGAAAATGTTATAGCAGCCTATTGAAACCTATGAGACCCGGCACTTTTGAAGTGACTGAATATGGGGTGATGTGGTCACCTCTCTCTTCAGTATTTCTTGACATTTTTTATGAAATCGTACCTTTTGTCTTTCATTATTTCCTCTCCCTTAGCACAGGCAACTTTTGCAGCAGGGAAGAATAAAGTTCCCCTTTGTAAAAGTATTATAGGGATAACTAGAGGTCACATTTAACAGGACTGGCCAAATGATTACTGATTGTAGTAGTAGCTGAGTGGCAGTAGAAATGTTTATGATCTGGACTCTGGTGCACTACTGAATGTTTGAAACTGCAGTGCGAGTCCTGAATTCCCCCAAAATTCTGTGCAATCTTTGGAATGTAACTATGAAGTGAGGAAATTGCTGTTATACCTGAAAAGTGTTCTTGTAGGAATGCAAGTATTCTGCACCCTCAAATATAGGGACTGCA